>NC_089838.1:239935703-240249339 GCF_035609145.1 Eleutherodactylus coqui
ACAACTCCCTGTGAACCCACAGCATGGGTGGCTCCCTGGAACCCACCGGCGGTACATAAATATATCCCATTGCAGTGCCCAGCACAGCTGATGTAACGTTAGCTTTAATGCGGGTGGGCAAAAAATTAATTGGATTACACTGTAGGCGAGGGCCCCAAAAAATTGGTGTACCAACAGTACTAATGTACGTCAGAAAAATTGCCCATGCCCAACCAAGAGGGCAGGTGAAACCCATTAATCGCTTTGGTTAATGTGGCTTAATTTGTAACTAGGCCTGGAGGCAGCCCAGTTAAAATAAACATTGGTTCAGGTGAAAGTTTCAACGCTTTAATGATCATTGAAACGTATAAAAATTGTTTACAAAAATTATATGACTGAGCCTTGTGGGCCTGAGAAAAATTGCCCGTTCGGCGTGATTACGTGAGCTTTCAGGAGGAGGAGCAGGAGGAGGAGGATGAATATTATACACAGATTGATGAAGCTAAAAGGTCCACGTTTTTGATGGTGATAGAGAACGATGCTTCCATCCGCGGGTGCAGCCTACGTATTGCTTAGGTATTGCTGCTGTCCGCTGGTGGAGAAGAAAAGTCTGGTGAAATCCAGGCTTTGTTCATCTTGATGAGTGTAATAAGCCTGTCGGCACTGTCGGTTGACAGGCGGGTACGCTTATCCGTGATGATTCCCCCAGCCGCACTAAACACCCTCTCTGACAAGACGCTAGCCGCAGGACAAGCAAGCACCTCCAGGGCATACAGCGCGAGTTCAGGCCACGTGTCCAGCTTCGACACCCAGTAGTTGTAGGGGGCAGAGGCGTCACGGAGGACGGTCGTGTGATCGGCTACGTACTCCCTCACCATCCTTTTACAGTGCTCCCGCCGACTCAGCCTTGACTGGGGAGCGGTGACACAGTCTTGCTGGGGAGCCAGAAAGCTGTCAAAGGCCTTAGAGAGTGTTCCCCTGCCTGTGCTGTACATGCTGCCTGATCTCTGCGCCTCCCCTGCTACCTGGCCCTCGGAACTGCGCCTTCGGCCGCTAGCGCTGTCGGATGGGAATTTTACCATCAGTTTGTCCGCCAGGGTCCTGTGGTATAGCATCACTCTCGAACCCCTTTCCTCTTCGGGTATGAGAGTGGAAAGGTTCTCCTTATACCGTGGTCGAGCAGTGTGTACACCCAGTAATCCGTAGTGGCCAGAATGCGTGTAACGTGAGGGTCACGAGAAAGGCATCCTAACATGAAGTCAGCCATGTGTGCCAGGGTACCTGTACGCAACACATGGCTGTCCTCACTAGGAAGATCACTTTCAGGATCCTCCTCCTCCTCCTCCTCCTCAGGCCATACACGCTGAAAGGATGACAGGCAAGCAGCATGGGTACCCTCAGCAGTGGGCCAAGCTGTCTCTTCCCCCTCCTCATCCTCCTCATGCTCCTCCTCCTCCTCCTCAACGCGCTGAGATATAGACAGGAGGGTGCTCTGACTATCCAGCGACATCCTGTCTTCCCCCGCCTCTGTTTCCGAGCGCAAAGCATCTGCCTTTATGCTTTGCAGGGAACTTCTCAAGAGGCATAGCAGAGGAATGGTGACGCTAATGATTGCAGCATCGCCGCTCACCATCAGGGTAGACTCCTCAAAGTTTCGAAGGACTTGGCTGACTCCCACTGCGCCACCCATGTTGAAGTTGGTTTTCCACTATAGCTCTACGCTGCTCATAGAGCCTGGGCAACATGTGGAGCGTAGAGTTCCACCGTGTGGGCACGTCGCACAGCATTCGGTGCACTGGCAGATGAAACCAATGTTGCAGGGTGCGCAGGGTGGCAGCGTCCGTGTGGGACTTGCGGAAATGTGCGCAGAGCCGGCGCACCTTTCCGAGCAGGTCTGACAAGCGTGGGTAGCTTTTCAGAAAGCGCTGAACCACCAAATTAAAGAAGTGGGCCAGGCATGGCACGTGCGTGAGGCTGCCGAGCTGCAGAGCCGCCACCAGGTTACGGCCGTTGTCACACACGACCATGCCCAGTTGGAGGCTCAGTGGCGCAAGCCAGCGGTCGGTCTGCTCTGTCAGACCCTGCAGCAGTTTGTGGGCCATGTGCCTCTTCTCTCCTAAGCTGAGTAGTTTCAGCACAGCCTGCTGACGCTTGCCCACCGCTGTGCTGCCGTGCCGCGCGACACCGACTGCTGGCGACGTGCTGCTGCTGCTGACACATCTTGATTGCGAGACAGAGGTTGCGTAGGAGGAGGAGGAGGGTGGTTTAGTGGAGGAAGCATACACCGCCGCAGATACCACCACCGAGCTGGGGCCCGCAATTCTAGGGGTGGGTAGGACGTGAGCGGTCCCAGGCTCTGACTCTGTCCCAGCCTCCACTAAATTCACCCAATGTGCCGTCAGGGAGATATAGTGGCCCTGCCCGCCTGTGCTTGTCCACGTGTCCGTTGTTAAGTGGACCTTGGCAGTAACCGCGTTGGTGAGGGCGCGTACAATTTTGCGGGAGACGTGGTCGTGCAGGGCTGGGACGGCACATCGGGAAAAGTAGTGGCGACTGGGAACTGAGTAGCGCGGGGCCGCCGCCGCCATCATACCTTTGAAAGCCTCCGTTTCCACAACCCTATACGGCAGCATCTCCAGGCTGATAAATGTGGCTATGTGCACGTTTAACGCTTGAGCGTGCGGGTGCGTGGCGGCGTACTTGCGCTTGCGCTCCAAAACTTGCGCTAGCGACGGCTGGACGGTGCCCTGAGAGACATTGGTGGATGGGGCCGAGCACAGCGGAGGTGAGGGTGTGGGTGCAGACCAGGAGACGGTAGTGCCTGTGTCCTGAGAGGGGGTTGGATCTCAGTGGCAGGTTGGGGCACAGGGGGAGAGGCAGCAGTGCAAACCGGAGGGGGCGAACGGCCTTCGTCCCACCTTGTGGGGTGCTTGGCCATCATATGTCTGCGCATGCTGGTGGTGGTAGCTCCCCGACTGATCTTGGCGCGACAAAGGTTGCACACCACTGTTCGTCGGTCGTCTGCACTCTTAGTGAAAAACTGCCAGACCTTTGAGCACCTCGGCCTCTGCAGGGTGGCATGGCGCGAGGGGGCGCTTTGGGAAACAGTTGGTGGATTATTCGGTCTGGCCCTGCCTCTACCCCTGGCCACTGCACTGCCTCTTCCAACCTGCCCTGCTGCTGCACTTGCCTCCCCCTCTGAAGACCTGTCCTCAGTAGGCATAGCAAACCAGGTGGGGTCAGTCACCTCATCGTCCTGCTGCTCTTCCTCTGAATCCTCTGTGCGCTCCTCCCTCGGACTTACTCCAATTACTACTACCTGAGAGATAGACAACTGTGTCTCATCGTCATCGTCCTCCTCACCCACTGATAGCTCTTGAGACAGTTGCCGGAAGTCCCCAGCCTCATCCCCCGGACCCCGGGAACTTTCCAAACGTTGGGCATCAGCCAGAGGATTCAGAGTTGCAGCAGTGGACGGCGCAGAACTCTGGGTGGTCGAAAGATTGCTGGATGCACTTTCTGCCATCCACGACAGGACCTGCTCACACTGCTCATTTTCTAATAAAAGTCTACCGCGTGGACCCATTAATTGTGAGATGAATGTGGGGACGCCAGAAACGTGCCTCTCTCCTAATCCCGCAGCAGTCGGCTCGATACACCTGGATCAGGAGCTCGGCCTGTGCCCACACCCTGACTTGGGCCTCCGCGTCCTCGCCCGCGTCCACGTCCTCTAGGCCTACCCCTACCCCTCAGCATGCTGTATTACCAGTAGTGCAGAAACAGAACGCTGTAATTAAATGTGCCGCTTATTGGCCTGTGGTTGGAGGCTGACTTCCCTTACGGAACGCACAGCAGAGCCAGGAAAAAATTTTGCGCATGCCTGTAGTTAGACGTAGGTGCGTATGACTGAGCTAGTGGAATTCACCGCGCAGAAGCAGTCAAGTGGCCAAAGGCCAGTAGTAGGCCTTAAGTATTTTGCTTCTATTTTTTTTAAATGCTGAGCTGATACAGCAGACAGATACTGTAGGCAGCGTATAATATTATGTATACTCTTTCCCTCTGGCGGGATGACGGCGATCATGTAACAGAGACAGCAGATCCAGGAAACAATTTTGCGCAAGCCTGCTGTAACGCTTAGCTGCGTATTAATTAGGACTACTACCCCCAGCAGATAGATACTGTAGGCAGCGTATAATATTATGTATACTGTTTCCCTCTGGCGGGATGACAGCGCTGATGTAACAGAGACAGCAGATCCAGGAAACAATTTTGCGCAACCCTGCTGTAACGCTTAGCTGCGTAATAATTAGGACTACAACCCCCAGCAGATAGATGCTGTAGGCAGCTTATAATATTATGTATACTGTTTCCCTCTGGCGGGATGACAGCGCTGATGTAACAGAGGCAGCAGATCCAGGAAACAATTTTGCGCAAGCCTGCTGTAACGCTTAGCTGCGTATTAATTAGGACTACAACCCCCAGCAGATAGATACTGTAGGCAGCGTATAATATTATGTATACTGTTTCCCTCTGGCGGGATGACGGCGATCAATTTTTTGGAAAAAGCCAACTGCGTATATAGCCTGAATATCTCTTTCCCTGCCTCACCAGTACTACCCCTATACTCTGTACAATGACTGCAGACTGCGGACGCAATGCTCTGCACGGCCGATATATAAAAAAAAAAAATTGTGCAACACTGCTAAAAGCAGCCTCAACAGTACTGCACACGGTCAGATGTGGCCCTAAGAAGGACCGTTGGGGTTCTTGAAGCCTAAAATAACTCCTAACGCTCTCCCTATAGCAGCAGCACCAGCAGCAGCACTTTCCCTGAGCTATGTCAGAATGCATCTGTGGCGAGCCGCGGGAGGGGCCGATTTATATACTCGGGTGACACCTGATCTCGCCAGCCACTCACTGCAGGGGGGTGGTATAGGGCTTGAACGTCGCAGGGGGAAGTTGTAATGCCTTCCCTGTCTTTCTATTGGCCAGAAAAGCGCGCTAACATCTCAGAGATGAAAGTGAAAGTAACTCGAACATCGCGTGGTACTCGCCTCTAGTAACGAGCATCTCGAACACGCTAATACTCGAACGAGTATCAAGCTCGGACGAGTACGTTCGCTCATCTCTAATCCTTATTAATCCTGTTTCTGTTGGTCATTGGTAGGAGAAAAGGTGCAGTGGCATGCACTGACTGTTTTAAAGGCCCTTTTAGACACAACGATTTTTGCTCAAAAATCGCTCAAAGCCACCTTTTGAGCGATAATCATTGTGTCTAACTGCACTGACATTGTGCAGTTTTCATTAAGCCATCACTGATCGCTGATCTTTCAGCATGCTATAAGATCAGCTACCAATTATCAGGAATTCACAGCGGGTTACAGCTGATACCATTGTTTCAACTGTACACCCGCTCCCTGAAGACAGGCAGGGTATGAAGAACACAGCAATCCAGCCGGGCGCTCGGAGCAGAGAACAGCTGGATACAGAAGACAAGCAGGGCCACCCCGCTTGTCTTCTGCATCCTCCGCTCAGAGTGTTTGACTGTATAACAGCCAGGGCGCTCCGAGCAGAAAACAGCTGGATGCAGAAGACAAGCGGCCCTGCTTGTCTTCTACATACCCCACTTGGAGCGCTCAGCTGTATAACAGCCGGGCGCTCTGAGCAGAGAACAGCTGGATGCAGAAGAAAAGCGGCGCTGCTTGTCTTCTACATATCCCACTCAGAGCGCAAGGTGATCACTCAATGTTTGAGCAATTACCTTGCGCTGTAAAAAGCACACACGATGATTATCGCTCACAAATCGTTCAAAAGATTTTTTGAGCGATAATCGTTGTGTCTAAACCACGCTTAAGAGCTGCAGGTCAGTATGGATGTAGGTGAGAGGTGGTGGGCTGCAGGTAACCCAGGAGAGCAGTAGTAGACCCTAATAGATTGGAGATGGAGGCGAGGACGAGCAGCATAGCAGGGCAGAGTGGGACGATGGGAACAGCAAACCCAAACGAGAGGATGCAGAATGCAACCCTGAGGTAAGTGCAAAAGGATCTGCAGTATAACACTGGGGAAGGCTGCGGGGAAGGCAGCTTGCTAGGGGTTTAACCAGGGGCGTACCTAAAGACTCAGGGGCCCGGGTGCAAAAGTTCAGCTCGGGCCCCCCCCCCCAGGTCCTATTTCCCCCTCGCCCTGTATCTATGCCTGAGGGCCAATGTTCACGTGCGGATTTTATTTATAAAATCCGCACGTGGCCCCCACACGGGAGATCCGTGCATCTTACTGCCCATAGGGATGCATTGGCATCAGTAGGGCAGCTAAAAGCATGCAGATGAGATTCCTTACCGGTTTGCGGGTCACACGCACTGGAAGAAATCGCAGCGTGCTCCATTTACCTGCGGATCTGCCACACGGACGGCTCCCGCGGCTTCCATTGAAGCCTATGTAAGCCGTTTGTATCCGCGGCACAGCCACAGCTGTTTTTGTACTGTGCCGCAGATACGCGGGAAAACAGGAGATTTTTTAAAATATTGGTGCGCGTGCACGAGGCACGCTGCCGGCGTGCCGAGCACGTCCGCCAACCGGAAGGAAAAAGATCCGGCCAGCACAGAGTGGAGCCCCGCAGCGTCCGAAGAGGTGAGTATAATGTATTTTCTCTCTCCATGTCTGTGGGCATGTACGTATTTCACTGCAGGATTCAGCAGTGAAATCCGTGCGTGCAAGTGGACATGAGGCCTAGTAGTGAGAGAGATAGAAGAGAGATAGATAGGAGAGAGAGAGAGATGAGAGAGAGATAGGAGAGAGAGAGAGAGAGAGAGAGAGAGAGAGAGAGAGAGAGAGAGAGAGAGAGGAGAGAGATAGATAGGAGATAGATAGATAGATAGATAGATAGATAGATAGATAGATAGATAGATAGATAGATATGAGATAGATAGATATGAGATAGATAGATAGATAGATAGATAGATAGATAGATAGATAGATAAATAGATAGATAGGAGATAGATAGATAGATAGATAGATAGATAGATAAGAGATAGATAGATAGCTATGAGATAGATCGATAGATAGATAGATAGATAGATAGATAGATAGATAGATAGATAGATAGATATGGAGATAGATATGAGATAGATACCGTGTTTCCCCGATAGTAAGACACCCCCGATTGTAAGACGTATCGGGGGTTTCAGGGGGGTCGGCCAATGTAAGCCGTACCCCGAAAGTAAGACATATGTCTTACTTTCGGGGAAACACGGGGGTATTGCCGCCTCCCTCTCATCTAGCTGCGCGCCGCCTCCTGCCCACGTCCGCACCGTCCCCCTCTCCATACGTCGCCGCGTCTGCCACCTCCCTCTGATCTTAATGAGCGCCGCCTCCTGCCCACTTCCGCGCCGCCCCCCCCTCCATACGTCACTGCGTCTGCCGCCTTTGTCTGATCCAAATGAGCGCCGCCTCCTGCCCACTTCCGTGCCGCCCCCCTCTCCATACGTCACTGCGCCGTCCCCTGCACTTGTCACTGCCGCCTCCTGCTTAAAATACGGTAATGCACACAGTATTAATCATACATCAGTAAAACATACACACTGGCATACTGGGGTATCATCTACTGTATGTAACCCAGTGGGTATCATCAGGTGTCACACTGGATTAAATACAGCAGGTGGTACTGTATCACACTGGGTTAGATACAGGTATAGGTACAGGTTTGCACTTTGCTGTGCCCACATGAGCTGTTTGACGGCTTAGGACACGCCTATGCAAATTTACTCGGGCACGTCCCTACTCCAAAGAATCCCCCCCCCCCCCCGCCCGTCACAGAAGGTAAAATGCATATACACTAAAAAAACACATTTTACACGTTTTTTTTAGCTGTCAGTGCCCCTTTAACTGTGGGATGCGGACGGTTAGAGCGGGATGAGCGGAGGGATGTGGAGGCCGCGGGAGCAGCAGTAATGTTTTCCGTGGTCCATCAGGACCATGGACAACATACAAAAACACGCTGTGTTGGATACTGTATGGAGCTGTAACCCTATGGGAGGCTATGTGGGATGCTGTATGGGGCTGTAACCCTATGGGAGACTGTGATACGGAACCACAAGCAGTGCTTATACCGTATGCTACCGTATATTTTTGCCCCTAGACATGAGCGCTTCCGGTTCCAGTGGTAAAAGGAAGAGTTACACCGTGGAGTATAAAAAAGCGATTGTCGAAGAATCTTGGAGCAAAAATGTAGTGCAGTTCTGCAAGGAGAAAATGTTGGATCACCGACTGGTCCAAAAATGGCGTGCAGAATACACTAACCTGAGTGAAAAAGTGGAGAGCGGAATGGCTAAAAAGCACAAGATTGGATGTGGTCGGCAACCAATGTATACAGAGCTGGAAAGCCTGGTCTCTGAGTGGGTTGCAGACAGGAGAGCAAAGACATTGGTGGTGACCAGGGCTCAGATTCAGGAATATGCCCTTGCAGTGTCGCCACAGTTTGACATTTCCCCTGAACAATTCAAGGCATCACAGCACTGGATGGATAACTTTCTTGAACGCAATGACCTGTCTTTGTGAAGATCCGCAACCCTCTTTAGGTTGGAAGATGCTGAGATTGTTAAACGTGCATTAGCCTACAAGAAGTTTGTGAATGACATTGACTTCTCTAAATACAGTCTTTGCAACATGATCGCCATGGATGAAACTGCCGTGTTCATGGGCCAAGCAGCTCAAACCACCATTGATCAACGAGGTGCCTCCTCAGTGTACGTTCCCTCCACCGCTTATGAAAGTGCACGTGTCACCTGCATTTTGACGATTGGTCTGGATGGCACTAAAGCAACACCGCTACTCATTGCAAAGGGCAAGAAGGAGAAGATTGAGCGGGTTTCTGGCATTTATGTGCTGGAAACTGAAAAAGCCTGGGCCACACAAGATGTTATAAGAAAGTGGCTTGATTTAATGCTGCCGCTTGTAATGCGCAGGAACAAAAGAGGGATGCTGATCTGGGATGCAGCCAGCACACACCGCGCCAAAACCATGAAAAACTTCCTTCATGAGCGGAGAATCGACCAAATCATGATTCCTGCAGGGATGACGGCTTATCTTCAGACTCTCGATATCGCCATTAACAAGCCGTTCAAGGACTATCTGCGTGTGGAAATCAATGACTACATTGAAAACCGAATGGAGAGAAATGTACGTGGGAACTTTGTGAAGCCCAGACTGCCAGAGATTGTTAACTGGGTGAAGAATTCTTGGAATAAGATCACTAAGGGCTCATGTCCACGGGGAAAATATGATTTAAGATCCGCAGCGGATCTCCCGCACGCGGATCCGCATCCCATAGGGATGCATTGACCACCCGCGGGTAGATAAATACCCGCGGATGGTCAATAAAAGGGATTTTAAAAAAAATGGAGCATGAAAAAATCTGGACCATGCTCCATTTTCGTGCGGGAGACCTAAAATAGGAATTTAAAAGAATTTACTCACCCGCAGCGGGCCGGGAAGGTCTTCTCTTCCTCACGGCCGCATCTCCCTTGCTTCGGCTCGGCGGATGTGCCCGGCGCATGCGCGCGGCACGTTGACTACGTGCCGGCGACGTGCCGCCGGCGTGAGGAATTCATCCGCCGGCCGAAAAAGAAGATCCGGCCGTGAGGAAGAGCAGAGCGTCCCCGCCCGCTACGGATAGGTAAATTCTTATAAATTCTTATTTTCAGCGCTCATGTCCGCGGGGCAGGAGGGACCCGCTACGGATTCTACATGTAGAATCCGTAGCGGGCCCGATTTTCCCCGTGGACATGAGGCCTAACACCTGCGTTGCAAATGCACTGCGAGCTGGCTACTTGGACAAAGCCTGCTCATTTCAGGACAGTGCCGTTGCTACCCATGAGAAATATGGGCCAATGATTCGGCAAGAAATGTCGTCCCGAGAGTCCCAAGAAAATCCACAGGAACCTAAGAGTGTGGATGTTTATGATGATATTCCTGAGGATGATGACATGGTTGTCATGGAATAAATCTGTTTTATCTTCCAGTATTCCACTGTTCGTTCTTACCATTTTTCATTGTTTTACATGTTATGCAATGTTGTAACAAGACATTCTTGGCACTTCCTTTTATAAAAATGTTTTGTGGTGAATACAATACTGTTCAGGTTGTTAATAAATGTTAATTTTATGGTTAAAACAAAAAATTCGACAATTTTTTTCCAATATAAGACATACCCCGAAAGTAAGACATAGTGGGGCTTTTGGCGATAAAAAGAAAGTAAGACACTGTCTTACTTTCGGGGAAACACGGTAGGAGATAGATAGATAGATAAGAGATAGATAGATAGATAGATAAGAGATAGATAGATAGATTGATAGGAGATAGATAGATAAGAGATAGATAGATAGATAAGAGATAGATAAGAGATAGATAGATAAGAGATAGATAGATAGATAGATAGATAGATAGATAGATAGATAGATAGATAGATAGATAGATAGATAGATAGATAGATAGATATGAGACTTGGCAAGATAGATAGACAGACACATAGAAAGACATACAGACAGACAGATAGATAGATACATACCCTGGTGCCCTGACTACTTCTCTGCTCAGGAGAGCAGGTGTACCCAGTGTCAGCAGGAAGGAAGCAGCAGGGAGATGACATCATCCCTGGGCCACTCGATGCCTTGCTGTGCTGTGCCCGTGTGCCGGTAAGTCCTCTCTGCTCCTTCCCCCACCCCCTCCTCTTCCACTGTCCTCTCTCCAAGTCCCACCCCTCCCTTCTCCTACTCTCCTCCTGGCTTGTGCTGTTGGCTGGACCCCACTAACTCAGCAAGCGGCCGCCGACAGTGCAAAGTGAAACTGAACTGTATATGCTGGAGGGCGGCCTCTGGGCCCCCTCAAGCACAGGGGCCGGGTCGCCTTTGCGACCCCGGCACCCCCTACTGGTACGCCTATGGGTTTAACTATAATGGGAGTTAAGGGTGCAGTCACACACGAAACCTGGAACCTAAGAGGGCTTCTATGGTCTCCCTTCCCCATATGAGGAGACCAATATTATACATAAGCATTATACTTGGGGCCCTGCAGCTTCAAGTTACACCTTGGCAGTTTGCCCTTACTGTCCTTCTAAGACCACTATGCTGGGACTGGGATTTAGTATTCACTCTTCGGTAAGTGAACTTTTGCTTATCTCTATTAGCAGCACAGGTTTTCTCTCATCGCAGAAGTGCTAGGACTCCTATTTGCCTTTTAGTAAAAACCCTTATGTAAACTATAAAACAAAGTGAAGTTAACCCCTTTTGCGACACACATAGGACTATTTACATCCTAACTGCATTTAGCTCATGCAGCTAGGACACAAATATCTATCTACAGAACATGCTGTAAATGGAGCTGGCTTGGGACCTAAACCCACTCCATACCGCGGGTATCAGCTGTCTCTGACAGCTGACACCTACCTGCAACAGCCTCGACCAGAGATAACTGTAATTGTGGCTGTTAACCCTTTACATGGCGCTGTCAATTCTGACAGTGGCACTTAAATGTCTATCAATTAGGAATTAGATATCCTGAAAAGCCACACTGTGGTAAGATCATGGGGGTGCCAGCTGGATGTCAAGGCTGCCATGTATTTCTGCTTATTAATATGTGCCTGTAGCAAATCTTTAAAGGGGTTGTCCCGCAGCGAAAGTGAAAATTTTTTTTTTTCACTTACCCCCGCATTCTGCCCTGTTAAAAAGAAAGCATGGGTTAGTTTTTAAAAAGCACATCACGCTTACCTGCATCAGCGTTCTGCAGCTTCTTCTTTTCATCTTGTGAAGATGGCGCCGCTGGTCTTCTCCCACGGTGGACCAGCTGGATGTCAAGGCTGCCATGTATTTCTGCCTATTAATATGTGCCTGTAGCAAATCTTTAAAGGGGTTGTCCCGCAGCGAAAGTGAAAATTTTTTTTTTTCACTTACCCCCGCATTCTGCCCTGTTAAAAAGAAAGCATGGGTTAGTTTTTAAAAAGCACATCACGCTTACCTGCATCAGCATTCTGCAGCTTCTTCTTTTCATCTTGTGAAGATGGCGCCGCTGGTCTTCTCCCACGGTGGACCGCAGGTCTTCTCCCATGGTGCACCATGGATTTTCTTCTCCTACCTTGCGTTCCATTGCCGATTCCAGCCTCCTGATTGGCTGGAATCGGCACACGTGACGGGACGGAGCTATGATGACGACGCGGTGACCAGCTCTCCGGCACGAGCGGCCCCATTCACCAGCCAGAAGACCGGACTGCGCAAGCGCATCTAATCGGGCGATTAGACGCTGAAATTAGATGGCACCATGGCGACGGGGATGCTAGCAACGGAGCAGGTAAGTGAATAACTTCTGTATGGCTCATAATTAATGCACGATGTATATTACAAAGTGCATTAATATGGCCATACAGAAGTGTATAACCCCACTTGCTTTCGCGGGACAACCCCTTTAATAGGGAGCCTGTAAAAACACAGTATAATGCAATACTGTAATATTGTATTTTAGTGTATAAATGAAGAGAGAATGGGAAGTTCAAGTCTCCAATGGGGATTCATAAAAAGGGAAAAAAAGAAGTAAAATGAAGATTTTTTAATTATTATAAAATTATTAACCCCTTCATGACTTGGCCTATTTTGGGCTTAAGGACGCAACAATTTTTGGCGGATTTTCCCCTCCGTTTATCAAAAGTCATAACGTTTTTATTTTTCCGTCGATGCAGCCGTATGAGAGCTTGTTTTTTGCGTGGCGAACTGTAGTTTTTATTGGTGCCACTTTTGGGTACATAGACTATATTGTAAAACTTTTTTTTTTATGATAGCAGGGAGAGAAAACGCATCAATTCTGCCATAGATTTTTTATTTTTTTTTACAGCGTTAATCATGCAGCATAAATGAGACATTCCATTTTTTCTGCGGACCGGTACGGTTACAACGATACCAAAATTCTTACTTTTTTGGGGGTTTTCCCACTTTTCTGCAATAAAAACCCTTTTTTTTTGGAAATCTTTTTTCTATTCTAAATTGCTGCATTCAAAGTCCTGTAACTTTTTTATTTTTCCATGTATGGCACTCTGTGAGGGCTTATTTTTTGCAAGACGAGCTGTAGTTTTTATTGGTACCAATGTGGGGTACATACGGCTTTTTTGATCACTTTTATTGCGTTTTTAGTGAGGCAAAATGCTAAAAATTAGCATTTTGTCTCAGTTTTTTAGAGTTTTTTTTAGTGTTTTTTTCCGTGCACAGTCACAAGCATGTGCAACTTTTTGTACGCATCGTTATGGATGCGACAATACCAAATATGTGGGGTTTTATTTTATTTTTTACCTTTTTTTATGCTAATCTGAGAAAAAGCATAAAAAAAGGGTTTTTTTACTCTTTTTTTACATTTTTTTAATTCATTATTTTAATCTTTGTTTTTTACACTGTTTGTGTCCCTCTGACGGACTTTTACCACTGCCCTGATGATCGCTGTCATAAGGCATGGCAGAGCTACTGCATTGCCATGCCTTATCGCTTATACGGCGATCATAGGCATAGGCAATACAGGACGCCAGTGTCTGGCATCCTGTTGCCATGGTGACAGGCCGGGCTCTCGCGATGACATCGCGAGTTCCGGCCGGAGACACAGAGGGAGTCCGCTCCCTCTGTGAACTCTTTCCCTGCCGCAATCTACTTAGATCGTGGCAGGGAAGGGGTTAACAGCAGGGGGCGCATCTCCGATGCCCCCCCCCCCGCTGTTGCAGCGGGACGCCGGCTGTGACTGACAGCCGGCTCCTGCTGCGGGATAGCGCGGGATCATATGTGACTTTACGTCCTATTGCGGGAAGTACCAGGCTGCCAGGACGTAAACTTCCGCCCTGCAGCGGGAAGGGGTTAAAAGTGAAAACCCTATTCCCAGTCATTGCATAAAAAAACTGATTAAAAAATGGTATAGCTACTTCTGTAAATGTCCAATTTATTAAAGTAAAACCTTATTATTCCCATATAGTAAACTCTGTTAGAAAAAAAACTCCACAATCGCAGAACTGTTGTTAGGTATAGCAGACATGTCTTCTACTCTGCCCTGTCTGTATCTGAGTTTGTTTTTATGTTGCCCTTGCATCTATGGAGTTAACAGTTCCTGCTATATTGCTCCCTCAGATCTGGCCTCCAGTGCTTCAGAGTTGTTGTTCTCCTATAACGGCTCATGGCTGCTGCTCCTGCAGTAATCTCTATGGCGGCAGTCTGCTGTAGCTGTGAGCTACTTGTGCTTCATCCAAAGTCTCTGATACCTACTTACATCCTCGGTTCCTTTTCCGGTTATAGGGTCTTGACAGGGTTATTCAGCACCCAGGTTCCAGCTTAGGGCCGTCCTTGTCAGGACGATCACTCCTCCCTCTGTTAGGCAGGGATTTCTGTATTCTGCACCAGTCCAGGGCTAGCTCAGTTCTAGTGTCTGTCTTGTAACAAGCTACACGCTAAGAAGTGAGTATATGATCTCTGGATCAGCTGTCTGTCCTGCCGAGTGGATTCCGTCTATTTGGAGGAACGACACAGTGGTTCCACACCCAAATACATAACTGTACTCTGAAGCAATGGATCCCACTGACCCTTAAAACACAGGCAATAACAATCGCTATACAAATAAAGATTATTATTAGGTCTTTTTGAACTGTTTCAAGTACTGTCACTTCAGCGACAGAGGCAGAAGTAGACTTTGGCTTACCTTTACAATGTGAGTGCTCGTTCTGGCAGTGGGTCAGCTACTGTGACATCGCCGCAGAACCCCAGAGCTCTGGCTGCTGCTGCACCGACTCCAGTTATGGATGCTGCGTCTGCTTCTGGCCCTCAACTGCTGGCACCGTCTTTTTATGAGGGGGATCCCAGACAATGTTGTGACTTTATAAATCAGTGCTCCCTACATTTAAAACTGTCGCCTCACCTCTTTGTCTCCGATCACGCTAAAATCACTTTTATAATGTCTCACCTTTCCGGTCAGGCTCTAGCATGGATTAATCCTATCTAGGAGCACAATGATCCACTAGTCATAAATCTCGCTCTGTTCACTGAGACCTTTTTTATCAAGTTTTTTACAAACCAGGGCGCTTGTCCTCAGCTGCCTCCACCCTGTTGCGCCGTGTCAAGATAATTGCACAGAGGGCGAATATGCAATTCAGTTTCGCAATTTGGTGTCTGAATTAGGGTGGAACAATGATGCTCTAGTGGCCGCATTCTGGGAGGGGCTTACCGGCCGTATCAAAGATGATCTGGTAAGACGGTAGGTACCCACCTCGCTGGTCCCCCTGCTTTTGTTTCAGGAGAGATCTAAGGAGGGTGGGCACCAGAGGAGCTCTAGTCACCTGGCTCCTCGGTCTCAGAGCCTGTTTTCTCCGGTGCGGTCTGCTATCCGGTCTGCTGAGCCAGAACCCATGCAGGTGGATCATCTTGACCTATTTCAATGGGAGCACGAGCGGAGGCTCAGCAAAAGGCTATGTCTATATTGCGAGGTCTCCAGTCACTTAGTGCGTGACTGTCCCCACAAACCAGGATATGCCTCCACTCGCCATAATCTTTGAAAATTCTTGGAAAACAGGAGAAGTCCCAGAAGATTGGGAAAGGGCAAATGTTGTCTCTAGCTTCAAAAAAGGAAAGAAGGTGGATCCAAGAAACTACAGGCCTGTGAGCCTGACTTCTATACCGGGAAAGATCTTTGAACAAAATATTAAATAGCACATATGCAAGTACTTAGATAAAAATGAAGCAATTAACCAGAGCCAGCATGGGTTTGTAATAGAGTTGAGCGAACATACTCTGCCAAGCTTGATGCTCATTCGAGTATTAGCGTACTCGATGGTGCTCGTTACTCGAACGAGCATCTAGCCGTGTTCGACCCTGCCACAGTTTTTGGCTCCTCCCCACTGTGACGTGCCTGTATTAGCCCCTCCCCGCCGCAACGCAGCGTGTGTCTTTGGCAAATTTTTCGTCTGACAGGCAGGAGGAGAAGAGAGAGAGAGAGAGCGAGAGAGAGAGAGAGAGAGAGAGAGAGACAAACCTAGGGGGGAAAAAAAAGCTTGGCTCCCGGCGTCCCACATACAAAAATGCTCGACTCTCTCATTGTAGTCAATGGTGTTCGTTACTCGAGTAGAGCTCTCGAATTTTACGACAAGCTCGAATCGAATAACGCGGACTCGAGCATTTGGGTGCTCGCTCATCTCTAGTTTGTAACAAACAAGTCATGTCAGACAAATCTAATTTCCTTCTATGACATAATAACCTACTGGGTTGATCAGGGGAATGTAGTGGATATATTATATCTTGACTTTAGTTAAGCATTTGACAAAGTACATCATACCATTCTTATTGAAAAAATGACCAAATATGGGATTGACAAGGAAACTGTTAGGTGGATTCATAACTCGCTGAGTGATCGTACTCAAAGAGTGGTCATAAATGGCTGTAGTCCAAGTGGAAGAATATATCAAGTGGGGTACGACAAGGCTGTGTCCTAGGCCCAGAGTTAGATCACGTGAGGTAATTATTCCCCTTTACTCTTCATTAGTCAGACCTCATCGGGGATACTGTGTCCAGTTCTGGGCACCCCACTTTAAAAAAGACATAGACAAACTTGAGCAAGTTCAGAGAAGAGTTATGTCCATGGTACAAAGTCATGTCCTATGAGGAACGGTTAAAGGATCTGGGAATGTTTAGCTTGCAAAAAAGAAGGTTGAGAGGAGACTTAATAGCTTTCTACAAATATCTGAAGGGCTGTCACAGTGCAGAGGGATCAGCCCTATTCTCATTTGTACAAGGAAAGACTAGAAGCAATGAGATGAAACTGAAAGGGAGGAGACACAGATTAGATATTAGAATAAAGTTTCAGACAGTGTGGGTGATCAATGACGGGAACAGGCTACCATGGGAGGTGGTGATGTACTGTTAAAGCATTATCCTAAAACAAACAAAAAAAAACTTTAATGAAACTCAGCACATTTCATATACTTGTCTACTACTCAGAAGTCTTGAATATGTAAAATACCTCAACTAATTTACAGATAATAAAGTTTCTAAAATCTGTTTTCAAAATTTCACTTTCATTCTTGTTTGTGTTTTGGGACACATTTCTCATTCACTGTATTATGTTAAAAAGTTAAATAACTTTTCATTTATATAGTGTTAAAGCATTGTTAACAGAGATGAGCGAACGTACTTGGTAAGGCCGATTTCGCAATCGAGCACCGCGATTTTCGAGTACTTCACTACTTCACCCTCTGCAACCCCCCGCTCACCCACAGCGCCCCCGAGTACTTTTCACCCGAGTAGTGAAGCACTCGAAAATTGCGGTGCTCGATTGCGAAATCGGCCTTACCGAGTGCGTTCGCTCATCTCTAATTATTAACCTAAAACTAAAAACCCCTTTAATAAATCCTTAGCACATTTCATATACTTGTCTACTACTCAGAAGTCTTAAATATGTAAAATACTTCAACTAATTTACAGACAACAAAGTTTCTAAAAATCTTTTTTCACTCTTCTGGGACATAATCCCTTGTGCAAACTATAATAAGTTTAGCTAATGTTTATAAAGTGCTCATTACAGAACCCATACTTCATACAAGTCCTGATCTGAGAAAATGTTGAGCACGACCTCTAAGGATCTGAATCTGGAATCCACCTCTAGACACTATATCATGTGCACTTCTAATACTGCCAAGAATACAAGAAGAAATAAGGAAATTACATTTTAATCTTTCTTTTACATCAATGCCACATATGCATAATATATGAAACCATAATTACAGGTAACTATCACTGCAGAGAACTTTATATTTGTATGTTAGTTTTATCTGTGTAAGATGAAATGTATCTAGTATATATTGGTATCAAGCAGATGAAAAACCTAGGAACTTATACAATACATGTAGGGCACAACATTCACTGGGAGAGTTTGAAATGGACCCATAAGAAGTATAGACAAATGTGCACCTATATGAATATTTATGGCTGCCATTGACTGCAATTAAAAATGTATATCGTCCAGGTTTATTGAACTGCACGTTTCAAAATTATTAATAATTTTCTTATTGAATAGTCTTTAGTCTTAAAACAAACTGACGTATTAGTAAAAAGTGACATAACAAGTTTTGTATTTCTTACTGTATGTATTAAAGGGGGTTTTCAGGATAATATTGGTATTTTCCTACATACCGGTAGCACGTTTGCTACAGAAATTCCTGCCACTGAAAATCTGTTTCTTACATCTGACTCTGGTAGTTCCTGCAGTACATGCATGGATTGAATGGGATTGCCATAGAAATCTGCCACATACCCACATAACCTAAGGGTACATTCACATAGTGTGGATTTTCTGCTGTGGAAAATTGGCACCAAAATCCACATCATTATGGCAGATTTTTACACTTCTTTTATGCAGATCTGCAACAGATTTCACCCTTTCAATAGATGGAGTGAAGTCTGCTGTGGATCGGCACCAAAATCTGCATTAAAATTCACACCAATGGGATTGATTTTGTTACAGATTTTGCTGTGTTTTCACTGCGGAAAATCCACACCAAATCGGGGGTACTATTACTATGTGGGGCACATCGCATTATTATTGTGTGGGATATCATGGATGGGGAGATTGTGTAGAGGTGTGAAAAATGAAAACAGGTGGCTGAAAAATTGAGGAGCCAGAGATGCCTGTGTGTCAAATTCTGCAGAGGCAAGTTGTGACCGTGTGAAGTCATGATGGCGGTCTGGGCTGGACAGACAAGAAAAGGGAAAGTGAACGACACCAGTCAAAGGCGACATCAACAGTGATTGCTGGAGGTAACTGTACTGTAATCACTTATAAGGTCTGTAGAGCACCTGTTGACTGGCATTATGAACTTGTATCTATCACAGTATAGGGGTTATATTGGTCTTTGTGTACTTTTTCTTCAGTAATACTGTAGGAGTATTATGTGGTCAGAGTCTGTGGGTACTATTTGGCTATTACATATATAGTTATTATTGGTAAAATCAGTCTTTACAGTAGTTTTTTTTCAGTAATTGTTTGGTGGTAATATTTAGTCACTATGTCATGGTAATATGGAATCATGGTGTGTGGTATCATTTGGTCCGCACATAGTGTTATTTTTCTTAACCCCTTAAGGACATGGCCTACTTTGGTCATGAGGATTCAATGACTTTTGGGGGATTTTCATCTCCACTTTTCAAAAGTGGTAACTTTTAGTTTTCTGTCAAAATTGCCATATGAAGCCTTGATACCATTTTTGGGTGCATATAATGTATTGTAACTTTTTAAAAAAAAACAGGTAGAGAAAACACATCAATTCTGCAATAGTTTTTTCTTTCAGGGTTAATCATGCAGCATAAATAACACAATACATTTTTTTCTGCGAGCCAGTATGATTACAACGATACAAAAATATTAAAAATAGAGTTGAGCGAACATACTCTGCTGAGCTTGATGCTCGTTCGAGTATTAGCGTACTCGATGGTACTCGTTACTCGAATGAGCATCACGCCATATTCGACCCCGCCCCAGTTTTTGGCTCCTCCCCACTGTGAGGTGCCTGTTTTGGCCCCTCCCCGCCACGACGCAGCGCGCGTCAATGGCAAATTTTTTGTCTGACAGGCAAGAGAGAGAGAGAAAGGAACCTAGAATAAACATTTTGCCTCTGCTTTTTAGGATGGGGTGGATTTTGTGTAAGCTATGCAGGATACAAAGCTTGTTCAATTTCTTGTACAGGTCATTATGGATACAATGATAGCAAAAATGTGGGATTTTTTGCATGTTTTTTTTTTTGCACTGCATGCACTTTTTTTAAATTTTTCATATTCCTGTAGGGAACTTGAACCATAACAGCTATGATCACTATGATAATGCATTGCAGGACTTCTGTTCTACAATACCTCTATCGCTAACAAAAGTGATAATAGGCAATTTCAAGCCGGGAAGCTTGGCGCGCGGCATTTGAGGGTTTAACAGCAGAGATTGTTGTTCTTATGTATCTCCGCTGTTGCAGAGGGATGCCAGCTCCTGCTGTGAGATGGCGCAGGCTCAGCTTCCGTGCTATCTACATGATGTAAGTTTACATCCTGTTGCATTAAGTACCCCTCAGCCAGGATGTAAACTTAGGTTGTGTGGCGTTAAGGGGTTAATGTTGATCTTTGTAATGGTCTTTATTCAGGAATAGTATGGTGGTATTATTCCATCACCATGTGGCATGGCGGTAATATTTGGCCCTCATATACTGTTATTATTGGTAATGTGGGTCTTGGTACAGTAGAATTCGTATAATGACAATAAGGAGGTAACTATACGGGGCAAAACAAATGCAGTGATATTGGGTGTGTGTGTATGTGTGTGCTTTCCACTTTTACACAATTAAACAACACTGTTCATATTTTTGTAATTCTGTACATTTTAAATACAATTTAAGAATATTTTTTCAGTTATTTAGTCTTACCAGAAATGCCATTTTAGAATTCCTTAGTACACTCAGTATAGCAAACATTATTATCTGTGAGTCTAAAACCTATTAGGCGATGAAGGCACCGCCTAGTAGACATACTACAGTGGCATGCCAGCAGGCCTTTCCTAGGCCTCTGACTGCCATGACTACCCATCAGCATCCCACATTTGGATTTCCGAGGGGCCGATGAGAACAGAGAGAGCCGTCTCCCTCTGTTTAACCTCCTAGTTGTCGTGATCACTTTTGACCATAGCATCTAGGGAGTTAAATGATCAGGTTTAGAGTTTTCTCTGATCCTGGCCATTACAGCAAGAGCCCAGCTGCCAGTCAACACAAAGCCCTTGCTGTGATTTTGCTGATGTGAGACCCATTGCATAAATGTCCATCATGGAGGCTTAAAACAAGCCAGTCTCTGATGTTCATTTATGTAATGGAGACTTAACGGGTTAAAAATAGGAGTTACCTTAATGTATACCTCGAATCTTAATATTTTATATGTTTTATAGAAAATCTGCTACAGCAAGTTATGCATGCCGCATAGGCTTCTCCTCTCCTACAATCGACATAGCTGCAGTTGGCAGTTTGCTGACCCCTGCCTACCTGTGTTTGCCCTTTGTGGTTGGTTTGGGCAGGGGGAGAGATCTCTCTCTCTCTCCCCCCGCTCCCTGCCGCCCCCTGCATGCTGCTCGGGCAAGTACACGGTTACTCGATAAGACCAGTAGTAGCCTTAAACGAGCATGCTCGCTCATCTCTAGTGCTGTGGTTTATATGCTGTGGTCCTTTCTGCATGCGAACTTGCAATTCACATGCGGAAGAAAAAGAAGTGACATGTCACTTCTTAATGTGGATTTGGCGTTGGAAAGGCGCTTTTTCCCACATGTGGATCTGCGGCTCTAACAAATGAACATCCTTGTCATTGAAATTTACCCTGTGTAAACAGCATAAGAGAGCCAGCCATATAGTGGAAAGTTACAGATGGAATGTTGCCAGAGTCCGTGAGCCTCTAGCGACACCCCTGGACTTTGAGTAGGGCCACAGAACAGCATGGTCACATGATTGATGCAGTTTCAAATTGATTCTTAAATGGCTAAACAATTTCATTGGTAAACAGTGACTTTATCTGCAAAACTGTATAGACAATACAAATTTTGCAAACTGTCCCAACGGGATGTTCAGCCCATGTTTCAGCTGCCTCACAATTGCGCAGAAGCCATACTGTGGGGTATAACCTTTACATGTCCAGATTCAGACTATACAATGATGAAACAAAATTAATAAAATAGGTTATGGTCAGGTGGGGGCACCAAACTGTATCTTTGCCCTCGGTGCAGGTAGACCTACTGTATCTTCACCTCTACTAAAACTAGATCTATATGGGTACGAACTGAATGTAATGTGTACTGTATTGTATCAACTCTGATCTATCCCTGTGTTGTCGCAGGCACCGTCATATGATGTGTCATCTCTGTAGATGTAACGTTCACTTTCAAAAAACAAGAACTGAGGACTGAGTAAACTTTGTAAGGTAAGTTTATGGTAACATTTATACATTTTGTGCTCATATAAACTAACTGACTTAAAGGGATGTTTGGAAGAAAACAGGACCTACTGGGGCTGCTGATTTTGTGGAATAGATTGGTCTTTAATTAAACCAGTAGGTACACAAACAACGCCTTTCAATTGTCTCTACTCTTCACTGATGAGAAATAACTATCTTTTATTGAATATTTTTAACCAATTTACTTTGTGCCTAATGAAGATTTCGGTCCAGAATCAAAATGTGTTGCCTGTGTACCTATTGGTTTAATTAAACATTAAAGGGAACTGGTCACTGGGTTAATGCTGCTGTGGATATCATGAACCCAGGACAGGTATTCCTATTGCCCCGTAAATGTGCTATGTTGAAACACTGTGGCATTTCAGAAAATTTGACATGAACCAGAGCTCCAAGTCAAAGAGGTGAGTTATGCCCGCTTCTCCCTGCACGTAGCATGTACATTGACCAATCTTTTCCCTTTTGTGTATAGGGAGAAAATTGTCAGTCAACATACTTTGGGCGGGGAGAGGCCGGAGCAGCCCGCCTCTCTGAGTCGGAGCTCCATTCTTCAAAGTCTGTTTTTTACGATGCCCTGCAGCTTTTGAGAATAACACATACACAGCGGAAATTGGCATACCTGTCACGGGTTCATGTTGCTGGTGGTACAGGTCACATGAACTCTGTAACAGGTCCTCTTTAATTAATCAGCAATATCAGCAACGCCGAAAAGACCTGTTTAGTTCCAAATCTCCAGTGATGTTACAGCAGGAATGGTTCTCTCTCTCTCTCTGCTGGCTTGGACCCAGCTGCAACTGGTTCATAAATGTATTCTTTGAACAGGATTGTACTGGGTTAACGACTGTCTATTTTTTCATCACCATTCTATGTATTACTAAGGTAACGACACAGGGAGCCAAATTTGGGGATTTTCTGTCATTCTTCTCTGCAGGTCCTCTTAAGCTGTTAGGTTGGATGGTGGACATCTGTAGACAACCATTTACAGCTATCTTGGGTTCAAGTCAGAGTTCTGGCTGGGTCACTCCAGGACATTCACAGAGTTGTCACTAAACCACTCCTGTGTTGTCTTGGCTGTGTGACTAGGGTTATTGTCTTGTTTGAAGGTGAACCTCCTGCCCAGTCTGATGTCCCTTGTTCTCTGGAACAGGTTGTCATTATAATATCTCTGTACTTTGTTCCATTCAGCTGTCCATCAGCCCTGACCAGTCTCCCTGTCCCAGCCGCTGAAAGCTCTGCCACAGTATGATGCTGCCCCCACCAGGCTTCATTAGGGATGATATTGGGCAGATGATAAGTAGCGCGTGGTTTCCAGACATAATGCTTAAACCTGAGGCCAAAAAGTTCAATCTGGGTTTCATCAGATCAGAGAATCTTGTTTCTCATTCTGATAGACCTTTAGGTGCTTTTTGACAAACTCTAGATGGGCTGTGATGTTTTGTTTTTTTTACTGAGAAGAGGCTTCTTTCTGGACACACTGCCATAAAGCCCAGATTGCTGGAGTGCTGCAGTGCTGGTTGACCTGCTGGAAGTTTCTTCAATCTGCACACAGGATCTTTGGAGCTCAGGCAGATTGACAATTGGGTTTTTGATCACCTCTCCTACTAAGGCCCTTCTTCCTTAATTACTTAGCTAAGAGGGTCGGTCATCTCTAGCAGGAGTCTTAGTTCTTACTTTGCCATTATGGGGTATTGACTACAGAATGATAGGAAAACAACATGATTTTTTTTTGCACCACATAGAAAAATGTAAAAAAACCATTAATGGTTCAGAAGATGCATTGTAGATTTGGTTTACTCATTCAAATAACTCTTTTTGTTTTTCCATAGGAGGCTGATGAGTTTTTACATATTGGAAATTGGAAGATTATGATTCCACACAATACTAGCATTGGAATGTACTCGTCCAAATACACAACAGTTGAAGAATTCATTCTTCTTGGGCTGACCAGCCAGAAGAATATTCAGATAGTGCTATTTCCTGTATTTTTATCTTGTTACATTGTATCACTAACTGGCAACATTATCATTATTATTCTCAGTAGAATAAGCTCCCGGCTTCACACCCCTATGTATTTCTTCTTGAGCAATCTGTCATTTTTGGACATCTGGTACACATCAAGTATTGTCCCAAATATGCTCATTAACTTTTTGTCAGTAAGAAGAAACATATCTTTTCATGGTTGTGTCACTCAGATGTTCATCCATCTCTCGCTAGGAGGGACAGAGTGCTACCTATTGTTATCAATGGCCTACGACCGGTATGTGGCTATATGTAGTCCATTACACTACACTACTATTATGCATCCCGTCTTGTGCATTAAGATGGCAACTGGTTCCTGGGCTGGAGGCATAATAAACTCTATTGTACACACAGTCCTTGCATCGCAGTTGCCATTTTGTGGTCCCAATGTAATAAATCACTTTTTCTGTGAGATCCCATCAGTCCTGGAGCTAGCCTGTGCGGATACATCTCTTAATAAGACTGTTATTTTCTTCCTTGCTATGTTGGTGGTGATCGGTCCATTCTTCCTCATCCTCATTACATATGGTTATATCATTTCCAGCATACTGAAGATCAGCATATCTGTGGGACGGAGGAAGGCCTTTTCCACCTGTGCTTCACACATTATAGTTGTATCCCTCTTCTATGGTGCCATTATTTTCATGTATATGAGACCAGTATCAAGCCATGTAGAGAACCAACACAAAATGGCTACTTTGTTCTATAGTGTTATAACCCCAATGCTGAATCCTTTGATATACACTTTGAGGAACAAGGATGTTTTAGGAGCATTTGTGGACATCAGAAGGAAAACATTTGTATCTGAAAAATGATATAAACATTGATTCTACAAACAATGTGTCTTGTCTTGAAGACTTTCCTAATATTTTCACAAGATACATTGTTTAGGACAAGAAAAGACCTTGTTAGTGTCAGGGAAGGTCCTCTGTTGTTGGCTTGCTCCTTCTGTTCAATGTATACTGTACATCAGGACTATATACAGATGTACAGTATAGGTCGGATGGTAAGGCTTTCACATATGTATATAGTGACATACTTTATGTTGCTCATAGGCTTCCATGTAAAAATGTATACAATATGGTTTACGTTTTATACTGGATGCCTTTGCATAGAAAAGTGTAGTCAACTATTCATTTCTACATGGTGAAAACACGAATGCTAACATGTACGAAATCTACACAGACCAAAAAGACATTCTTTTGACCATAATATGGGTGAATGGGGGTCTATGGCTACATTCAGTGCATATGTCTGAAGTTACCTGGTGCATACTGTATGCTAAATATGTTCTTAAAACATTATTCTGGCAACCAAATAGGCCACCAGAACAGATAAGCCTGAAGATAGATTTGCAACATATTCCTTAGTTAAGACTACTTTTGGCCAATCATCATCATTTCTAGATGGCACTGGATCATACAATACAACAGAAACTAGCCAAGTGTACTGTCCAGTAGTTATAACCTTCAAACCTAGAGTGAATTCAATAACATGCTGATTAAGGCAATACTGTAATGTACTTTTTGTAAAGTAGAATTAAATAAAAAGAGATCACATATACAACTCCAACTTGTTGATATGCCTTTTGTTAAAATTTGTTTTCCAGAAGTCTTTTACATGAACTTTATAGGAGCCTTGTCCTCATATAATCACCTATGAAGTTTCCTATAGAGTACAATTGGATATTATTTTTAGACATGTCCTGCTCATATAGGAAATATTAGATGACAATCCTGCAGGAAGCATTTATTGACAAACAATGCCCTCATCATAATGCAATGGCCTCAGAACTAGCATTCAGGGATTGACTTAAAAAGACTTAAAGGGGTTGTCCCGAGGCAGCAAGTGGGTCTATACACTTCTGTATGGCCATAATAATGCACTTTGTAATGTACATTGTGCATTAATTATGAGCCATACAGAAGTTATAAAAAGTTTTATACTTACCTGCTCCGTTGCTGGCGTCCTCGTCTCCATGGAGCCGACTAATTTTTGGCCTCCGATGGCCAAATTAGCCGCGCTTGCGCAGTCCGGGTCTTCAGCAGTCTTCTATGGAGCCGCTCGTGCCAGAGAGCGGCTCCGTGTAGCTCCGCCCCGTCACGTGCCGATTCCAGCCAATCAGGAGGCTGGAATCGGCAGTGGACCGCACAGAAGAGCTGCGGTCCACGAAGGTAGAAGATCCCGGCGGCCATCTTCAGCAGGTGAGTATGAAGACGCCGGACCGCCGGGATTCAGGTAAGCGCTGTGCGGGTGGTTTTTTTAACCCCTGCATCGGGGTTGTCTCGCGCCGAACGGGGGGGGGGGTTAAAAAAAAAAAAAACCCGTTTCGGCGCGGGACATCTCCTTTAAGGTTGGCCCTGGTCCTTGTCCTGTGTACAGTGGAGCCTGTCCAGTGCTTATAAGAATCACATAAACCCATTATTTTGATGATCAAGTAGTCTAACAACATTATCACACATGGGGACTAAGTTCTGGTGGAAGTGAGGCTACATGAAAAACATAAGTGATGTCAGATGCGAGACATGAGCCAGGATCAAGGAGCAGGGGAGCATTTGTGTGGTACTGGAGCCGCCGCAAGGAGAATAGGGGAGCCGCCAGAGGATCTGTCCAGCGGGAAGAAGAGGAGCAGGTCTCGGAGCATCAGGAGGCCAGAGAGGGGGATCACTGTGGTGTGAGGCATATTCTGTGTGTGTAAGTCAGTATCTGTTAGTAAGTGTCTGTAAGTCAGACAAAAGACAAAAATCAAAGGTCAGGGAGGAAACTCAGGATGACACCAGTCCTGCAGTTTATGTTACCTGTCAGGAACCGCTCCTGGAAGAGAACACTCCAGAGGAGGAAAGGGGTAGGGTCAGTCCACAGACACTCTGGCAGCAATTATTAGCTTGAATTACTTTCACCCAGCCTTAGAGAGGTGTGGGTGTGACAATTACAGGGTGTACCTCTACGCGGTCCCGAGTTTAAACAGACCTCCAGCCTTCTAGCCATCTTCTGCCCCAGCAAAGCTGCACCCTTCCTATTGAGATGCAGCCTGACCCTACGATAGAGCTTGTAGCCGACAGCAAAGTCAGCCCAGTTCTCCAAGAACTGGAACCCCTCCTTCTTACACCAACTCCAGAGCCACTTATTCACCTCCCTAAGATACTGCTGCTTTTCTAGTGTGGCTTGTGGTGCAGGTAGTATTTCTGAGAAAACTACCTTGGAGGTTGTTCCCCTATACTTGGACCCTAGGTCGCTGAAATTGTTTTTTAGGCCTCTGCATTGACCTCTATTTGTTCGTTGGTATCTCCTATATACAATTGATGGGTATCCCCTATATATAATTATGTATGTACATAATTTCATGTAGTCCAGGAACTGAGCCATGTTCAGGTATGAGCACGGTTTAGGTATGGGTAGGGGTACATGTACAGGTGGGGGAAGGACCCGAACTCAACTTTTCCACCCGGGCCCCTGAGCCTTTAGTTAGGCCCTGCTCCCAACCATACAATGACAAAGGAAAACTTCAATGCACCGGCCCAAAATTTATAATGTGCACACACTGCATTCTCCATGCACTTCAATGGAAGGGTGGCTACATTTGCGTGCTACCCTGTTTACACTGTACAAAACAATCTGTAGGAAAACTGCAAGTCCCAGCAGCTCCTGAAGGTCTGCAGCTATTAGGACATGCTGGGAGTTATAGTTGCCTAAGGAGGGGAAAAAATTACAGAAATTTGAGAATGAATTTATTTTAATTCTCTAGTAGGAGGGGACACACATAGTAGCCTGCTGCCTGGCTTTTGCCTCAGACTAGTGGCCCTTTTAGCTCTGCTAGTCTGCAATACACGCTCAAGCAGCGTCAGGCCAGAGGCATGGGCATCCAACTGCAAGATAACGGATGATGGCTGCACCCGAAGCATCATTGTGACAAAAGGCCCGGAGAGGGAGAATACCTGCCAGTCTGTCAATGCACCTAGATGTCATCTCAGCCAGCCCATGGCTATATACATAGATAACTAGCAATGGATGTACAGACTGCTGACTACTGTATCTGTTTGTAGTGTAGTGAGTGTACTGCACTAGGCTCTGCAGGAGGTGGGGGGCGCACTCCTAGATCAGGTGCCACCAGTGGTTTCACCTGTTCCACTGTCAGCTAGTCTAAACACACTGATGCAGATTCAGGAGGTTTATTACAGATGCCTTCACACACTGAGGATAACACTTCTCAAAGCTATCAACCAGAACAAGCAGAAGTTTTAATTGAAAATGTTTTATTGGTTATTAATAGAACTACATTTCTATCCAAGACATACAGGATCACAGGGGAAAGTCTACAGCCATCGCACCGTCCAGGAGTGATACAAACTATGTGCTTGAATTTATGAAATACATCATTAAAGCAGCTAAAGCTGAAATGATGGCCGGATGACGCAGGACCACACGTTATATCGGATTATTGTGGAGTGACGTCTCTATTGTTTATACGTTTTCCGCTCCCAGTAGGTGGCGCTGTGATTGGTGGATGGTGCTGTCCCCGATCTTGGGAGGGTCCATTGTCTTTAGGTAAAGAGCAGTAAATATTAAAGGCTTTACCAGGAAGGATCGGTTTTGACGAGGTAGTGAAAGAATCAGGGAAGCTTCTAAGTGCCGACTGTGCCGCTCAAAGTAAAGTATGCCTGTTATCATTAAAGATGTCGGAATCCCGTTGTGCAGGAGAAATCCTGGAAAGCCTTGTCTCCAGCAACTACTTAGCACCGTCTGGAGATCCAGCCTGACCCTAGGAGGATGTCTGCTTGCCAAGTTAATAAAATTTCCATTGCTGCAATGCTTTGGCCGCCTCCGCTCAATCCTAAGCAACAAGGAAGAGGAGTGAAAAAACTCCTTAGGGGATCCTCGGCATCTGACCACTGATATAGCTTCCATCCTCTTAGGCACAGTATGTCGATCATTGGTCCTTGCTAATGGCTGGAAGCCCTCTAGCGCTTCTAGACTTCATTATGATGTTCTTCATTAGCTGGAACAGCACTGTGAAGCTCAGAGCAGGCTCTCTCCTGGACCTCCGACAAGGGGAAAGAGCAGGCATGGGAGGCATAAAGCGGCGTCTAGCGCTAGGCCTCATGCTGAAAGGGGGCGGGACTTAGTATTGGACTGGATCCCAGGAGCGGAGAAGGCGAGCGAGGCTGCTAACCTGGGGATGAACCGGTCAGGGAGCAACCCCGCAACAGACACGGGCCACAGGGGTCAGAGGTGCTGACAGGCCAGGATGTCAGCAGAGGTGCTGATTGAGTGGATTAAGAAGGGGAACAGAGATTGGCAGATAGCGCCATTCCAAAGTAGGTACCCTGACAAGGAAAAAGCTGGATTGCTATAAGCAGGTTTTTGAGATGGTTTTAAAATTCCGACCCCAGTTCAGTGTCCCCTTTTCAACTAAGAACCTACAGCCGGTGCCCGGCAGTGGTAACAGAAAAGCTAGAAAAGCAAGTTTGTTTGGGTCACATGGCGGGACCTTTTAGGGAGCCTCTTGTGGAGGATTTGATAGTGTCACCACTGGGAATGGTCCATAAAAAAGAAGCGAATACATTTTGGTTGATTCATTACCTATCCTATCCAAAAGGGGCGTCAGTTAATGACGGTATAGATCAAGAGATTTGCTCTGTGGTATATACTTAATTTGATGCTGTGGTCAGTTGGGTATGAAAATACAGGAAGGAATCACAGTTAGCAAAATCCAACATTGAATCGGCTTTTCTGTTACTCCTGGTGGCAGCGGAGAGTATTAGGTTGTTAGGATGTCATTGGGGGGAAGGGGGAAATTATTATGTGGATCAATGTTTGCCATGGGCTGTTTGATCTCATTTGCATACTTTGAGGCCTTTAGCTCATTCTTGGAATGGGTAGTTAGTGATATCGCGGGGCTCAGTTCCGTCATTCACTATCTGGATGATTTTCTGTGTATAGGTTCAGCCAAGACGCCAATTTATGCAACGTTATTGGGAACGGTTCAGTGTGTGGAAAGGAGTTTTTGGGGTGCCTTTAGCACCTGAGAAGATGGAGGGACCCACGACATGTTTAACATTTTTAGGCATTACCATTGATGCTTTGGCAACGGAATACAGATTATAGGAGGAAAAATTGGAAGATTTGAAAATGGAGGTGAACAGAGCCAGGGGGGTGAATAAGATTACCCTGATGAATCCACAGTCGTTATTGGGTAAGCTTAATTTTTCTTGCTGGATAATCTCGATGGGGCGAATATTTTCTAGGAGATTAGCGGCTGCTACAACTGGGGTGCATTTACCTCACCATTTCATTCGTTTGGGAAAAGGCCACAAAAAGGACCTTAAACTGTGGTCGACCTTTTTGGACAAATATAATGGGAGGTTGGTTATGCTGGAGGAAGTAATTGAAAACTTTGATTGGGATTTGTTTACTGCTGCGGCAGGGGGCGCTGGATTCGGAATATGCTTTCAGAGTCAGTGGTGTGTTGGTCGCTGGCTAAAAAATGGCAATTGTCAGATTTAGTAAAAAAACCTGGTTTTGTTGGAGCTTTTTCTAATTATTGTGGCAGTGGCGCTTCGGGGGGAACAATTCAGGGACAAAAAAGTACGGTTGCATTAGGATAACTTGGGGGTAGTGCAGACGATTAATAACTTGTCTGTATCCTCCTCTCCGGTGGTGGACTTATCGTGCTATCTAGTACTGATATTTGTCCTTAAATACGTGTATTGTGGCAGTGCATGTTCCGGGGGTCGACAATTCAATTGCGGATTCTCTCTTTTTCAGTGGGAGCTGTTCAGGAGTCTGGCCCTGGGAGCAGACGAAGACGGGAAGATGTGCCTAGATTGGCTTTGGAAATTGGTAAGCGAGCAGTGGGACACTTAATTGAAAGGTTACTGGCTCGGAAGACTAGAGCTTCTTATTTAGCGGTGCCTCTTTAGTCTGATGTCTTCACAGTGCAGCAGAATACTGCTCTGAAGAATCTAAAAAAGAAAGGAAAACAAGTGTGAGCCTCTTATAAGAAGAAATACATCTAATGGTGAAAATGCTGATTGGTGAAAACTGGAGGATGAAGGACCGAAGGGTTCAAAGGGTATAGAAGCCAGAATTATAGCATTTCCCCCAAGCATTAGATTCATATCTGTATGTGATAAATACAACGCAATTCCGACATGACATAGTGAGTATCTAGAGCAGCCCTACTCAGCTGTCCAATGGGGCTTTATATAGTAGGGAAGTATAACTAATGATGGCTTTGAGGGTTTCCCTGGATTTGGTTCATATAGGAGGGATGTTAGGAGGATAAACTATGTCTTCCTTGCATTGCTCCCTGTCCAGATCATTAGTTGTCTCTGTAATACTCTCAGGGCCCTTTTAGACACAACGCGAATTGCTCAAAGCCGTCTTTTGAGCAATTATCATTCTGTCTAAATGCACTACATCATGCAGTTTTTGTGCACAAATTGCTGATCGCTAAATTCTAGATTGCTGGAATTGAGCAATCAGCTGTTATCAGTGGAGCAGGCTGTTATCAGCTGGCTGCACTGATAACATTCTCTGTGCCTATGTCCTGCTGTGAATTCACAGCGGGGCACGGGCTGTAAGCACAGAGAACACTATAGCTGTTTGCATATGCAAAGCAGCTGTATTGTTCTATTAGGGGCCACAGCAATGTCCCACTCTGATTGCATATTCTATATTAGCTAATTAGCTACTATAAAGTATGCAAAGATGATCGCTCAAAACTGTCACTCAAACTTTGTTTGAGCGACTTTTGAGCGATCATCTGTCAGTGTAAATGGGGCTTTACCTACAATTTTTACATAGGGAAATACAAATGAGAAGTAAAGCATGAGCCCCAAGGGAAAATAACATTAATGATAAATATAGGAAAAGAGTAGTTCGTGGCAGCATGTAAGGATGCAATAAAATCAATCCTTTATTTCTCCTCCATAGTAAAAGCTGCAACGTTTCGATCTCTATGGGAGATCTTTGTCAAGCTTGCCACGAACTACTCTTTTCCTGTGTCTATTTGGAATTCTTGGATCCGGATTCGCTTTAGTGGCGTGCATATTTTCATTCAGTCCTGCTTCATTGCAAGATTTAAAAGAGTGCTGCTTGTACCTATATTCTCGATTACTGATAAATATCTTACCTTGCTAGTTTTCCGCCTTTTATATGGCTGCTGCTTTTGCTATTGGAGAAAAATATGAAGATAGCTGAAATAAACATCCTGTTAAAGGTGCTGTTGGGTAACGGGAAACCCCACTTTCAACAGGACCCTCTCTGTGACAATAATAAACAGATATACTTAGCCCCTGGGATCCAGTGCTGTAGCCCACTGTGGTTCTGGTGATTCCTGTGACAGATGGAAATCAGGTGACTTCTGCTCTCATTGGCTGCAGCGGTCATGTGATTTCCTGTGATATCATCTGTTACAGCAAACCCCAGGACAGCAGCGGGCTGCAGCGCCGGATCACGAAAGATTTTGTATATCTCTATTTATTATTTCCACTCAGGGAATCATATTGAAAAGGGTTTGTCCAGTAACCCCTTTAAATATTAATAGTGATATAAGAACAAGGACAAGAAACAAGAGGAGAACAAGAAGAGGGCTTCATGGCGACTTTTGGAACCCCTGTGAAAGCTGGCTCATTTTCTTTTATTTAGAGAAACAGTTTAGGTCATGTGACAATTGTAGGAACTGAAGAATATTACATGACTGAAGGTCATCACGAAGCCGGGGCTTAGTATTTTTTCATAGGCCTTTAAATTACTCACGTGTTTTCGTCTGTCTTTCTCTCCTTCCTAAACAGTTTGGGCCACCACCATCTCCTCCTCCTTGTTCTAGTTAATAGATCCAGAAATATAGAATGAGATGCAGGGAATCAGCCGTGACGGCTCACAGTGTTGGTATCAGTCTTATACACAGTTACTATCCTGTATAAATTCTGATTATTCCATAAACTTACATTAGGGACTCTTCGCTCGCCCAGGCCTGCTTCACCTGATGTTCCTGAAGCCTATAATGGAAAATACAGTTTCAATTACAATCATTGATCATTTGGGCAAACTACATACAAAAATGTATTACACTTTATATAAAGGAACCAGCCATATAAATGTTCCTATTAACATACTTGATGTCTTGGCTCGGCCATGCCAGTTTGATGTTAGGTGTTAAAACTCTATAATTTAAAAAAAGCTCCAGTTAGAATATTTGACACTTTGACCAATTGAAAACCTACATAGAGCATGCCTCCCAGATAAATACAAGGGTTCACACATTAATATATGCTTCATGATTGGCTCCTACAAGTCTATGTACATCTCTAGATGCAGGATGCATAATGTTATCTGGATGCTTTTGGATACTTACCCAATTGCTCCTCTGTCTGTAGCCTCCAACTCCTCCTCCCACTCCTCCTCTTCATCTTCCTTCTCATCCTCCTCCCTATCAGATACAGAATATAGAATATTTCCTATGTATATGTAGAGGTATAACATGTAGTGAAGATACAGACTGGACACCAAAGGTTTTGCTCCTCTGGCCTCCAGCAGGGTCAGTTCAGTCATGATAATTCTACAACTTACATGATGTTATCAAATCCAACGTTGTTCAATCTCCTCAATCTGTAATAGAAAGTAAAGCACCAGTTATAATGATTCTCTCTGCAACCATTGTCAGAAAGCTCCAAAAATACCATTGATATTCAGTAATATATCAGCCTGCTCACATCTGGAGCCTCAGTACCTGTGTTACATCTTCTAAGGCACAATATACTGAAAGACTTATCCCCAACAATGCTGGCTATATGTATATACCATATTTATACAGCCTTGTGTTATACAAAATGTGTGTTTCATCTCTATACCGTTTTAGAATTATTCATGTATCTATATAATGAGTATATTATATTCATATTTTATACTTACCCATTCATTCTTCCAGCTGTATCCTCCTCCTCTGAATCCTCCTCGTCCTCCTCTTCCTCCTCTTCATCCCCTTCCTCATCTACCTCTCTATTGCACATATAGCAGAAAAACATGTCACATCTTAATTGTAATGTCCATTGGGGACACAAGGTTTCACAGAGACTGAGACTGGGATAAGTAATTCCTTCCTTCCCTGCTACAGTGGCCGAGATCAGAGCAATCCCAGCCATTTAACCACTTAGATATCAAAGTCAGTAGTAATGGGGACATCTAAGGGGGTTAGACAGGGCGTCTGTTGTCCCATCTGTGCCTCTGCAACGTGATCAAGGAGTGCAGATAGATTATTATGGCATAACGCAAGTATAGCAGAAGGATTATGTATTTATATTAACAAGTAAGTGATTTCATGATCAAGTTCCCTAGTGGGATTTAAAAAAATGGGGGAAAAGTTACAAAAAATGTAAAAAAATATTTAAAAAAATAAAAACATATTCCTATTAAAAATGGAGTATTATATCTAAAATACAAAACACTAGAAAGTACTAAAAATTGATATGGTGCAATTGTAGCAACTAGCACTAGATAATGAATGCGCTATTTAGGGCACCAGTGGTTATGAGCCTATGAGCTAAAGCAATATCTGATCCGCCATGATTGTTCTATAGACTTACATGATGGTACGCAGCCTTGGGCATCTCACAACCCTCCTGAATCTCCCTGCCCTATAACAGAATGTACATCGACAGTTAATCATCATTGATAAATTATAACTTATTCTTCACTACCTCAAATGATATTACATCAGGTTATACTCAATTGGGGTGTATATATATATATATATATATATATATATATATATATATATAGAGAGAGAGAGAGAGAGAGAGAGAGAGAGAGAGAGACATACAGCAGAGGTTACTACTGTGGTACTCTATAATAGTGGCTCATATCTTAACACTAGAGAAATATGGTGACTATTGTATGAGTGTATTGTAAATACCTGAACACATTCACCGCCTCCTTCACTCTCTTCTTCCATCTATGGGAGGAAAAGGAAACGATTATTGTATATATGTACATTATATGGACAAAAGTATTCGGACACTGCATGTTTTTCAGAAAAAGGTGCTTTATTCTTCTATTTAGTAACGTGTCGGCCCTCCTTTTGCTTGAATTACAACACATCGAGGCAGACTTTCCACAAGTTTTCTGTATTCTGGGCAGAAGTAGCTCGCCATTCATCGTGCCAGGCTGTGAGAAGAGATTGTTGTAAAGATGGGCGTGGGTGGCGGTGTTTACCTGTCGCTCCAGTTCATCCCACAAGTGCTTGATCGGATGAACGAATGGATGAATATTTTACCCATGCCCTTCCCAGCATACCGTTCAGCAAGCTCAGCATCTCTACTTATGTCTGTCAGAAACTAATCATATGTGGGGCCCATTGACTGTGTAAGATATATGTTCTCATTATATTTGAATTATAGTTATTACTCACTGGGCTCCTACAACATTAATCACATGGTCAGATTTATATATTTCTTATTTTTAGTATCATTAAGGGATTTTATGTATTTTTTTTATTATAATAGACTATATTCAAGTATTAAAGGGATTTTTCACCAGATTATATAGTGTATATGTTTATATGTAACTCCTTAACCCCTTACAGTTTACCCCCATCAGAACTCATTCTACAGGAAAGGGGCGTTACAGTCAGTGGCATAGCTAAAGGCCCACGAGCCCGGATGCAAAATGTTCAGCATGGGCCTTCCCCTATACATGCACACTCTTCATGGCTGACCATGGTCCACCCAGGACTTTCTGCTACTTCGCTGGGTCTCCTAAATCTCCCATAGATATAGCTCTGGCCACTGGGGGTGTTGGTAGTAGTAGTGCACTCTTTTGTGCATCAAAAAGTATTCCCCCTCCCCCCTCAAAGTAACACAGAGCCCTTTCTGTGCTAGCACAAAGTAATAAATCCACTCGGTGCTCCTGAAAGTCTACAGCCTCACTTCTCCCAAACCAGGGCAGCCTTATGGTAGATATCACCCTGTGCACTCTATTGCTGTTCTACATAAACCAAATATCCATTCTTATCTACAATTATGTGTACTTTAATCAAAAATAATAGATGAATTTTTGTGATCTTTATACAAAGTGTGTTTTATTGTAGCAATATGCCGCAAGACTAAGAGCTGCACCGCAGTACTGCATGCTTTCGTAAAAAAAAATGTGCAAGTGAAACCGGGTGTGATAGCATCCAAAAAATTTGACATTTTCCTTAAAAATAAACCAAAAAACACACCAGCTTGCATTGTGTTTGACGTATTGGTTATATCATATATACATAAGACATTTCAGAAATGTGTGTCTCATATATTTAAGTGTACAAAAGGCATATTTGACTTTAGGTAACTGTAGGGCCTCATTTATAAAAACGATCTAAAAGTAAAACTATCATTGTTGCCCTTAGCAAACAGTCAGTGCAGAATTCTAATTGGTTGCTATGGGCAACAAGGCCAGTTTTCCTATTAAACAGTTTTTGATATCTGAGGCCCATGTGGAGTCAGTCAGTAGTCTACACAATACAATGACTTGTCATATTCCACAGTATTTTACAGTGATCCACTTACGCCAGATCTTCCTCATCCTCCTCTACAAACTCCTCCACCTCCTCCACAAACTCCTTAACTTCTTTCACCATCCTGTTAGAAAATAAAGAAGACAGTGAGAATCAGGAACTTCCTCTATCTGGTTCTTATAGAAAGTCTACTTATTGGTTCCCAAACCCAAACCCCACGATCTGCTGCCTTCAGTAACTGCACACAATTCCCATTGGTCTTTATGGGCTGAATATCAGAATGGTCTTAGGGTATTTTTACACAGGCCAACTATCAGCTGAAGAATCGCACAAGTGGCCCCTAGTTGTCCCTGTAAAAGTGGGACCCTACAAAGTACTGAGAAATAAATCAGTCAGTAGTTGACAGTTGTTACAGTTCAGCTGACTGAAGTGAAGCAACTGATGAGCAACTTCTCGCTCAGTGTAAACAGGCAGTTGCTCATCTGCCTACTCACAGTTAATGGAGGTGGGCGGTCAGAAGAGATCTCCGCCTCCATTCACTGACCGACTATTGCTCCTGATAGTCATTGGGATGCTGCGCCCAACAGTTGTGTCATCTAAAAGTACCTTAGGGTGCCTGAAGGTCAACAGATTGTGCAGTTATAAGAAAGATATATTTACCTCACTCTCAATAAAACACTCGCAAACTCCAACTGGAAGAGCAGAAGAAAAGAAATCAGACATTTTACTTAGGAAACATATAAGGAGAAGTAATTACAAAACAGGAGCAAACGCAGAGCGTACCTCTCTCCAACGCCAACTACAAACTCTCTGTGGAATGTTGGCTCTGCAGCTCCCTATATAACATACATCACACCACAATATGTGTGACATTCCGTGGGTTCCGTGACATCATCAGCAAGAGTGGCAGTTATCTAAACTGACCAATCACATTCAAGATAACTGAAGTCAAGTGAAATTCTCCATCTCAGCCACTAAACCTTGTATAAAGGAAGACAAATGTCATTACTGATATACAATGAAATTGTGGGTCATTTATACTGATGAAAGTTCAATCATTCATACATCCTCATAGTATATTAATATAGCAGGGCACAGCACTGTATTGTACAAAGGACGGGGATATTCCAGTATACAGTATATTGTATATTATATTACTATGGACCTGGTTTTATATTTATAAATACATGGAAGAAGGTTTAACACAAATGCTGATAACTTGCTGCAACAAGTTATCTTGGGCCTCCTTCCCACGGGCGGATTTGCATTGCAAAATCCGGAGCGGGATTCTGCCTCCGGATTTAGCAGCAAATCCAGCCCATAGCATGCTCTGCCAAATGTGATTTCCTGCCCACCAGCAGAAGTCAATTGTGTCAATGGAAGTCATCCAATGAGCACTGCGGAAGTATCGTGGGATCCGCATCATCGCAGAGCGCTGGCAGCCACTGCGCACACATAACGGGGTGCCGATAGGCACATCCGCAGCGCTAAACAGAAGACACCGGACCGATATGCAGGGGTCACTGGCCAGGCACGAGGTCGAACTCCACTACAGGAATTCCGCATTCAGGGTCTGACCCGACCGTGTGAAGGAGGCCTTATCTTAACACATAAAAAGTTATTGGAAAGGCAGGAAAACATTTTGTGCCACAGTTTATTTAAAAGGGCAAAATTTATTGATAAGAAATCCACACATTTGGAAACAGAAGGCTGAAAATAATCCTGCTTTATTCAAATAGTGCTCATTTTACAGAGTAAAACCTAGGAGAACGCGTTTCAGCTCCTTATAGAGCCTTGATCACCTCATTAGTATTCTCTCTTTACTTCCATTAAAACATTCCCAATTAAAACATACCTGTAACTTAACCCCTGCTATTCCTCAGAGACAAAGAGTGCCTGTATTCACTGGTTCCCAAAATAAATACCTCCATACACTTCTTGCTGGTAGAAGGATACAATATATTACACTTCTATTAACAAGGCATTTGCAACATCTGTATGGAGCTTCTGTGCTACAATATAATTACATAAATAACCATACAAGTGAGTTGCTGCTTATCACAATTGATCTTTCGTTTGAGTCCATATCTTATTTTATTTTGTATCTATTTAATACTCCTTTACCAATTATTATACACATGATTACTCTAATTAATTTAATATTATATTAATTATTATACGAATAGTATACATATTTGATTAATATCTAATAAATATAAAGTAAGTCTGTTTTGGTATTCATTCCCACAGGATGTCTAGCATTCAATGTTAGGATCCAGTAAGCTTCCCTCTCAGGCTTACTGTCCACAGCATAGCGATATCCCCCAGGAGATCTCCGCCACAGGAGCCACTGACAGATAGGCTCAACGCAGAGAATTGCGGTAAATCACAGCATGCTGCGATTTAAATCCCGCGAGTGGAGAATCGCTATGATTCTCCACTCGTGGACGTCAGGGGTGTGCTTTCCATAGTAGTCTATGGGAAGCGTTCACTGCGTTTCCCGTGGATTATTGCCACGGGAAACGCATGTAGAAATTGCCCGTCGACAGTAGGCCTTAAGGATCATCTCCTGACTGATTTTTTGATTCCTGGGATTTTTAACCTTCTCTATTGCCAAAAACCGCAACGTTCTTAATATCCCCTGAGTGTGTTTCTAAAAAGTGTTTGGCTGCTCCTGAGCTGCTCAAGTTGGAGTTTTTTGTTGTCTAATATGTTCTGTTATGCGCGTTCTAATTTTTCTTGTTGTGCATCCCACATAGTTAATATTACAAGCGGTGCACGTTATTATATATATATATGGCATTCTCAGAGTTGCAATTTATAAATCTTTTTAATCTTAAATTCTTTATTGCCCTTATTGTTACCAAAAGTACCTTTTTTTAGGGCCAAATGGCAGATGCTACAGAGAGAATTGCCGCATTTATAAAAGCCGCTATGTGTCAGCCAATGAGATTTTCTGAGATGGGCGATATACATACTAGGAGATAAAATATCTCCTAGATTTTTATTTTTCCTTGCAACGAATGAAACTCCTTCATCCAAGATGTCATTGGTAATCTCGACTTGCCTCAAAATTAGAAGAAACGTATAAAAAAGTTTTCTGATGTCCTGAAAATTGCTATTAAATGATGTTGAAAGAACCAGTTTTTTTTTTGTTCTTATTAACTATGGTTTCTTTATTATTTTTTAATAATGAATCTCTTTTGATGGCATCTACTTTTTTACATGATTTTTTTAGGATGGACTTTTCAGAACCCCGTTCTTGCAGCCTTCGATAAATCTAATTTTTCTCTGTTACATGTTTCACTGGATAAGAGCAGGCACTTTTAGCTCTCATGAACTCTCCCAGTGGTATGACTTGGATGTCCGCTAAAGGCATATAGGATCGTGTTACCAGACGTTGGCTTCCTATATAAATTTGTCTCTATTCTATCCGTTTTATTATTGCCTATTAATACAACGTCCAAAAAGGACACTTGACTTTTTCATGAGTACAAACAAGTTTAAGGTTCAACACATTGCCACTGATCTATCTTGCACATGGTGCTCGGATGCTCGAAAAAAATTCACCCTCTCCTCCCCACATGTTTTCAATGGAGCTGCGGCTTTTTGGATTTTGGATTTTCAAAAAGCATTGAAGGAGGAGGGATACCTGGTTTTATTGCCCTATGTGCCCATTCCAAGCAGGCCTCTGTAATTGCCTCTATTTTTAAACATACCACACAGTTTTACATCATTAATTTTATCTAATATTTAGGGAATGCCAAAAAAGGAAGGAGGGATTCTTTTTAGGGAGTCATTTTTTTTTCTGCACAAGTGTACAGTTGTGTACACTTGTGTATTTATTTGTGCCCTGAAATTCACTGAGTGTTCCCGCTATAATAGGCCTAGCCATGTGTCCTGTAAGCAGATTAAGGCTACAATGCGGATATTGCTGAACTCACTACTAGTGCTATTAAAATTGGGGTGTGTTCCCCCAGTTTTTGCTGCTTGAAACAAACAAAAAAAAAACTGTTATAAAAGTGACAAATTTGTGGAAAAAAATAAATTGTATTTATTTTTCACTTACTTCATAATAATTTTCACAAAAAAATGTTATAAAAGTGACAAATTTGTGAAAAAAAATAAATTTTATTTATTTTTCACCTACTTTACAATAATTTCCACAAAAAAAATGTGGGGTCAGAATGCTCAGTACACACTTAGATAAATGAGCTAAGGGGTCTAGATTTCAGAATGGGGTAATTTGTGGGGGACGTCCTATTGTTTCGGCAGCTTGATTGGTCTGATTGGTCCCGCTGAGCCAATGAGAGGCAGCAGTCACTCACCCATTCATAAATTCATGAATGGGTGTGTGAGTGAGATCTGCCTCTGATTGGTCAGGCTGTGACCAATCAGAGGCAGCTCATTTAGCAGGCGGGGATTTTAAATCCCCGGCTGCTGAATACTACTCACAGCTGTTCAGAGCAGTTCAGGAGGACTGCCACCGGCCGCGCTGTACTACTTCTGCCGGGACGAGGTGAGTATATATATTTTTTATTTTTACACATTTCTGGATGAATTGCAGGGAAGGGCTTATATGTTTAAGCCCTTCCCGACAATTCATCCTGCGATCGCCAGCAGCCCATTGCTTTCAATGGAGCCGGCTGTATTGCCAGCTCCATTGAATTCAATGGGCTAACATCGTTCTTCTCTGCCACAGCTGTTACAGCTGTGGCAGAGGAGAACGATCTTTATGCTGACAGTGCGGGCGCGGATCTCAATCTTGCCACTATTGTGGCTTAATAGTGGGACCTGGGAACTTGAGATGCAGCCCCACATGTAGCCCCTCGCCTGCCCTATCCGTTTCTGTGTCGTTCCCATCACTTTCTTGAATTTCCCAGGTTTTCACAAATGAAAACCTTAGCGAGCATCGGCGATATACAAAAATGCTCGAGTCACCCATTGACTTCAATGGGGTTCGTTACTCGAAACGAACTCTCGAGCATCACTGAAAGTTCGACTCGAGTAACAAGCACTCGAGCATTTTGGTGCTCACTCATCTCTATTTATAGCCCGTCTCTGTTAAGGCTACATTAATAGAAAGCTTTTCAGTTTAAATGGCTATTTTATGCCAGTCCAAGATTGTCAATTCCTCACCCAGCTCCTCCTCCCAGCTCCGCATATATGGGAGTTTATCCATGAATGTTGTAAAGTGGGAGTACAATTTGGAGATTTTTCCAGGGCCCCTGGCGTTTGTGTTGCACAGGCTTTTAAAAGTAGTTAGTTCAGAAAGGCTTCATCTATTCTCCATGAGTGCTAATACATAGTGTTTAATTTGTTGAAGATGAAACATCTCCAAATTTAGAATGAAGTGGGCAGCCTAGAAAAACTGAAATTTTTTGAAGCCAAGTCTATCCACAAAATCAACTATTCTGGTGGAAACAACCTTTGACTTTTAGGGCACAAATGATTAAATTCCAGGCCCCATTGCTCACTTGTAGAGCTATCAAGCTGCCGAAACGATAGGACGTCCCCCACAAATTACCCCATTCTGAAATCTAGACCCCTTAGCTCATTTATCTAAGTGTGTACTGAGCATTCTGACCCCACATTTTTTTTGTGGAAATTATTGTAAAGTAGGTGAAAAATAAATGAAATTTATTTTTTTTCACAAATTTGTCACTTTTATAACATTTTTTTGTGAAAATTATTATGAAGTAAGTGAAAAATAAATACAATTTGTTTTTTTCCACAAATTTGTCACTTTTATAACACTTTTTTTTTGTTTCAAGCAGCAAAAACTGGGGGAACACACCCCAATTTTAATAGCACTAGTAGTGTGTTCAGCAATATCCGCATTGTAGCCTTAATCTGCTTACAGGACACATGGCTAGGCCTATTATAGCGGGAACACTCAGTGGATTTCAGGGCACAAATAAATACACAAGTGTACACAACTGTACACTTGTGCAGAAAAAAAAAATGACTCCCTAAAAAGAATCCCTCCTTCCTTTTTTGGCATTCCCTAAATATTAGATAAAATTAATGATGTAAAACTGTGTGGTATGTTTAAAAATAGAGGCAATTACAGAGGCCTGCTTGGAATGGGCACATGGGGCAATAAAACCAGGTATCCCTCCTTCTTCAATGCTTTTTGAAAATCCAAAATCCGAAAAGCCGCGGCTCCATTGAAAACATGTGGGGAGGAGAGGGTGAATTTTTTTCGAGCATCTGAGCACCATGTGGTGCTTGGCTCGAGTAACTAGTACATCGAGCAGGCTAATGCTCAAATGAGCATCAAGCTCTTACAAACATGCTCACTCATCTCTAGTAATCTCGTCTTGTCTCAAAATTGGAAGAGAGTTATAAAAAAGTTTTCTGATGTCCTGAAAATTACTATTAAATGATGTTTAAAGAACCAGTCTATTTTGGTTCTTATTCACTATGGTTCGTTTATTTATCTTTTAATAATGGATCTCTATGGATGGCATCTACTTTTTTACATGATTTTTTTAGGATGGACTGTCCATAACTCCGTTCTTGCAGCCTTCGATAAATCTACTTTTTCTCTATTACATATTTCTCTGGATCAGAGCAGGCTCTTTTAACTCTCATGAACTCTCCCAGTGGTAAGACTTGGATGTCCGCTAAAGGCATATAGGATCGTGTTACCAGACGTTGGCTTCCTATATAAATTTGTCTCTATTCTATCCGTTTTATTATTGCCTATTAATACAACGTCCAAAAAGGACACTTGACTTTTTCATGAGTACAAACAAGTTTAAGGTTCAACACATTGCCACTGATGTATCTTGCAAAATTGCCTGCATCCACATCAGCTGGATGTTTCTCTAGATTGTCTTCCCACACAATGACAATATCATTTACAAATCGGGCATACCACACCATGCGGCAAAAAAATTGATTATTTTCTGTAAAAATAAACATGCTCTCCCACCAGCTCATCAGCAGGTTTGCTATAGTCGGGGAGAATCTGGAGCACGGGAGTATATATATTTTTTTTTTATTTTTACACATTTCTGGATGAATTGCAGGGAAGGGCTTATATATTTAAGCCCTTCCCGACAATTCATCCCACGATCGCCGGCAGACCATTGCTTTCAATGGAGCCGGCTGTATTGCCGGCTCCATTGAATTCAATGGGCTAACATCGTTCTGCCGGGACAAGGTGAGTATATATTTTTTTTATTTTTACACATTTCTGGATGAATTGCAGGGAAGGGCTTACATATTTAAGCCCTTCCCAACAATTCATCCTGCGCTCGCCGGCAGCCCATTGCTTTCAATGGAGTCGGCTGTATTGCTGGCTCCATTGAATTCAATGGTCAGTGCTCGTTTAATCGAGACGAGTACCACGTGGTGCTCGTCTCGAGTAACGAGCATCTCGAGCACCCTAATACTCGAATGAGCATCAAGCTCGGACGAGTATGCTCGCTCATCTCTAGCTATAAACTTTTTTTGTATATGGTTCGGAAACGATTAGCCAGTATGTTCCAGGGGACGTCAGGCTTATGATTCAGAGGAGGTGAGGGTTCCTTCCTATTCTAATGGTGGAAATACCCTAGGCTTCGTAGATTCTGGATGCAGGTATATACTCTAATATTCTGTATTACAAACCTGTCACTACAAAAATTGCCCTGGGAAGCTCTACTAGGTAAACGAATCCCTAACATCCCCAAACATCCACACAAATGGATATCCTATTGCTTCCTAGCTGCACGTATTGCAGTCGCTCACTCCTGGAGGAAAACTTATGTTAGCATTGATTTTGTGAAAATGAAGCTATCATGGACCATGGTCAATGAGAAGCTGGCAGCTATTCCTATGGATTGGAAAGGGTTGTATGAAAAAACTTGGTCGTCCTGGTACCACTATTCGCAGACCATGCGTCTATGGAACCCAACAGCCAGAGCTTTGACTCTTCCAGGGCAATCTAGTTCACCAGCAAACATTTCATCTACTCCTGCAACTAGAGATGAGCGAGCACCAAAATGCTCGGGTGCTCGTTACTCGAGACGAAATTTTCGCGATGCTCGAGGGTTTGTTTCAAGTAACGAACCCCATTGAAGTCAATGGGCGACTCGAGCATTTTTGCTTATTGCCGATGCTCGCTAATGTTTTTATTTGTGAAAATCTGGGCAATTCAAGAAAGTGATGGGAACACAGCAACGGATAGGGCAGGCAAGGGGCTACATGTTGGGCTGCGTCTCAAGTTCCCAGGTCCCACTATTAAGCCACAATAGCGGCAAGAGTGGGCCCCACCCTCCCAACAATTTTTACTTCTGAAAAACCCTCATTAGCAAGGCATACCTTAGCTAAGCACCACAGTACCTCCAACAAAGCACAATAACTACCTGTATGACACTCCGCTGCCACTTCTCCTGGGTAACATGCTGCCCAACCCCCCCGCACGACCAAGTGTCCACAGCGCACACCAAAGTGTCCCTGCGCAGCCTTCAGCTGCCCTCATGCCACACGCTGGCCTCATAGCCACACCACCCTCATGTCTATTTATAAGTGCGTCTGCCATGAGGAGGAACCGCAGGCACACACTGCAGAGGGTTGGCACGGCCACGCAGCGACCCTCTTTAAAAGGGGCAGGGCGATAGCCCATAATGCTGTACAGAAGCAATGAGAAATCCAATCCTGTGCCACCTCCATCAGGAGCTGCAAACGTGGGCATAGCAATGGGGAACCCATGTGCCACACACTATTCATTCTGTCAAGGTGTCTGTATGGCCAGGTTTTTTATAAATAGTCACAGGCAGGTACAACTCCGCAATGGGAATTCCATGTGCACCCACAGCATGGGTGGCTCCCTGGAACCCACCGGCTGTACATTAATGTATCCCATTGCAGTGCCCATCACAGCTGAGGTAACGTCCGATTAAATGCAGGTGGTCTTCGGCCCACACTGCACGCCCCAGTCAGACTGGGGTTCTTTAGAAGTGGACACATGGAGTTACAACTCCGTGTGGACCGACAGCATGGGTGGGTCCTAAGAAGCCACCAGCGGTACATAAATATATCCCATTGCAGTGCCCATCACAGCTGAGGTAACGTCAGGTTTAATGCAGGTGGGCTTTGGCCCACACTGCATGCCCCAGTCAGACTGGGGTTCTTTAGAAGTGGACACATGGAGTTACAACTCCGTGTGGACCGACAGTATGGGTGGGTCCCAGGAAGCCACGGCGGTACACAAATAAATCCCATTGCAGTGCCCATCACAGCTGAGGTAACGTCAGGTTTAATGCAGGTGGGCTTCGGCCCACACTGCATGCCCCAGTCAGACTGGGGTTCTTTAGAAGTGGACACATGCAGTTACAACTCTGTGTGGACCGACAGCATGGGTGGGTCCCAGGAAGCCACCGGCGGTACATAAATATATCCCATTGCATTGCCCATCACAGCTGAGGTAACGTCAGGTTTAATGCAGGTGGGCTTCGGCTCACACTGCATGCCCCAGTCAGACTGGGGTTCTTTAGAAGTGGACACATGCAGTTACAACTCCGTGTGGACCGACAGCATGGGCGGGTCCCAGGAAGCCACCGGCGGTACATAAATATATCCCATTGCATTGCCCATCACAGCTGAGGTAACGTCAGGTTTAATGCAGGTGGGCTTCGGCCCACACTGCATGCTCCAGTCTGACCGGGGTTTTTAATACATAGACACTGGCAGGTACAAATCCCTAACGTGAAGTCCCTGTGGACCCACAGCATGGGTGGCTCCCTGGAACCCACCCGCGGTACATAAATATATCCCATTGCATTGCCCAGCACAGCTGAGGTAACGTCAGCTTTAATGCAGGTGGGCTAAAAATTACTAGGATTACACTGTAGGGGAGGGCCCAAAAAATTGGTGTACCAACAGTACTAATGTACCTCAGAAAAATTGCCCATGCCCAACCAAGAGGGCGGGTGAATCCCATTAATCGCTTTGGTTAATGTGGCTTAATTTGTAACTAGGCCTGTAGGCAGCCCAGTTAAAATAAAAATTGGTTCAGGTGCAAGTTTCAACGCTTTATTGAATTGAGAATTGAAACGTATAAACATTGTTTACAAAGTTATATGACTGAGCCTTGTGGGCCTAAGAAAAATTGCCCGTTCGGCGTGATTACGTGAGGTTTCAGGAGGAGGAGCAGGAGGAGGAGGATGAATATAATACACAGATTGATGAAGCTAAAAGGTCCCCATTTTTGTTGGTGATAGAGAACGATGCTTCCGTCCGCGGGTGCAGCCTACGTATTATTTAGGTATCGCTGCTGTCCGCTGGTGGAGAGGAGAACTCTGGGGAAATCCAGGCTTTGTTCATCTTTATGATTGTAAGCCTGTCGGCACTGTCGGTTGACAGGCGGGTACGCTTATCCGTGATTATTCCCCCAGCCGCACTAAACACCCTCTCTGACAAGACGCTAGCCGCAGGACAAGCAAGCACCTCCAGGGCATACAGCGCGAGTTCAGGCCACGTGTCCAGCTTCGACACCCAGTAGTTGTAGGGGGCAGAGGCGTCACGGAGGACGGTCGTGCGATCGGCTACGTACTCCCTCACCATCTTTTTACAGTGCTCCCGCCGACTCAGCCTCGACTGGGGAGCGGTGACACAGTCTTGCTGGGGAGCCATAAAGCTGTCAAAGGCCTTGGACAGTGTTCCCCTGCCTGTGCTGTACATGCTGCCTAATCTCTGCGCCTCCCCTGCTACCTGGCCCTCGGAACTGCGCCTTCTGCCACTAGCGCTGTCAGATGGGAATTTTACCATCAGTTTGTCCGCCAGGGTCCTGTGGTATAGCATCACTCTCGAACCCCTTTCCTCTTCGGGTATGAGAGTGGAAAGGTTCTCCTTGTACCGTGGGTCGAGCAGTGTGTACACCCAGTAATCCGTAGTGGCCAGAATGCGTGTAACGCGAGGGTCACGAGAAAGGCATCCTAACATGAAGTCCGCCATGTGTGCCAGGGTACCTGTACGCAACACATGGCTGTCCTCACTAGGAAGATCACTTTCAGGATCCTCCTCCTCCTCAGGCCATACACGCTGAAAGGATGACAGGCAAGCAGCATGGGTACCCTCAGCAGTGGGCCAAGCTGTCTCTTCCCCCTCCACCTCATGCTCCTCCCCCTCCTCCTCAACGCGCTGAGATATAGACATGAGGGTGCTCTGACTATCCAGCGACATACTGTCTTCCCCCGCCTCCGTTTCCGAGCGCAAAGCGTCTGCCTTTATGCTTTGCAGGGAACTTCTCAAGAGGCATAGCAGAGGAATGGTGACGCTAATGATTGCAGCATCGCCGCTCGCCATCTGGGTAGACTCCTCAAAGTTTCCAAGGACCTGGCAGATGTCTGCCAACCAGGCCCACTCTTCTGTGCAGAATTGAGGAGGCTGACTCCCACTACGCCGCCCATGTTGGAGTTGGTATTCCACTATAGCTCTACGCTGCTCATAGAGCCTGGCCAACATGTGGAGCGTAGAGTTCCACCGTGTGGGCACGTCGCACAGCAGTCGGTGCACTGGCAGATTAAACCGATGTTGCAGGATGCGCAGGGTGGCAGCGTCCATCTTGGACTTGCGGAAATGTGCACTGAGCCGGCGCACCTTTCCAAGCAGGTCTGACAAGCGTGGGTAGCCTTTCAGAAACCGCTGAACCACCAAATTAAAGACGTGGGCCAGGCATGGCACGTGCGTGAGGCTGCCGAGCTGCAGAGCCGCCACCAGGTTACGGCTGTTGTCATACACGACCATGCCCGGTTGGAGGCTCAGCGGCGAAAGCCAGCGGTCGGTCTGCTCTGTCAGACCCTGCAGCAGTTCATGGGTCGTGGGCCTCTTCTCTCCTAAGCTGAGTAGTTTCAGCACGGCCTGCTGACGCTTGGCCACTGCTGTGCTGCCACGCCGCGCGACACCGACTGCTGGCGACGTGCTGCTGCTGACACATCTGGATTGCGAGACAGAGGTTGCGTAGGAGGAGGAGGAGGAGGGTGGATTAGTGGAGGAAGCATACACCGCCGCAGATACCACCACCGAGCTGGGGCCCGCAATTCTGGGGGTGGGTAGGACGTGAGCGGTCCCAGGCTCTGACTCTGTCCCAGCCTCCACTAAATTCACCCAATGTGCCGTCAGGGAGATATAGTGGCCCTGCCCGCCTGTGCTTGTCCACGTGTCCGTTGTTAAGTGGACGTTGGCAGTAACCGTGTTGGTGAGGGCGCGTACAATGTTGCGGGAAACGTGGTCGTGCAGGGCTGGGACGGCACATCGGGAAAAGTAGTGGCAACTGGGAACCAAGTAGCGTGGGGCCGCCGCCGCCATCATGTTTTTGAAAGCCTCCGTTTCCACAAGCCTATACGGCAGCATCTCCAGGCTGATCAATTTGGCTATGTGCACGTTTAACGCTTGAGCGTGCGGGCGCATGGCTACGTACTTGCGCTTGCGCTCAAACACTTGCACTAGCGACGGCTGGACGCTGCACTGAGAGACATTGCTGGATGGGGCCGAGGACAGCGGAGGTGAGGGTGTGGGTGCAAGCCGGGAGATGGTCGTGCCTGTGTCCTGAGAGGGGGGTTGGATCTCAGTGGCAGGTTGGGGCACAGGGGGAGAGGCAGTGGTGCAAACCGGAGGCGGTGAACGGCCTTCGTCCCACCTTGTGTGGTGCTTGGCCATCATATGCCTGCGCATGCTGGTGGTGGTGGCTCCTCGGCTGATCTTGGCGTGACAAACCTTGCACACCACAGTTCGTCGGTCGTCTGCACTCTCTGTGAAAAACTGCCACACCTTTGAGCACCTCGGCCACTGCAGGGTGGCATGGCGCGAGGGGGCGCTTTGGGAAACAGTTGGTGGATTATTTGGTCTGGCCCTGCCTCTACCCCTGGCCACCGCACTGCCTCTTCCAACCTGCCCTGCTGCTGCACTTGCCTCCCCCTCTGAAGACCTGTCCTCAGTAGGCTTAACAAACCAGGTGGGGTCAGTCACCTCATCGTCCTGCTGCTCTTCCTCCGAATCCTCTGTGCGCTCCTCCCTCGGACGTACTGCAATTACTACTACCTGAGTGATAGACAACTGTGTCTCATTGTCGTCCTCCTGCTCACCCACTGAAAGCTCTTGAGACAGTTGCCGGAAGTCCCCAGCCTCATCCCCCGGACCCCGGGAACTTTCCAAAGGTTGGGCATCGGTCACGACAAACTCCTCCGGTGGGAGAGGAACCATTGCTGTCCATTCTGGGCAGGGGCCCGAGAACAGTTCCTGGGAGTCTGCCTGCTCCTCAGAATGTGTCATTGTAATGGAGTGAGGAGGCTGGGAGGAAGGAGGAGCAGCAGCCAGAGGATTCAGAGTTGCAGCAGTGGACGGCGTAGAACTCTGGGTGGTCGATAGATTGCTGGATGCACTTTCTGCCATCCACGACAGGACCTGCTCACACTGCTCATTTTCTAATAAAGGTCTACCTCGTGGACCCATTAATTGTGAGATTAATCTGGGGACACCAGAAACGTGCCTCTCTCCTAATCCCGCAGCAGTCGGCTGTGATACACCTGGATCAGGAGCTCGGCCTGTGCCCACACCCTGACTTGGGCCTCCGCGTCCTCGGCCGCGTCCACGTCCTCTAGGCCTACCCCTACCCCTCAGCATGGTGTATTACCCATAGTGCATAAACAGAACGCTGTATTTAAATGTGCCGCTTATTGGCCTGTGGTTGGAGGCTGACTTCGCTTACGGAACGCACAGCAGAGCCAGGAAAGAATTTTGCGCAAGCCTGTAGTGAGACGTAGGTGCGTATGACTGAGCTAGTGGAATTCACAGCGCAGAAGCAGTCAAGTGTCCAAAGGCCACTAGTAGGCCTTAAGTATTTTGCTTCTATTTTTTTAAAGGCCGAGCTGAGACAGCAAACAGATACTGTAGGCAGCGTATATATGTATACTGTTTCCCTCTGGACGGGATGATGGCGGTGATGTAACGGGCAACGCAGAGCCAAGAAAGAATTTTGTGCAAGCCTGTTGTAACACTTAGCTGCGTATTAATTAGCAATACTACCCCCACCAGAGACGCAGTACACTCAAGACGGTCACAGGCAGCCCAAAGATAGTATTTTTCCCAAATTTGAAAAAGCCCACTGCCTATATAGACAGTATATCTCTTTCTCTGCCTCACCAGTACTGGCCCTATACTATGTACAATGACTGTAGACTGAGGACGCAATGCTCTGCACGCCCGATATACAAAAAAAAATAAAAAGTGCAACACTGGTAAAAGCAGCCTCAACAGTACTGCACACGGTCAGATGTGGCCCTAAGAAGGACCGTTGGGGTTCTTCAAGCCTAAAATAACTCCTAACGCTCTCCCTATAGCAGCAGCAGCATCAGCAGCACTGTCCCTGATCTCTGTCAGAATGCATCTGTGGCGAGCCGCGGGCGGGACTGATTTAAATACTCGGGTGACACCTGATCTTTCCAGACACTCACTGCAGGGGGGTGGTATAGGGCTGGAACATCACAGGAGCAAGTTGTAATGCCTTCCCTGTCTTTCTATTGGCCAGAAAAGCGCGCAAATGTCTCAGAGATGAAAGTGAAAGTAACTCGAACATCGCGTGGTGCTCGTCTCAAGTAACGAGCATCTCGAACACCCTAATACTCGAATGAGCATCAAGCTCGGACGAGTACGTTCGCTCATCTCTACCTGCAACATATTTATGGGCAATATAGTTTCCGGCCAGATTAATAGTATAAGTTAATTTTAATTTTCCATCTCAGATTCACCCCCATAATAAACTACATTACAACCTCATCCCTTCCTTCCCTTCCGATATTTCCTTATGTGTTCTTCCAGCTTTCTTTGTCTCCCCCCACTCGTTGCTTTCGTTTATGGTCCTCTAATGTTCATACTGATTTACTTGATTAAGCGTTGCAGTTATTGAAGCAGTGAAAATTGGCGCTTTACTTTTTTTTTTAATGTTTACTAGAAATAACACTTGGCAATTTAACTCTGATTTATCCATTCAATCTTGTTGGCGCTGCATTTTACACATGCATGAATTCATGAATGGGTGAGTGAGTGCTGCCTCTGATTGGCTCAGCGCAGGGACCAATCAGGGGCAGCTCTCAGCTGTCATTCATAAATTCATGAATGGGTGTGAGTGAGAGCTGCCTCTGATTGGTCAGGCTGTGACCAATCAGAGGCAGCTCATTCAGCAGGCGGGGATTTTAAATCCCCGGCTGCTGAATACTACAGAGAGCAGTTCAGGAGAACTGCCGCCGGCCGCGGCTGAACTCCGTCTACCGTGACCAGGTGAGTATAGATATTTTTTTTATTTTTACACATTTCTGGATGAATTGCAGGGAAGGGCTTATATATTTAAGCCCTTCCCGAAAATTCATCGTGAGATCGCCCGCAGCGCATTGCTTTCAATGGAGCCGGCTGTATTGCCGGCTCCATTGAATTCAATGGGCAAACATTGTTCTTCTCTGCCACAGCTGTTACAGCTGTGGCAGAGAAGAATGATTTGTCTAGTATATGTAGTCAATGGGGTCGGCGCTGCTGCCGCCGGCCCCATTGAGCGCATATAGAGAAGAGAACAGGAATCGCAGATAGGTGCGATCTGCGATTTCTGTTCTATAATTTATTGGACGAACGCATAAAAAGCGCTCATGTGTCCGATACCATTGCAAAGCAATGGTTTTATAAAATCGCCGGATGCATGCGCATGCGCAAATCACGCGGAAAAATGCCCGTCTGACTAAGCCCTAAAGGTGTACTTTTTAAAATGGGGTCATTTAGAAAAGTATTTATCATTCTGACACCTATGAGCCTTTGCAATCTTGGCTTGGTGTAGGAAAACAAAATATTCCTCAAAATTGTTATAATCAATGTTAAATTGGTACATTTCCTAAATGGTTTTTAAAAAAACTAAAGTTTTTCAAATGTACTTCCAGAATAAAGTAAACAGATGGAAATATATATCACATCAAAATTTGTACAGTTTGTTTGCACATATTTGAGAAGAGAACAGGAATCGCAGATAGGTGCGATCTGCGATTTCTGTTCTATAATTTATCGGACGAGCGCATAAAAAGCACTCATGTGTCCAATACCATTGCAAAGCAATGGTTTTATAAAATCGCCGGACGCATGCGCATGCGCAAATCGCGCGAAAAAACGCCCGTCTGACTAAGCCCTAAAGGTGTATTTTTTAAAATGGGGTCATTTAGAAAAGTATCTATCATTCTGACACCTATGAGCCTTTGCAATCTTGGCTTGGTGTAGGAAAACAAAATATTCCTCAAAATTGTTATAATCAATGTTAAATTGGTACATTTCCTAAATGTTTTTTTAAAAAACTAAAGTTTTTCAAATGTGCTTCCAGAATAAAGTAAACAGATGGAAATATATATCACATCAAAATTTGGACAGTATGTTTGCACATATTTGACATATTGCAATTTGAAAATGTTCCCATTTTAATAAATATACACAAATTATATTGGTCTATTTTTACCACCAAAATGAAGTACAATATGTGGGGAAAAAACAATGTCATAATAAATCGCATATGCAAAGCCTTTACAGAGTTTTTCCATGTTAAAGTGACAAGTCAATTCTAAAATTCACCTCGTTATTAAGGCGCAAACAGGCTTGGTCACTAAGGTGTTAAGGAGTAAATCCTCATTATATCAATTTTTGCTGCAGAATTTCACTGCAGATAACACCGCTTTAAATTAGCGTTAAAATTTGTATGTTATGTGAGGCTGTTTTCACACGGACAAGAAAATCGCGTGAAATTTGTGTGTTGAAGACACAATTTTTTTAATGGGGTCATATACATGAGCAACTTCTTCCAACATCACGGTGTTCTATTTTTAGGTATTACCTTGGAAGGCCTTGCCCATAATTTTCAATGGTGCTGGGAAGAGCATCGCAGGGTGTGTGAGGTTTCCTGTTGAAAACAATGGGAAAGGCTTACCGATCCTCTCAAGAGCTGAGCCAGAGGATTGCTACTTCCCTAAAGTGATGTGAGGTGTTTTTGACACAAAAAGACTTGCATCCTTGGGTAAATCACATATTGGCAAGCGCAATATTGGTCCAATATTGCACTTGTCTGTATAAAATTAGCCTCATGTAGGACCAATCCAGGCGAGGTTGACAGCTTACCTTTGGCGAACAGAGGCTTTGGTACCAGGCGATGAGAAACAGACTGGTGATGTGTAAAACCCTGTCCTATGCTAGGCAGAAAGATTAGGGGCAATCCTGCCTAGAAGCAGGGTAGCTGTCCTGATAAGAATGGCCCAGCGATGTTCCTCTAGGACCTGATTAACCCTGAAGGAACATTGAACACATTCTGGTATACACCAATAACACAGAACAGGACCAGGAGTGGTGCAGGTATGGGAAGGCAAAGGACAAGAGTACACAGACAAGACTGAGAAACACGAAGTGGGATACGAGACAGGGAACATACAAAGACTAGAGAGCTGTAAACACAAAAAATGGCAACAATGCACAAAATAAATTTACTATCAGAGATATACATACCTATAATCAATACTCTAACCACATTAAATAATGCAAGGTTCTTGGTATATAATTTGATCAAATTATATTGGACCATCTACCAACGTCCAGGAGACCAAGCATTCAGATGGGTCCTAACTAGAGATGAGCGAGCACACTCGTCCGAGGCTACTCGAGATGCTCGTTACTTGAGACGAACACCACGCGGGACCCGAGTCAATTGCATTTCCTTCCCCGCATGTTTAGCGCCATTTTCTAGCCAACAGACATGCGGGGAAGGTATTACCACTTCCTGCTGTGACGTGCCAGCCCTCTCCCCCCCACAGTAGTGAGTGGCTGAGCCGATCAGGTGACCGCTGAGTACTTAAACTGGTCCCGCTCACAGCTCGCCTCAGACGCATGCTGGCAGAGGGTAGGGAAAGTGCTGCTGTTGATATAGGGAAAGTGTTAGAGTAGAATCCTATTGTCAAGAACCCCAATGGTCCTTCTTAGGGCTACTCTTCCTAGTGTGCATTACTGTTGTGGCTGGCTGGGAGCACTAGTGCACCAATTTTTTTAAAAAGCATCTCGGGCTGTGTATGCCATTTCAGCTATACTGTCCTGTGGCTGCAGTGCCATAGGCAGAGTTGAGGGAAAGAGCTGCTTATATAGGGAAAGTGTTGGAGTAGGATCCTGTCCTCAAGAGCCCCAATGGTCCTTTTTAGGCCTCTCTAACTGCTCTCTAACATTTCCTAGCCTACTGCAAACAACTTATGCACTGTTTATACAGTGCATTAGACACAGAGTGTAGGGACACAGCCACTTCTATAGGGAAAGTTATACACTATACAGTCCTGATCCTCCATGCAAGAACCCCAACGCTCCTTCTTAGGGCTACATCTGACTGTGTGCATTCTAGTTGTGGCTGGCTGGGAGTAGTAGTGCATCAATTTTTGTATTACGCATCTAGACCTGTTCCCAGCCTTTCAGTAATAACGTTCTCAGCCGGCAGTGCCGTACAAACAGCTCTCACCGTGAAACTGCTCTCTAACATTTCCTAGCCTACTGCAAACGACTTCAGTTATACCGTTCTGTGTCTGCAGTGTATTAGACAGAGGTCTCACCGCTAAACAGTACTGTAATATCGCCTGGGCCACTGCTAAGTATTTCAGCTCTGCTGCTGTGCAGAGCATCTCACGATACCCTTTCTTTGGTGGGATTGAGATAGCCTCAGTTACCAGCACTTTCCACTGGCTTTAGAGTCTTGTCACACTCCATACAGCCTCTATTATCTACAAGTCTCTGCGAGCAGTAAATTACCCCTAGGTATCAGCGCAAGACAGTAGGTTAATTTTTTTAAGTCACAGCATAGAGCCTCCGCTATCTACAAGTCTCTGTGTGTGGTAAATTAAGCCACAGTTGTCAGTGCTGAACAGTGGGATAATTTATTTGGACCCTGCTCTATTCTTAATCCGCCATGATGAGGAGTAGGGGTAAGGGTCGAGGACGTGGACGCGGAAGTCCAAGTTAGGGTGTCGGCACAGGCTGAGTACCCCCTCGCGGCAAGCCTCCATGCAGAGGACTAGGCGTTCAAAGGTGTGGATGCTTTTTAGTGAGAGCGTGGACGACCGACAAACAGTGATGTGCAACCTGTGTTGCACAAAGATCAGCCGGATAGCCAACACTACCAGCCTCCCCACCACCAGCATGCGCAGGCATATGATGGCCAAGCACCCCACTAGGTGGGACGAAGGCCATTCACTGCCTCAAGGTCACACCACTGTCTCTTCTCCTGTGCCCCAACCTGCCACACAGATCCAATCCCCCTCCCAGGACACAGGCACGAGCGCCTCCCGGCCTGCACCCACCCTCCACCGTCCTCCACTTCATCCAGCAATGTCTCTCAGCGCATCGTTCAGCTGTCGCTAACACAAGCGTTGGAGTGAAAGCGCTAATACGCCACCACCCACGCGCACGTACAAGCTTTAAACGTGCACATTGCCAAATTAATCAGCCTGGAGATGCTGCTGTACAGGCTTGTGGAAACGAAGGCTTTCAAAAACATGATGGCGGCTGCGGTCCCGCACTACTTGGTCCTAATCGCCACTATTTTTCTCGGTGTGTCATCCCCGCCCTACACCCGTACGTCTCCCGCAACATAAATCGTGCCCTCACTAACGCGGTTACTGGGAAGGTCCACTTAACCACAGACACGTGGACAAGTACTGGTGGGCAGGTCCACTATATCTCCCTGATGACACATTGGGTGAACTTGGTGGAGGCTGGAACTGAGTCAGAGCCTGGGACTGCTCATGTCCCACCCACATCCAGAATAGCGGGTCCTACCTCGGTGCTGGTATCTGCGGCGTTTTATAACACCTCCTCCCAACCCTCCGCCTCCTCTACCTCTCAATTAAGAAGTGTGAGCATATCAGTAGCGCATGGTGCGGCAGCACAGTGGTGGGCAAGCGTCAACAGGCCATGCTGAAACTAATCAGCTTAGGTGACAAGAGTCACACGGCCCCCGAGCTGCTGCAGGGTCTGACAGAGCAGACTGACCTCTGGCTTTCTCCGCTGAGCCGTAACCTGGTGGCGGCTCTGCAGCTCGGCAGCCTCACGCACGTGCCATGCCTGACCCACGTCTACAATTTGGTGGTTCAACAGTTTCTGAAAAACTACCCCCACTTGTCTGACCTGCTCGGCAAGGTGCGCCGCATCTGCGCACATTTCCGCAAGTCCACCATGGACGCTGCCACCCTGAGGACCCAGCAATGTCAGTTTCAGCTGCCAGAGCACCGACTGCTGTGTGACGTGCCCACACACTGGAATTCTATGCTGCACATGTTGGCCAGGCTGTACGACCAGCATAGAGCTATATTGGAATAACAGCTGCAACATGGGCAGCGGAGTGGTAGTCAGCTTCCGCAATTCTTTACTGAGGAATGGGCATGGATGGCAGATATCTGCCAGGTCCTTGGAAACTTTGAGGAGTCTACCCAGATGGTGAGCGGTGATGCGGCAATCATTAGCGTTAGCATCCCACTGCTTTGAAGGGCTGAGAAGTTCGCTGCTAAGCATAAAGGTCGACGCTTTGCGGTTGGAACAGGAGACAGGGGATGACAGTATGTTGCTTGATAGCCAGACCACCTTTATGTCTATATCTCAGCACGTTTTGGAGGAGGAGGAGGAGGAGGGGGAGTAGCAGGAAGAAGAGTGTGAAGAGACAGCTGGCCACACTGCAGAGGGTACCCATGCTGCTTGCCTCTCATCTGTTCAGCGTGTATGGGCTGAAGAAGAGAAGGAGGAGGAGGATCCTGAAAATCACCTTCCTAGTGAGGACAGCGATGTGTTGCATACTGATACCCTGGCACACATGGCTGACTTCATGTTAGGCTGCCTTTCCCATGACCCTCGTGTTAGTCGCATTCTGGCCAACACGGATTACTGGGTGTACATCCTTCTCGACCCACGGTATAAGGAGAACCTTTCCACACTCATTCCCGAAGAGGAAAAGGGTACGAAAGTGATGCAATACCACAGGGTCCTGGTGGAAAAAGTGATGCTAAAGTTCCCATCTGACAGCCCTAGTGGCAGAAGACGCAGTTCAGAGGGCCAAGTGGCAGGGAAGGAGCGGGGATCAGGCAGCATGTCCAGCGCAGCAGAGAAACACTCTCCAAGGCCTTTGCCAGCTTTATGGCTCCCCAGCAAAACTGTGTCACCACTCCCCAGTCAAGGCTGAGTCGGAGGGAGCACTGTAAAAAGATGGTGAGGGAGTACGTAGCCGATCATACCACCATCCTCCGTGATGCCTCTGCTCCATACAACTATTGGGTGTCAAAGCTGGACACGTGGCACGAACTTGCGCTGTACGCCCTGGAGGTGCTGGTCTGCCCTGCAGCTAGCATCTTGTCAGAGAGGGTGTTTAGTGCAGCTGGGGGAATCATCACGGATAAGCGTACCCGCCTGTCAACTGCCAGTGCCCACCTGCCCTCACGGTTGAGTGATTTTTCAGGGGTGCACTTGTAATCTTGTTACAGCAATTTTTCTGGCCCCTCGCCTATACTGTTTTCTAACTAATTTTTCTGACCTTCACATACACTCTTGGTAACCAAATTTTTTCAGGGGTTCGCCTATACTCTTGCTACAGAAATGTTACAGGGGTCTGCCTATACTTTTGCAACAGGAATGTTACTTGGGTCCGCCTATACTCTTGCTACAGAAATGTTACTGGGGTCCACCTGTACTCTTGCTACAGAAATGTTACTGGGGTCTGCCTATACCTTTTCTACTGAATGAGATGCAAGGAAAGAAAATCTCAGTGCTCTGTCGAAATCCGCAATTGGATCGAGCAATGCAATGCAAAGGTTTATAGCACTTACTTCACAGAGGTGTCTGTGCTCAGACACCTCCAATCCCGGCAGGTATATATAAAAGCAAATCCACAGCGGTATAGGTTCCTCACTTTAATGGGGTACGACACGTTTCGGCCTTACAATGGTGGGCCCATTGGCTACTGAAATGTTACTAGGGTCTGCCTATACCTTTTTTACTGAATGGTTTTAGGGGTTCACCTATTCTCTTGCTACAGAAATGTTACAGGGGTTCGCCTATACTTTTGCTACAGAAATGTTACTGGGGTTCACCTATACTCTTGCTATAGAAATGTAACTGGGGTCTGCCTATACTTTTGCTACAGAAATGTTACAGGGGTTTGCCTATACTTTTGCTACAGAAATGTTACTGGGGTTCACCTATACTCTTGCTATAGAAATGTAACTGGGGTCGGCCTATACTTTTGCTACAGAAATGTTACTGGGGTCCGCCTATACTCTTGCTACAGAAATGTTACTGGGGTCTGCCTCTGCTGTGGGTGCACAAAGACTTCCCATCGCGGTGTTTTAATTATCTGGCACAAATACACTGACTGACTTGGGCAGAAATGTCGGCCATGGCCTGTTTGGCACAAATACACTGAATGACTAGGGTAGAAATGCGGGCCGAGGTCCTTGGCGGGGTGAAACTCTGCCATGTTTGGGCGCTCTGATTTCTTCCTGTGTAATACCATCTTTGTGCACCGACAGCATAGGCGAGCCTAAGAAACTCAAAGACTTCCCATTGCAGTGTTGAGCCATCTGACAGCTACACAGAATGAATTGTTTGGGGACACATGGATTTCTCATTGCTATGCAACTTGCGGCACCTTGAGTCACACACAATGGAGGCTGGGACCGAGCCTGACCCTGGGCCCGCTCACATGCTTCCCACACAGAGTATTGCTGCATTGTGGAGATGTGTAGAAGTGCTGGCATCTGAGTCCCCTTTATGCCCACGTTTGCGGCTCCTGACAACTTTGCAACGGAGGTGGCACAGGATTGGAATGATGATCGAATGTCAATTTATCATCAATTCTCAACAGCATTGTGGGCTATCGCCCACACTTTCAAAGAGGGTTGCTGCCTAGCCCTGCCAACCCTCTGCAGTGTGTGCCTCCGGTTCCTCCTCATCCAGTACGCACCTATAAACAGACATGAGGGTGGTGTAGCTATGAAGCGAGCATGTGGCATGAGGGCAGCTGAACGCTGTGCAGGGAAAATTTTGGGTGCGCTGTGGACGCAGGGTCGTGCGGGTGGATTGGACAGCATTGCCTGCATGTAACCCAGGACAAGAGGAAGCGGTGTCACCCGCAGACAGTAATTGTCCTTGGTTGCAGGTAGTGTGTGCTTAGCTAAGATGTACCAGCGCGTGTGCCTTGCTAATGAGGGTTTGTCTGAAGTAAATTGCTAGGGGGGTGACGCCAGACTCTTACCCCCATTTTGGCTTAATAGTGGAAGCCTCAGATGCAGCCATGCATGCTGTCCCTGCACTTCCCTGTCCGTTTCTGTGGTGTTTCCATGACTTTCTGATGTTTTCTGGTGTTTTACAAGTCATCACCTATGCGGAGCATCGGTCCCATACAAAAATGCACGAGTCACCCATTGACTTCAATGGGGTTCGTTACTCGGAACGAGCTCTCGAGTATTACTAAAAGTTCGACTCGAGCAACGAGCACCTGAGTATTTTGGTGCTCGCTCATCTCTAATGATTAACCTAAAGCCAAAAAAAAACCTTTAATAAAACTCTTAGCACATTTCATATACTTGTCTACTACTCAGAAGTCTTAAATATGTAAAATACTTCAACTAATTTACAGACAACAAAGTTTCTGAAAATCTGTTTTGAAAAAGTTTCACTTTCCTACTTGTGTTCTGGGACATAATCCCTTGTGCAATCTATAATAAGTTTAGTTAATGTTCATAAAGTGCTCATTACAGAACCCGAACTGCCTATAAGTCCTGATCTGAGACAAAGTTGAGCACGACCTCTAAGGATCTGAATCTGGAATCCACCTCTAGACACTATTATCATGTGCACTTCTAATACTGCCAAGAATACAAGGAGAAATAAGGAAATTACATTTTAATCTTTCTTTTACATCAATGCCACATATGCATAATATATGAAACCATAATTACAGGTAACTAACTATCACTGCGGAGAACTTTATATTTGTATGTTAGTTTTATCTGTGTAAGATGAAATGTATCTGGTATATATTGGTATCAAGCATATGAAAAACCCAGGAACTTATACAATACATGTAGGGCACAACATCACTGAGAGGGTTTGAAATTGTCCCATTATAGACAAATGTGCACTTACATAATTACATTGCGCAGCTTAAAAAAACATACTGAACTGCACTTTTCAGAACAGTTGAGACTGCACAATACAAGAAACTTAAATATAAGTCTACAATTTGCTGAAAACACGAGCTTTTGGCTTACGTTTGTAAAAATTTTGGTCATTGTGTATTTGAAAATAGTTGCACAACTTTTTCTTATAGTGTTTATTATAGTCCTTGCATGTTGGAGCGCTAGGATTTGATTCAACTTGTAAGTATATATAATATTTCAAATTAACATTTTTTTGTGATTCAAGTGACGTTATTGCAGCCTATTTATGTAGCCGTTACCAGCACAACACACTGACTACTGGCGAATCATAGTCGCCTACTTTCTGGTATCCTCTTTGCAGTACACATTTTACTGAATAGTCTTTAATCTTCAAACAAACTGTAGTATTAGACAAAGAGGACATAACAAGTCTTGGATTACTTGCTGCATTTCTTAAGCATAACAGCAGCATTTTAACACATAGCACATTTGCTGCTGATATTTCTGCAATTGAAAATCCGTTCCACACATCTGACTCTGGTTATTTCTGCATTATATGCATGAATTAAATAGGATAGTCAAAGAAATTTCTGAAACGAATCTGCTAATTACAAACATAACCCAAGGCTACACTCACACCTAGTAGAATGGTGTGCAGAAATCCGCACCAAAATCCCCACCAAAAACGTGTCAAACTCCGCATTATTATTTGATGTCGATCTGCAGCAGATTTCACCTTTTCAATTCTTAGAGTAAAATCGTCTGTGGATCTGCACCAATGGGAAAGATTTTGATGCGGTTTTTGCTTTGCATTTTGATGTGAATTTTCTACTATGTGTGAACACATCTTCATACAGGGGGCCAGGAGGGGCATCATTACAAAAAGGTGGCATAGAGAGCATCATTACTTAAAGGAGGCATGGAGGGACATTATTACTAAAAGGGGGCCAAGAGGGGCATTGTTGCTAAACAGGGGCCAAGAGGGGCATTAATATTAAAATGGGGCCAGGATGGGGCATTATTACTAAAGAGGCCATTGTTATTACATAACGTAGGCCAGTACAGCCAAGAACCACACTGGGATATTGTTTGGTACAGTTTCAAATTAATTGTTAAATGGCTGAACAATTTTACTGGTAAACAGTGGATTTAATTGCAAAACTGCACAAACAATAATAACCAATTCACAAACCCTGTTCTGCACATATTTCATGGCTGCCCAGAAGCCATACTATGGAGCGATACCTTTGGATGTTCAAACAAAATAAATAAAAAACATTCCGGTCAGGTGGGGGCACTAAACTGTAGCTTTGCCCTCGGTGCAGGTAGACCTACTGTAGCTCCATCTCTGCTTAAACTAGATCTATATTGGTACAAAAAGAATGGTGTAATATGTTTACTGTATGTTATTAATTTATATCTGCCAATGTGCTGCCGCAGGCACCGTCATGTGATGTGTCATCTCTATAGATGTAACGTTCATTTTCGAAAAATAAGAATTGAAGACTGAGTAAACTTTGTAGGGTAAGAGAACATTTATACATTTTGTGCTCATATAAACTGACTTGAAAGGAAGTTTGGAAGAAAACAGGACCTACTGGGGCTGCTGATTTTGTTATAGATTAATCTTTAAGTAACCCCTTAGTGACCATTCATACGTGTTTTCACATCCTGGGTATCTAGGCTTTATTCTACAGGACCACAAAAACACGCCGACCCTGTAGAATAAAGCCCCAGGATCAGGAAGTGTGACAGCTTCCTACTAACGGCTACTGGAGGTAACCGAGAGCCTGGAGCTGTCATGGGGGACAGCCCTGGTCACGGGGTCGCCGTTATCTAGTGGACAGTGGCGATCGCATAAAAGTCTTTAAAAATTTTAAAAAGTAAAAGTTTTATATTCCCTCACCTATCCAATCCGGGAGGGGAGGTAAGATTACTCACTTCTAGCCTTCACAATGTTCCATGATGTTCTGGTCCTGCAAGGACCTGCCGCTGGCTTCTGGGCAAGCCCGCCACCAGCAAAATGTCGGGCGCATGTGCAGAAGCCGGGAGTGCCTGGGAAATTTAAAATCTCTCTGCCCCTGGCTACCCGGTCACGTGATTGCCGTTATCCAACGGATAACAGCGATCATTTAAAAGTAAAATAAAGTTGAAAAAGTACGTTTCATCTCCCCTCATGGATCCGATCTGTGAGGAGAGATGAGATTACTTACCTAAGGCCCCCGGATTCGTCTCGCGACCTTTCCCCGACTTCTGTGCAAATGCTGGCCAGCAAAATGGTGGATGCATGCAGAGAAGACGAGGATTGCTCGGGAAGTTTAAAAAGCTCCCTGCCGGTAGCCGAGAGCCTTGAAATGTCACCAGGGGCCGGGGTGTGTGGTCCTCGGTTACATGATTGCTATTATAATGGATAACGGGGATCATGTAAAAGTTTAAAAAAGTTTAAAAAGTAAGTTTCATCTCCCCTCATGGATCCGATCTGTGAGTGGAGAAGAAGTTACTTACCTAAGGCCCAGATTCGTCCCCCGATGGGATGTTTATCTACAGGCCTTTCCCTGGCTTCTGCGCATGTGCCCGGGGAAAGCCTGGAGAGCCTGGAGCAGTGACTGAGGGATGAGGTGAGCGGTCCCTGGTCACGTGGTCACCATTATCCAATGTTATGAAAAGGCAGCAATCTTCCTTAGGCCGGTCTCACATGACCGGATAGGAATTGCAGAATCCGCAAGCGTTGGATCTGCAAAAATACGCGAATCAATCAAATGCATTGAAATACACAATTTTGCTCATGTTAGCGGGTCAGAATTTCGTAATCCACTTGCAGAAAATAGAGCACAGCATGTTCTATTTTACCACGGATATCCGCGACATAGAGCCCGTTGTCCTCTATGGTCGTGGATACCTGCAGCCCTAGCGCAATCCTATCGTGTATGGTCTCCAGCGACCCACATCAAGGCTAAGCGATAGGGCGGGAAATCTAATTGCCATTATCTGATGATCACATAAAAACGAAAAAAGGTGTACTGCACATGACCACCTGCATGAGTACGCAGTTATGTGCAGTATGTTACGCGGCCATACGCAGGGTCACGGCAGGGCTCAAAGCTGGATTCTGCACAAGTGGATTCCACAAATGGCAATGTGCGCCCATCATTATTCAGATCGCTACCTATAATGCCTACATACTTTACAACAAGTCCCAGGGAACACTCACTTTCCTGCAGTTCCTGGAGCAGCTTGTTGAGCGCCTTCTGTGTGAAACCACCGCACCTCAGCAAGATTACGAGTTTTAAGAGCTGCGAAGGTTCACAGAACCTCATCCCTGCCACTGAAGTCAAGAAATATCCCCCCAAAAAGCGTTGGGTTGGCAGCAAGCATGGGAAGAGGAGAGATACCTGGAATATTGTCCCATGTGTCTATGCCAACCAATCCTCTGTAATTACCCCTGTTTTGAGACATAGCACACAGTTTACATTATTAATTTTATCTAAGATTTAGGGAATGCCAAAAGGAGGGGGATACATTTTACGGAGTCAATTTATTCAGTTGTGCCCTAAAAGCTAATGGATGTTCCCTCCATTATAGGCCTTGCCATGTGTCCTATAAGTAGATTGGGGCTACAATGGGGGTATTGCTGAGCACAGAGGGAACTAGTGCTACAAAATTTGGGGTGTTTTTTTTCCACTTGAACCAATGAAACCTGTCATGAAAGTGATATATTTGTGAAAAAAATTACATTTTGTTTATTTTTCACCTGCTTTATAATAATTTGTTGGGTCAAAACTGTTGTGTCAGAAGGCTCAGTACACACCTAGATAAATGGGCTAAGGGGTCTAGATTTCAAAATGGGGTGACTTGTGAAGGGCATTCTTTCATTTTGGCAGTTTGATGGCTCTACAAGTGAGCAATGGGGCCTGGAAATTATTCAGTTGTGCCCTGAAAGCCGAAGGGTGTTCCCTGCATTACAGGCCTAGCCATGCATCCGGTAAGGAGATTGAGGCTACAACGGGTAGGTTTCTAATTCTAAACATAGCACCAACAGGGGTATCCATTTTGGGGTTCAAGTCTTCATTCATATGTGTGCTGTACAAAAAAAACTGTTTTTAAAATTACATGCTTGCCAAAAAAATGTAAATTGTTTTTTTTTCCCTTCTGCTTTGCTTTGAAAAACCGTGGGGTCAAAATACGCAGTACACCTCTCTGTTGTTTTGGCCCCTCCAGGGCTCTACGAGTGTGGAATGGAGCCAGAAACACCTTCAAACAAAATTTCTGCTCCGAACGCCACTGGCTGCTCATTTAGTTTTGGCTTTCCGTTATGCATATGGACATAAGATTATGGCCACAACAGGTACGTTTCTAAACACAGGACAAACGGGGGTATCCATTTGTGTACAAAGTTTTCATTCATATGTATGTTGCATAAAAACCCTGCTTTTAAAATGTCACAATTACCAAAAAAAATGAAAATCATATTTTTTTTTCCTTCTACTTTGCTTAGGGCGGACACCCACTAGCATGAAAACACTCGCCTCGCAGCACATAAAAAATGCTCTGATATCGCAAAATGCTTTCAATGGGGCCGGCAGCAACAGCAGCGCCAGCCCCATTAAAAGCATAGGGAGTATATTGTGGACTTCTGCCACAGCTGTGACAGCTGTGGTAGGAGTTTCCTTCACCCCCTGCGGGAACCGCGGGGGATGAAGGAACCCTCTGCCACTGCTGTGGTAGAAGTCCAGAATGCTATCCCATTGCTTTCAATGGGGTCTTCGCTGCTGCTGTAGGCCCCATTAAAAGCAGTGGGTTGTAGGCAACCCTGCAGCATGATTTTCGGGGAAGGGCTTGAAATGTAAGCCCTTCCCTGAAAATCTTCCCTAGCTGGTGAAAAAAAAAATTATATACTCACCTCTTTGCCGCTATGACAGTTTTGGCAGAAGTCCGCAATATACTCCCTATGTTTGCAATGGGGCTAGCTGCTGCCGCTGGCCCCATTGCAGACACTGAGCGATATCACACATTTCTTCTCTGCAATGTGAAGCTGTACTGAAAAATTGCAAATGAGTATGAAACCATTGAAAATCATTGGTTACATAATCATCGCTGTCACATCACAGGGAAAAATATCGCTAGCGAGTGTCTACCTTTAGATTCATTCAAAAACTGGGAGGTCAAAGTACACAGTACACCCCTAGATGAATTTGTTAAGGGGTGTAGATTTCGAAATGGGGTAATTTGTGGGGGTTCTCTAGTTTTGGCAGCTCAAGGGCTCTACAAGTGGGCAATGGGGCCTGAAACAACTTCAAGCAAGATTTCTGTTCTGAAAGCCACAAGCTGCTCCTTTAGATTTTGGCCCTGTTGTGCATACAGCCATAAAACTAGGGCCATAATGGGTATGTTTCTGAACACAGAACAATCAGGGGTATCCATTTTGTGGTGCAAATCATCACTTTCATGTGCACTATAGAAAAAAAAACTGTCTTTAAAATGTCATATTTGCAAAAATATGAGATGTTATTTTTTCTTATCTCAATTGCATTAACTCCTGAAAAAAACTGTGGGGTCAGAATACTCCTGCCCCCCCCCCCCCCCCCCGGTATATTTTTAAAAATGGGGTCATTAGTGGGAATATCTATCATTCCTACACCTCTGACTCTTTGCAATCTTGGCTTGGTGTAAGAAAACAACATTTTTCCTCAAAATTTTAATAAGGAATGTTAAATGTGTACGTCTCCTAAATGGTTAAAAAAAACTAAAGTAAACTGATGGAAATATATATCTCATCAATAATTTGTACAGTATGTTTGCACATATTTGACATATTGCATTTGAATATGTGAAAAAAATGATAATTGTTTCAAAATTTTCCAAATTTTGGCGCTTTTATTAAATATACACAAATTCTATTGGCCTATTTTTACCACTTAAATGAATTACAACATGTGGTGAAAAAACAATTTCAAAACTTTGACGTAGTTATTCTATCAGATTTCCAAAATTTGGCCTGGTCATTAAAGCGCAAACAGGCTTGGTCACCAAGGGGTTAAACTAATAGGTACACCAACAACACGTTTCAATTGTCTCTGCTCTGTACTGATGAGAAATAGCTATCTTTTATTAAATGTTTTTAACCAATTGACTGTATGCCTAGGATTTTGGTCATACCCCTATATAAGAGGGGAATGGAAGGGACTTGTTACTTGTATAGCGCCAACTTATTCCACAGCGCTATACAAATAACTTTATATCGTTATTAGTGATAAGCGAGCATACTCGCTAAGGGCAAACGCTCGAGCGAGCATTGCCCTTAGCGAGCATGCTCGCTCAATCTCTAATCGTTATATTACAATAATATTCCAATGCGAGCTAATGCACAATTTTTTTTCGACACGCATCATCCTGAGTGGGCATGACTATTTTAGTCCATCTTCGTAATTTCCTGCATTGATATGAGTGCATCCGCAACAGTTTTAACACGCGTCAATCGCTCCTTGGTGGAGTTTCTACGGAGGGCGGCGCTGATTCAAATCTTCAGGCTTTCCCTCATTGTGACCTAGTCTGTTGTTTTCTGTTGTGATCTGGTCTGTTGTTTTACTGGACAGTTAGAGTCCTTGTGATTAGTTAAGGGGACTAAGCCCCTCTTGTGGGCGGTATCTTTGGCAAGAGAGGTGTCTGGCATCCTTGTGCATGCATCTCCATCATTGCCGTCAGTTTACCATCAAAACTGACTGCACTTTTCATCTTTTATTTTCTTTACTTTATTGTTTATATTTGATTGCTCATGATGAATCTCTTTTGAGAAGAGCAGAGTTCAGAACTCTGGGGATGTAGGTGTCTCCCAGAGATTTCATTTTCTCTGATATTAGGCATACTCTTTATGTAAGGGTCGAATTAGATGCATATGCGTGATTATCATCAACCCCTTTACAAGCTCTGTGACCCTTTATGATCAATTATTACTGATATCCTCTAACTGGAACCTACTACTAATCAGTGCCTTTAGAACTAGCCCTCCATCACCTTCTACATTTTTGTTTATTTTGTTCGTTTTTCTGGTTATTATCTGGGGTTCATATAGGTTTGCGCTTCCTTTTGCCCTCCTTTATTAGATTTTACTTTAATAAAAGTTATATTTTAAAAGAATCCTCAGTGATATATATCTAAGGAAGATTTTAGTCCAAATTTAAAATGTATTGCCTGCGTACCTATTGGTTGAATTAAAGAGAACGTATCACTGGGTTAATACTGCTGTGAGTACCATGAACCCAGGACAGGTATTCCTATCAACCCGTGTATGTGTTCCTTTTAAACGCTGCGACATTTCAGAAAGTTTGACATGAAACGAAGCTCCGAGTCAAAGAGGCGGGTTGCACTCGCTCCTCCTGGAATGCAGCATGTAGAGTTTGCATCAGCAGAATTGCTAATAGATTCCCTTTAAAGCAATCTATAAAGAAGAAAAATAGGCGCCTAAATCATGCCATTACCCCACATTTTTATGTGGAAACACCCTTATCTGCTAATTATTTTAGGAATAATGTGTTGCAAACAACATCTCAACTAATGAAAGCTGTGAGTGTCAATTACACACCTTACCTTATACATAGATTAACAACTACATTAACTGCATTATGATGTATACAATGCATTATTAAAAGGTTTTCAGGCTCTTTTACATTTTTTACATTTTATGTTGTGGTCTTGCGCAAATTTACAAAAAAAAAAGTTACATTTTCCCCATCATTCTGCAGTCACTACCCCGCAATCACAAAGTGAAATCAGCATGTTAGAAATCTTTGTAATTTTTTTTAAAGATGAAGAACTAGCATTTTGCATTGACATAAGTATTCAGACCCTGCACACAGTACTTTGTCATTATAGGGTATTGAGTGCAGACTAATGGGGCAAAGTATTTTTTATTTTTTGCGTGAGGCCACAGCATAAGAAAATGTAAAAAAAAAAAGTAAAAGGGTCTGAAGACTTTTTGAATGCATTGTAGATTTGGTTTGCTCATTCAAATAGCTGTTCTTTTTGTAGGAGGCTGATGAGTTTTTACATATTGGGAACTGGAAGATTATGATTCTACACAATTCTGGCATTGGAATGAACTTGTCCAAATACATAACAGTTGAAGAATTCATTCTTCTTGGGTTGACCAGCCAGAAGAATATTCAGATAGTGTTATTTCATGTATTTTTATCTTGTTACATTATATCACTAACTGGTAACATTATCATTATTATTCTCAGTAGAATAAGCTCCCGGCTTCACACCCCTATGTATTTCTTCTTGAGCAATCTGTCATTTTTGGACATCTGGTACACATCAAGTATTGTCCCAAATATGCTCATTAACTTTTTGTCAATGAGAAAAAGCATATCTTTTAATGGTTGTGTCACTCAGATGTTCATCCATCTCTTCCTAGGAGGGACGGAGTGCTACATCTTGTTATCAATGGCCTATGACCGATATGTGGCTATATGTACCCCATTACACTACGCTAATATTATGAATCCTGTCTTGTGCATTAAGATGGCAACTGGTTCCTGGGTTGTAGGCTTAATAGACTCTACTGTACACACAGTCCTTGCATTGCAGTTGCCGTTTTGTGGTCCAAATGTAATAAATCACTTTTTCTGTGAGATCCCATCAGTCCTGGAGCTAGCCTGTGCAGATATATCTCTTAATAAGACTGTTATTTTCTTCTTTGCTATGTTGTTGGTAATATGTCCATTCTTCCTCATCCTCATTACGTATGGTTATATCATTTCCAGCATACTGAAGATCAGCACAACTGTGGGGCAGAGGAAGGCCTTCTCCACCTGTGCTTCACACATTATAGTTGTATCCCTCTTTTATGGCGCTGGTGTTTTCATGTATATGAGACCTGGATCGGCCCATGTAAAGAGCCAGGACAAAATGGCTACTTTGTTCTATAGTGTTATAACCCCAATGCTGAATCCTTTGATATACACGTTGAGGAACAAGGATGTTATAGGAGCATTTGTGGACATCAGAAGGAAAACATTTGTATCTGGCAAATAATATAAACATTGATTCTACAATCAATGTATCTTTGTACTGAAGCCTTTCCTAATATTTTCTTCTCAAGATATTTAAGATAAGAAAAGACCTTGTTAGTTAGCTTAGATTGTGTTCCAACCTTCTATTGAATGTATCCTGTAACTCAGGACTATATCTAGATGTACTATGTAGCTACTGAGGTATGGCTTTCACATAAGCATACAGTGATATACTCTATGTGGCTCATAGGCTTCCATGTAAACATGTATACAATATAGTTTACGTTTTATACTGGATGCCTTTGCATAGAAAAGTGTAGTCAACTATGCATTTCTACATGGTAACAACAAGAATGACAACATATACCAAATCAACACAGGCCAAAAACGCACTCTTTTGACCATTATATGGATGAATGGGGATCTATGTCTGAAGTTACCTGGTGCATACTGTATGTTAAGCATGTTCTCAAAACACAATTCTGGCAACCAAATAGGCCACCACTTCAGATAGGCTTGAAGATAGATTCACAACATATTCCTTGGTTTAGACTGCTTTTGGCCAATCACCATTCTATCTAGTTTGCACTGAATCATACCAATACAATCAGAAACTAGTAATAGTTATAATCTTCAAACCTTCTGAGTGAATTAAATAACATGCTGCTTAAAGCGATACTGTAATGTACATTTTGTAAAATAGAATTAAATAAAAAGAGATCAGATATACAACTCTAACTTGTTGATATGCCTTTTGTTAAAATTTGTTTTCCAGAAGTTTTTTACATGAACTTCATTGGGGCCTCGTCCTCGTATAATCCCCTATGAAGTTCTCTGTAGAGTAGAATTGGATATTAATTTTAGACATGTACTGCTCATATAGGAAATATTAGATGACAATCCTGCAGGAAGCATTTATTTACCAACAGCATTCAGGGATTGACTTTAATTATCAGACTTCAGATTGGCCCTGGCTTGGTCTCTCCTGTGTGTAGTGGAGCATGGCCAGTGCTTATAAGAATCCCACAGACCCTTTATTTTGACGATCAACTCCCCATATGTCATATATTTTGTTATCGCCATAATTGAGAGCCATTTACGTTATGACTGGAGTCCGGGCAGGTAGAAGTCCCTAGTCCTACCCACAACCCCTGTCTCTACCTACTTGCCCCCCTACGGCCTAGGGCGACAACTGGGTGACAGTCTCTAGGCTCACTAGGGATGCGGGGCAGGTATCAAACTCACAGACAAATAAAGGAAAACAAACAAACACAAAAGCAGGTCAGGCAATCTGGATCGGGAACAGGAGAGAACGTGGTACAAGGGGTCGGGTAAAATCGAAGTCAGATCCAAGCAAGCGAGTCAAAACGGGACTTCAATTGAAGGTAATGCGTTCGTAGCAGGAGACCAAACATACACTGGCAAGGTCAGAAGGGAACTGAGCAGTTTAAATGCTGTCAGAACTCCTGCCCTAGCAGTTGATTGGGGCGGGGAGCCTGACAGCAGCAGGACCCAATCACAGGACGCTGGGAGAAAAGCCCCCCGGTGCCTGTTAAAGACAGGCAGAGACAGAGCAAGCGCGCCCAGTTGTCATAGCAACATGGACACGGCGCACTCGCCCAGAGCCGACGTCCAGGATTATGGCGGCCAGGGGAGGTAACAAAGACCAGGGCTTCCCTGCTCTGCACCCCCGCAGCCCGGGTGATGCAGGCCCATGCAGCATTGCTTTCAATGCGGCTGTGGCTGCTGTCAGCAGCCCCATTGAAAGCAATAGGATGCTGGCGACCACTGCAGTGATTTTAAGGGAAGGGTTTGAAATATAAGCCCTTCCCTGAAAATCATCCCTGGTTTGTATTTAAAAAAAAATATATACTTGCCTCTCCACCGCTGCCGTGTAAATATTCCCTACGGGGAGTAAAGAATCCCCTGCCACAGCAGCCGCAGCCACATTGAAAGCAATGCTGCACGGACCTGCATTCACATGTGTTTGTACACATACGTGGGCATGTGTTTCTGTGTGCACCTATGTACGCATACGCTCATCTGAATGCACCCTAAAGCTCATATTGTTATATATATTCTGGAGTATACATGATTGTTAATAAAAAATCAACAAATCTTTGAAAACACATTGCTTTCCTAATCTTGCTAGTGTAGAACTAGGTATAATATAATTTATTACCCATTCTAATCCACAAGTAGATTCGCAATTCTTTTTTTTTGTTCAATAAATTTTTATTTAGAAGTATCATACATGATGCATAACACAATTCTTGCACTTTGTTAGTAAGTAGAGATGAGCGAACGTACTCGTCCGAGCTTGATATTCGTGCGAATATTAGGGTGTTCGGGATGCTCGTTACTCGTAACGAGTACCACGCGGTGTTCCGGTTACTTTCAGTTTCCTCTCTGAGACGTTAGCGCGCTTTTCTGGCCAATTGAAAGACAGGGAAGGCATTACAACTTCCCCCTGTGACGTTCAAGCCCTATACCACCCCCCTGCTGTGAGTGGCTGGGGCGATCAGATGTCACCCGAGTATAAAAGTCGGCCCCTCCCGCGGCTCGCCACACATGCCTTGTGAGTTAGCTCAGGGACAGTGGTATCGTGCTGGAGCTGCTGTAGGGAGAGCGTTAGGAGTTAGTATAGGCTTCAAGAACCCCAACGGTCCTTCTTAGGGCCACATCTACCTGTGTGCAGGCTGCTGTTAGCAGTGGAGAAATTTTTTTTTTTCTCAAAATCGGCAGTGCAGAGCATTGCACTCGGCATTAGGGACAGAAGTGGTGCTTAGGCAGGGAGAGTGTTAGGAGTGAGTGTAGCCTTCAAGAACCTCAACGGTCCTTTCTAGGGCCACATTTAACCGTCTGCAGTACTGTGCTGGCTGCTGTTAGCTGTGTTCCTTTTTTTTCTTTCTCAAAATCGGCGGTGCAGAGCATTGCACCTTGCATTGATACTACAGGCACAGAATTGTGTAGGCAGGGCCACAACACAGTTATCAGTCATTGAATAGGCACAGTGGGCCTTTCCTTTTAAACAAAAGGGAAAAAAGTATATTTGCCCTGCCTCTGACAGCCGTCAGGGCTCTGTGTACGTGTGTGCTGCGTGGAGAACGTAAAAAAATCAGACGCAACCAGCTACGGTTGAGTGCAGCCTTGCGCCATTTTTTTTCCTGCCTGGGAAATACCTGCTCTGCCACAGTTAGTAACTCTGCAACAGTAAAGTTCTGTGACAGTTTTGCAGGGCCGCAACACAGTTATTAAAATTATTATTCAGTGAATAGACGCAGTGGGCCTATCCTTTTAAACAAAAGGGAAAAAAGTATATTTGCCCTGCCTCTGACAGCCGTCAGGGCTCTGGGTACGTGTGTGCTGCGTGGAGAACGTAAAAAAATCAGACGCAACCAGCTACGGTTGAGTGCAGCCTTGCGCCAATTTCTTTCCTGCCTGGTAAATACCTGCTCTGCCACAGTTAGTAACTCTGCAACAGTAAAGTTCTGTGACAGTTTTGCAGGGCCGCAACACAGTTATTAAAATTATTATTCAGTGAATAGACGCAGTGGGCCTATCCTTTTAAACAAAAGGGAAAAAAGTATATTTGCCCTGCCTCTGACAGCCGTCAGGGCTCTGGGTACGTGTGTGCTGCGTGGAGAACGTAAAAAAATCAGACGCAACCAGCTACGGTTGAGTGCAGCCTTGCGCCAATTTCTTTCCTGCCTGGGAAATACCTGCTCTGCCACAGTTAATAACTCTGCAACAGCAAAGTTCTGTGACACTTTTGCAGGGCCGCAACACAGTTATTAAACTTAGTAGTATTCATTGAATACACGCAGTGTGGCTTGTCCTTTGAAAAACAAGGGAAAAAATTGTATTTTGGCTGCAGGCTTGCGCCACTTTCTTTCCTGCCTGGGAAATCAAATCACTGGTAATACACCATGCTGAGGGGTAGGGGTAGGCCTATAGGACGTGGACGCGGGCGAGGACGCGGAGGCCCAAGTCAGGGTGTGGGCACAGGCCGAGCCAGTGTGGTGGCCAGGGGTAGAGGCAGGGCCAGACCGAATAATCCACCAACTGTTTCCCAAAGCGCCCCCTCGTGCCATGCCACCCTGCAGAGGTCAAGGTGCTCTACGGTGTGGCAGTTTTTCACAGAGACGCCTGACGACCGACGAACAGTGGTGTGCAACCTTTGTCGCGCCAAGATCAGCTGGGGAGGCACCACCAACAGCATGCGCAGGCATATGATGGCCAAGCACCCCACAAGGTGGGACGATGCCCGTTCACCGCCTCCGGTTTGCACCACTGCCTCTCCCCCTGTGCCCCAACCTGCCACTGAGATCCAACCCCCCTCTGAGGACACAGGCACTACCGTCTCCTGGCCTGCACCCACACCCTCACCTCCGCTGTCCTCGACCCCATCCAGCAATGTCTCTCAGCGTAGCGTCCAGACGTCGTTAGCGCCACAGTTTGAGCGCAAGCGCAAGTACGACGCCACGCACCCACACGCTCAAGCGTTAAACGTGCACATTGCAAAATTGATCAGCCTAGAGATGCTGCCGTATAGGCTTGTGGAAACGGAGGCTTTCAAAAGCATGATGGCGGCGGCTGCCCCACGCTACTCGGTTCCCAGTCGCCACTACTTTTCCCGATGTGCCGTCCCAGGCCTGCACGACCACGTCTCCCGCAACATTGTACGCGCCCTCACCAACGCGGTTAATGCCAAGGTCCACTTAACAACAGACACGTGGACAAGCACAGGCGGGCAGGGCCACTATATCTCCCTGACGGCACATTGGGTGAATTTAGTGGAGGCTGGGACAGAGTCAGAGCCTGGGACCGCTCACGTCCTACCCACCCCCAGAATTGCGGGCCACAGCTCGGTGGTGGTATCTGCGGCGGTGTATGCTTCCTCCACTAAAGCACCTTCCTCCTCCTCCTCCTCCTCCAACGCAACCTCTGTCTCGCAATCAAGATGTGTCAGCAGCACGTCGCCAGCAGTCGGTGTAACGTGGCGTTGCAGCACAGCGGTGGGCAAGCGTCAGCAGGCCGTGCTGAAACTACTCAGCTTAGGAGAGAAGAGGCACACGGCCCACGAACTGCTGCAGGGTCTGACAGAGCAGACCGACCGCTGGCTTGCGCCGCTGAGCCTCCAACCGGGCATGGTCGTGTGTGACAACGGCAGTAAGCTGGTGGCGGCTCTGCAGCTCGGCAGCCTCACGCACGTGCCATGGCTGGCCCATGTCTTTAATTTGGTGGTTCAGCGCTGTCTGAAAAGCTACCCCCACTTGTCATACCTGCTCGGAAAGGTGCGCCAGCTCTGCGCACATTTCCGCAAATCCCACACGCACGCTGCCACCCTGCGGACACTACAACATCGGTTTAATCTGCCAGTGCACCGACTGCTGTGCGACGTGCCCACACAGTGGAACTCTACGCTCCACATGTTGGCCAGACTCTATGAGCAGCGTACAGCTATAGTGGAATACCAACTCCAACTTGCGCGGCGCAGTGTGAGTCAGCCTCCTCAATTATTTACAGAAGAGTGGCCCTGGTTGGCAGCCATCTGCCATGTCCTTGGAAAATTTGAGGAGTCTACCCAGGTGGTGAGCGGCGATGCTGCAATCATTAGCGTCACCATTCCTCTGCTATGCATCTTGAGAAGTTCCCTGCAAAGCATAAAGGCAGACGCTTTGCACTCGGAAACAGAGCCGGGGGAAGACAGTATGTCGCTGGATAGTCAGAGCACCCTCCTGTCTATATCTCAGCGCGTTCAGGAGGAGGAGGAGGAGCATGAGGAGGATGAGGAGGAGGGGGAAGAGACAGCTTGGCCCACTGCTGACGGTACCCATGCTGCTTGCCTGTCATCATTTCAGCGTGTATGGCCTGAGGAGGAGGAGGAGGAGGATCCTGAAAGTGATCTTCCTAGTGAGGACAGCCATGTGTTGCGTACAGGTACCCTGGCACACATGGCTGACTTCATGTTAGGATGCCTTTCTCGTGACCCTCGCGTTACACGCATTCTGGCCACTACGGATTACTGGGTGTACACACTGCTCGACCCACGGTATAAGGAGAGCCTTTGCACTCTCATTCCCGAAGAGGAAAGGGGTTCGAGAATGATGCTATACCACAGGGCGCTGGTGGACAAACTGATGGTAAACTTCCCATCCGACAGCACTAGTGGCAGAAGGCGCAGTTCCGAGGGCCAGGTAGCAGGGGAGGCGCAGAGATCAGGCAGCATGTACAGCGCAGGCAGGGGAACATTCTCCAAGGCCTTTGCCAGCTTTATGGCTCCCCAGCAAGACTGTGTCACCGCTCCCCAGTCACGGCTGAGTCGGTGGGAGCACTGTAAAAGGATGGTGAGGGAGTACGTAGCCGATCGCACGACCGTCCTCCGTGACGCCTCTGCCCCCTACAACTACTGGGTGTCGAAGCTGGACACGTGGCCTGAACTCGCGCTGTATGCCCTGGAGGTGCTTGCTTGTCCTGCGGCTAGCGTCTTGTCAAAGAGTGTGTTTAGTGTGGCTGGGGGAATCATCACGGATAAGCGTACCCACCTGTCAACCAACAGTGCCGACAGGCTTGCACTCATCAAGATGAACAAAGCCTGGATTTCCCCAGACTTCTCTTCTGCACCAGCGGACAGCAGCGATACCTAAGCAATACGAAGGCTGCACCCGCGGATGGAAGCATCGTTCTCTCTCACCATCCAAAACGGGGACATTTCTGCTTCATCAATCTGTGTATAATATTCCTCCTCCTCCTGCTCCTCCTCCTGAAACCTCACGTAATCACGCCGAACGGGCAATTTTTCTTAGGGCCACAAGGCTCACTCATATAATTTTTCTAAACAATTTTTATACGTTTCAATGCTCTTAAAAGCGTTGAAAGTTTAACTTGAACCAATTTTTAGTTAAACTGGGCTGCCTCCAGGCCTAGTTACCACTTAAGCCACATTAACCAAAGCGATTAATAGGTTTCACCTGCCCTCTTGGTTGGGCATGGGCAATTTTTCTGAGGTACATTAGTACTGTTGGTACACCAATTTTTGTGGGCCCTCGCCTACAGTGTAATCCAATTAATTTTTTGCCCACCTGCATTACAGCTGACGTTACATCAGCTGTGTTGGGCACTGCAATGGGATATATTTATGTACCGCCGGTGGCTCCCTGGCACCCACCCATGCTGTGGGTCCACAGGGAATTATAAATGCATCTGTTTCCACTTGTAAAGAACCCCAGTCTGACTGGGGCATGCAGTGTGGGCCGAAGCCCACCTGCATTAAGCACAACATTACTACCTCAGCTGTGTTGGGCAATGCAATGGGATATATTTATGTACCGCCGGTGGCTTCCTGGCACCCACCCATGCTGTCGGTCCACAGGGAATTATAAATGCATCTGTTTCCACTTGTAAAGAACCCCAGTCTGACTGGGGCATGCAGTGTGGGCCGAAGCCCACCTGCATTAAGCACGACATTACTACCTCAGCTGTGTTGGGCAATGCAATGGGATATTTTTGTGTATCTCCGGTGGGTTCCAGGGAGCCACCCATGCTGTAGGTGCACACAGAGTTTAACCTACATGTGTCCACTTGTAAAGAACCCCAGTCTGACTGGGGCATGCAGTGTGGGCCAAAGCCCACCTGCATTAAGCACGACATTACTACCTCAGCTGTGTTGGGCAATGCAATGGGATATTTTTGTGTATCGCCGGTGGGTTCCAGGGAGCCACCCATGCTGTCGGTCGACAGGGACTTCACAATAGGGAGTTGTACCTGCCTGTGTCTATGAATTAAAAAGCCCGGTCTGACTGGGGCATGCAGAGACACCTTGACAGAATGAATAGTGTGTGGCACATAGGTTCCCCATTGCTATGCCCACGTGTGCAGCTCCTGATGGCGGTGGCACAGGATTCTATTTCTCATTGTTTCTGTACAGCATTGTGGGCTATCGCCCCGCCCCTTTTAAAGAGGGTCGCTGCCTAGCCGTGCCAACCCTCTGCAGTGTGTGCCTACTTTTCCTCTGGCAGACGCACTTCTAAATAGACATGAGGGCGGTGTGGCATGAGGGCAGCTGAAGGCTGTGCAGGGACACTTTGATGTGCGCTGTGGGGGGGAGCGGGGGCGGTTGGACAGCATGTAACCCAGGAGAAGTGGCAGTGGAGTGTCATGCAGGCAGTGATTGTGCTTTGTTGGAGGTAGTGTGGTGCTTAGCAAAGGTATGCCATGCTAATGAGGGCTTTTCAGAAGTAAAAGTTGTTGGGAGGGGGGGGGCCCACTCTTGCCGCTATTGTGGCTTAATAGTGGGACCTGTGAACTTGAGATGCAGCCCAACATGTAGCCCCTCGCCTGCCCTATCCGTTGCTGTGTCGTTCCCATCACTTTCTTGAATTGCCCAGATTTTCACACAAGGAAACCTTAGCGAGCATCGGCGAAATACAAAAATGCTCGGGTCGCCCATTGACTTCAATGGGGTTCGTTACTTGAAACGAACCCTCGAGCATCGCGAAAAGTTTGTCCCGAGTAACAAGCACCCGAGCATTTTGGTGCTCGCTCATCTCTATTAGTAAGCTTAGTCAAAATTATCCAGAGGCAAACGTGCAAATTGAGTCCACTAGCTTCTAACCGTTTGAAATTATAGCGCTGATGTGAACAACGGCTCTTCGATTTTAATGTAGTTTGTGAAACCAAGGAGGAAAAGGAGGGGGAGATGGTTAAGGGGAGGAGGAGGGCAAGGGAGGAGAAGGTGGGGGGATAACTGGAAAGGGAATAGGGGTACCAGGGATAGGATAGGGGCACCACATAAGTTCTATACATCATACTCATATACAATACATTTTCAGGGAGATCTTTTATAGATCCATTACTATTTGCTGTAAATCTCTCACAGCTTTTAGTCTTTAAAGCCCATTCTTGTTCTTTAGATAAAGTAGCCAGGGGCTTCAGGCAGTTTTGAATGCACTTCATGTTTTGTTCTTGATTGTAAATAATTTTTCATAGGAGCTATGCTCAGACACCATTTTTATGATATTCAGCAATAAAGTGGGAACTTCTTGTAATCTCCAATTTGTGATAGCTTTACTGATTTATCTGATAGCTTTTACTTTATTTATTCTGGAAGGCGGGTAGTACCATCTTGTCACCGTCTTATAGTGGGATTCTAACAGACTGGCACTTTGCAAGCTTTTATGGGCCCAGCTAAAGGCGTTCAACCATTGGGGGGGAAAACGTTGCGCCAATATCCCTGTCCCAGTTCAATAGGTGAGCTTTTTTCAAGTGTCTCTCCTCCAGTTCCCTACTAAATTTCGTAGAGAAGTCGCATTCCCATTTTGAAGGGTGGGGGCTTGAATAGGAAATTATGGAGATTCACAGCCAAATTGTTCCAGGACACTAAGGCAAAGCCCCAGTGTATCCTGTCAAACGCCTTCTCCGCATCTAGGGTCAGAAGCAGAGAAGGCATTCTGAGTTTCCCTGCATGATAAACTAGACCAACACTCTTCTGGTGCCATCCGAGGCCTGTCTACCCCCCCCCCCCCCCACACACACACACACACACACACACACAAAACTGACCTGATCTCCATGAACTGGGGATGGGATTATTGGAAGTAATCTCTGGGCTATTATTTTTGCGTAAAGTTTAGTGTCGCTATTCAACAGCGAGATACGCCTAAAGTTGGCTGGTGTGGAACTAGGGTTACTTGATTTAGGTATTGTTATTATGGTGGCTTGAAGCATTTCCCATGGGAGGGTACCCTGCAACATTGCTAGGTTAAATACTTTTGTCAGCTGCACAGTCAGCAGCGGACCAAATGTGATAGTATTCATTAGAATACCTGTCTATGCGTGGGGCTTTATTCTGCTTCAAGCTTTGAGTTGTATCTAGGGGTGTTTAGTTTGTTCAACTGGTCTGCATTTAGTGAGAGAAGACTCATTTTAAAGAGGAAGGTTTTGATTAGAGATGAGCGAGCACCAAAATGCTCGGGTGCTCATTACTCGAGACGAACTTTTCGCGATGCTCGAGGGTTCGTTTCGGGTAACAAACCCCATTGAAGTCAATGGGCGACCCGAGCATTTTTGTATATCGCCGATGCTCGCTAAGGTTTTCATTTGTGAAAATCTGCAAAACCCAAGAAAGTGCAGGAAACGACATAGAAACGGATAGGGCAGGTGAGGGGCTACATGTTGGGCTGCATTTCAGGTTCCCAGGTCCCACTATTAAGCCACAATAGCGGCAAGAGTGCCCCCCCCTCCCAACAATTTTTACTTCTGAAAAACCCTCATTGGCAAGGCATACCTTAGCTAAGCACCACACTACCTCCAACAAAGCACAATCACTGCCTGCATGAAACTCCGCTGCCACTTCTCCTGGGTTACATGCTGCCCAACCCACCCGCACGACCCAGTATCCACAGTGCACACCAAAGTGTCCCTGCGCAGCCTTCAGCTGCCCTCATGCCACACACTGGCCTCATAGCCACACCACCCTCATGTCTATTTATAAGTGCGCCTGCCATGAGGAGGAACCGCAGGCACACACTGCAGAGCGTTGGCAGGGCCAGGCAGCGACCCTCTTTAAAAGGGGCGGGGCGATAGCCCATAATGCTGTACAGAAGCAATGAGAAATCCAATCCTGTGCCACCTCCATCAGGAGCTGCACACGTGGGCATAGCAATGGGGAACCCATGTGCCACACACTATTCATTCTGTCAAGGGGTCTGCATGCCCCAGTCAGACCAGGGTTTTTTATAAATAGTCACAGGCAGGTACAACCCCGCAATGGGAATTCCGTGTGCACCCACAGCATGGGTGGCTCCCTGGAACCCACCAGCTGTACATAAATGTATCCCATTGCAGTGCCCTGGACAGCAGAGCTAACGTCACATACAATACAGGCCTACACTGCATGCCCCGGTCAGACTGGGGTTCTTTATAAGTAGACACATACAGTTACAACACCGTGTGGACCGACAGCATGGGTGGGTCCAGGAAGCCACCGGCGGTACATAAATATTTCCCATTGCATTGCACAGCTGAGGTAACGTCCGATTAAATGTAGGTGGTCTTTGGCCGACACTGCATGCCCCAGTCTGACCGGGGTTTTTAATACATAGACACTGGCAGGTACAAATCCCTAATGTGAAGTCCCTGTGTACCCACAGCATGGGTGGCTCCCTGGAACCCACCGGCGGTACATAAATAAATCCAATTGCAGTGCCCAGCACAGCTGAGGTAACGTCAGGTTTAATGCAGGTGGGCTTCGGCCCACACTGCATGCCCCAGTCAGACTGGGGTTCTTTATAAGTAGACACATGCAGTTACAACTCAGTGTGGACCGACAGCATGGGTGGGTCCCAGGAAGCCACCGGCGGTACATAAATATATCCCATTGCATTGCCCAATACAGCTGAGGTAACGTCCGATTAAATGCAGGTGGTCTTCGGCCGACACTGCATGCCCCAGTCTGACCGGGGTTTTTAATACATAGACACTGGCAGGTACAAATCCCTAATGTGAAGTCCCTGTGGACCCACAGCATGGGTGGCTCCCTGGAACCCACCGGCGGTACATAAATAAATACCATTGCAGTGCCCAGCACAGCTGAGGTAACGTCAGGTTTAATGCAGGTGGGCTTCGGCCCACACTACATGCCCCAGTCAGACTGGGGTTCTTTATAAGTAGACACATGCAGTTACAACTCCGTGTGGACCGACAGCATGGGTGGCTCCATGGAACCCACCGGCGGTACATAAATAAATCCCATTGCATTGCCCAGCACAGCTGAGGTAACGTCAGGTTTAATGCAGGTGGGCTTCGGCCCACACTGCATGCCCCAGTCAGACTGTGGTTCTTTATAAGAAGACTCAGGCAGGTACAACTCCCTATTATGAAGTCCCTCTGGACCCACAGCATGTGTAGCTCCCTGGAACCCATCGGCGGTACATAAACAAATCCCATTGCAGTGCCCTGCTCAGCAGAGCTAACGTCACATACAATACAGGTGTGCTTCGGCCCACAGTGCATGCCCCAGTCAAAGTGGTAATATGTACCTTAACAGTAACCGCGTTGGTGGAAATGTGGTGGTGACTGCTGGCCTAGTAGCGTGGTTTTATTAGTTCCATTTCAGTAGTAGTAGCAGTCCAGACAGGCCCCAGTAACAATTCCGAAGCAGCAGTATAGGGGGAGCCCAGTCTTAGTTCCATTTCAGTAATAGTAGCAGTCAAGACAGGCCCCAGTAACAATTCCGAAGCAGCAGTATAGGGGGAGCACAGTATTAGTTACATTTCAGTAGTAGTAGCAGTCAAGACAGGCCCCAGTAACAATTCCGAAGCAACAGTATAGGGGGAGCACAGTATTAGTTCCATTTCAGTAGCAGTAGCAGTCAAGAAAGGCCACAGTAACATTCCCGTTGCAGCAGTTTAGGGAGATAACAGTCTCTTTCACATTTCAGTAGTTGCAGTATAGACAAGGCCCCAGTTACATTTATGTAGCAAAAGTGTGGGCCAACCCCACACACCTTGCTGTAGCATGAGTGCAGGCGAAGCCCATAAAAATTAATAGGATTACACTCTAGGCGAGGGCCCCAAAAAATTGGTGTACCAACAGTACTAATGTACCTCAGAAAAATTGCCCATGCCCAACCAAGAGGGCAGGTGAAACCCATTAATCGCTTTGGTTAATGTGGCTTAATTTGTAACTAGGCCTGGAGGCAGCCCAGTTAAAATAAAAATTGGTTCAGGTGCAAGTTTCAACACTTTAATGAGAATTGAAACGTATAAACATTGTATACTAAAGTCATATGACTAAGCCTTGTGGGCCTAAGAAAAATTGCCCGTTCGGCGTGATTACGTGAGGTTTTTTAGGAGGAAGAGCAGGAGGAGGAGGATGAATATAATACACAGATTGATGAAGCTAAAAGGTCCCCGTTTTTTATGGTGATAAAGAACGATGCTTCCATCTGGTGGAGAAGAGAAGTCTGGGGAAATCCAGGCTTTGTTCATCTTTATGAGTGTAAGCCTGTCGGCACTGTCAGTTGACAGGCGGGTACGCTTATCCGTGATGATTCCCCCAGCCGCACTAAACACCCTCTCTGACAAGACGCTAGCCGCAGGACAAGCAAGCACCTCCAGGGCATACAGCGCGAGTTCAGGCCACGTGTCCAGCTTCGACACCCAGTAGTTGTAGGGAGCAGAGGCGTCACGGAGGACAGTCGTGCGATCGGCTACATCCTCCCTCACCATCCTTTTACAGTGCTCGCGCCGACACAACCCTGACTGGGGAGCGGTGACACAGTCTTGCTGGGGAGCCATAAAGCTGGCAAAGGCCTTGGAGAGTGTTCCCCTGCCTGCACTGTACATGCTGCTTGATCTCCGCGCCTCCCCTGCTACCTGGCCCTCGGAACTGTGCCTTCTGCCACTAGCGCTGCCGGATGGGAATTTTACCATCAGTTTGTCCGCCAGGGTCCTGTGGTATAGCATCACTCTCGAACCCCTTTCCTCTTTGGGTATGAGAGTGGAAAGGTTCTCCTTATACCGTGGGTCGAGCAGTGTGTACACCCAGTAATCCGTAGTGGCCAGAATGCGTGTAACGCGAGGGTCACGAGAAAGGCATCCTAACATGAAGTCTGCCATGTGTGCCAGGGTACCTGTACGCAACACATGGCTGTCCTCACTAGGAAGATCACTTTCAGGATCCTCCTCCTCAGGCCATACACGCTGAAAGGATGACAGGCAAGCAGCATGGGTACCCTCAGCAGTGGGCCAAGCTGTCTCTTCCCCCTCCACCTCATCCTCCTCATGCTCCTCCTCCTCCTCAACGCGCTGAGATATAGACATGAGGGTGCTCTGACTATCCAGCGATATACTGTCTTCCCCCGCCTCTGTTTCCGAGTGCAAAGCGTCTGCCTTTATGCTTTGCAGGGAACTTCTCAAGATGCATAGCAGAGGAATGGTGACGCTAATGATTGCAGCATCGCCGCTCACCATCTGGGTAGATTCCTCAAAGTTTCCAATGACCTGGTAGATGTCTGCCAACCAGGCCCACTCTTCTGTAAATAATTGAGGAGGCTGACTCCCACTACGCTGCCCATGTTGGAGTTGGTATTCCACTATAGCTCTACGCTGCTCATAGAGCCTGGCCAACATGTGGAGCGTAGAGTTCCACCGTGTGGGCACGTCGCACAGCAGTCGGTGCACTGGCAGATTAAACTGATGTTGCAGGGTCCGCAGGGTGGCAGCGTCCGTGTTGGACTTGCGGAAATGTTCGCTGAGCCGGCGCACCTTTCCGAGCAGGTCTGTCAAGCGTGGGTAGCTTTTCAGAAACCACTGAAACACCAAATTAAAGACGTGGGCCAGGCATGGCACGTGCGTGAGGCTGCCGAACTGCAGAGCCGCCACCAGGTTACGGCCGTTGTCACAAACGACCATGCCCGGTTGGAGGCTCAGTGGCAAAAGCCAGTGGTCGGTCTGCTCTGTCAGACCCTGCAGCAGTTTGTGGGCCGTGTGCCTCTTCTCTCCTAAGCTGAGTAGTTTCAGCACGGCCTGCTGGCACTTGCCTACCGCTGTGCTGCCACCCCGTGCGACACTGACTGCTGGCGACGTGCTGCTGCTGACACATCTTGATTGCGAGACAGAGGTTGCGTAGGAGGAGGAGGATGGTGGTTTATTGGAGGAAGCATACACCGCCGCAGATACCACCACCGAGCTGGGGCCCGCAATTCTGGGGGTGGGTAGGACGTGAGCGGTCCCAGGCTCTGACTCAGTCCCAGCCTCCACTAAATTCACCCAATGTGCCGTCAGGGAGATATAGTGGCCCTGCCCGCCTGTGCTTGTCCACGTGTCAGTTGTTAAAGGGGTTGTCTCGTGAAATCAAGTGGGGTTCAGCACTTCTGTATGGCCATATTAATGCACTTTGTAATATACATCGTGCGATAATTATGAGCCATACAGAAGTTATTCACTTACCTGCTCCGTTGCTAGCGTCCCCGTCGCCATGGATCCGTCTAAATTCGCTGTCTTCTGGCGTTTTTAGACGCGCTTGCGTAGTCCGGTCTTCTTCCTGGTGAATGGGGCCGCTCGTGCCGGAGAGCTGGTCCTCGTAGCTCCGCCCCGTCACGTGTGCCGATTCCAGCCAATCAGGAGGCTGGAATCAGCAATGGACCGCAGAGAGCCCACGGTGCACCATGGGAGAAGACCCGCGGTGCATCGTGGGTGAAGATCCCAGCAGCCATCTTGGTAAAGGAAGAAAGAAGTCGCCGCAGCGCGGGGATTCGGGTAAGTAATAAACTTTTTTTTTTTTTTTAACCCATCCCTTGGGTTTGTCTCGCGCCGAACGGGGGCCTATTGAATAAAAAAAAAAAACGTTTCGGCATGAGACAACCCCTTTAAGTGGACCTTGGCAGTAACCGTGTTGGTGAGGGCGCGTACAATGTTGCGGGAGACGTGGTCGTGCAGGGCTGGGACGGCACATCGGGAAAAGTAGTGGCGACTGGGAACCGAGTAGCGCGGGGCCGCCGCCATCATGTTTTTGAAAGCCTCCGTTTGCACAAGCCTATACGGCAGCATCTCCAGGCTGATCAATTTGGCTATGTGCACGTTTAACGCTTGAGCATGCGGGTGCGTGGCGGCATACTTGCGCTTGCGCTCAAACAGTTGCGCTAGCGACGGCTGGACGCTGCGCTGAGAGACATTGCTGGATGCGGCCGAGGACAGTGGAGGTGAGCGTGTGGGTGCAGGCCGGGAGACGGTCGTGCCTGTGTCCTGAGAGGGGGGTTGGATCTCAGTGGCAGGTTGGGGCACAGGGGGAGAGTCAGTGGTGCAAACCGGAGGCGGTGAACGGCCTTCGTCCCACCTTGTGGGGTGCTTGGCCATCATATGCCTGCGCATGCTGGTGGTGGTGGCTCCCTGGCTGATCTTGGCGTGACAAGCTTTGCACACCACAGTTCGTCGGTCGTCTGCACTCTCAGTGAAAAACTGCCACACCTTTGAGCACCTCGGCCTCTGCAGGGTGGCATGGCGCGTGGGGGTGCTTTGGGAAACAGTTGGTGGATTATTTGGTCTGGCCCTGCCTCTACCCCTGGCCACCGCACTGCCTCTTCCAACCTGCCCTGCTGCTGCACTTGCCTCCCCCTCTGAAGACCTGTCCTCAGTAGGCTTAGCAAACCAGGTGGGGTCAGTCCCCTCATCGTCCAGCTGCTCTTCATCCGAATCCTCTGTGCGCTCCTCCCTCGGACTTACTGCCCTTACTACTACCTCACTGATAGACAACTGTGTCTCATCGTCATCGTCCTCCTCACCCACTGAAAGCTCTTGAGACAGTTGCCGGAAGTCCCCAGCCTCATCCCCCGGACCCCGGGAACTTTCCAAAGGTTGGGCATCGGTCACGATAAACTCCTCTGGTGGGAGAGGAACGATTGCTGCCTAATCTGGGCAGGGGCCCAGAGAACAGTTCCTGGGAGTCTGCCTGCTCCTCAGAATGTGTCATTTTCATGGAGTGAGGAGGCTGGGAGGAAGGAGGAGCAGCAGCCAGAGGATTTAGAGTTGCAGCTGTGGACGGCGTAGAAGACTGGGTGGTCGATAGATTGCTGGATGCACTTTCTGCCATCCACGACAGGACCTGCTCATACTGCTCATTTTCTAATAAAGGTCTACCGCGTGGACCCATTAATTGTGAAATGAATCTGGGGACCCCTGAAACTTGCCTCTCTCCTATTCCCGCAGCAGTCGGCTGCGATACACCTGGACCTGGAGCTCGGCCTGTGCCCACACCCTGACTTGGGCCTCTGCGTCCTCGCCCGCGTCCACGTTCTCTAGGCCTACCCCTAACTCTCAGCATGGTGTATTACGAGTAGAGCCGAAACATAACGCTGTAATTAAATGTGCCGCTTATTGGCCTGTGGTTGGAGGCTGACTTCGCTTACGGAACGCACAGCAGAGCCAGGAAACAATTTTGTGCACACCTGTAGTGAGACGTAGGTGCGTATGACTGAGCTAGTGGAATTCACAGCGCAGAAGCAGTCAAGTGGCCAAAGGCCAGTGGTAGGCCTTAAGTATTTTGCTTCAATTTGTTTAAATGGTGAGCTGAAACACCAGACAGATACTGTATGCAGCGTATATTATGTATACTGTTTCCCTCTGGCGCTATGACGGCGGTGATGTAACGGGCACAGCAGAGCCAGGAAACAATTTTGCGCACGCCTGTAGTGAGACGTAGGTGCATATGACTGGGCTAGTGGAATTCACAGCGCAGAAGCAGTCAAGTGGCCAAAGGGCAGTGGTAGGCCTTAAGTATTTTGCTTCAATTTGTTTAAATGGTGAGCTGAAACACCAGACAGATACTGTATGCAGCGTATATTATGTATACTGTTTCCCTCTGGCGCTTTGACGGCGGTGATGTAACGGGCACAGCAGAGCCAGGAAACAATTTTGCGCACACCTGTAGTGAGACGTAGGTGCGTTTGACTGAGCTAGTGGAATTCACAGCGCAGAAGCAGTCAAGTGGCCAAAGGGCAGTGGTAGGCCTTAAATATTTTGCTTCAATTTGTGATCTCTGTCACCATGCATCTGTGCAGAGCCGCGGGCGGGGCAGATTTTAATACTCGGGTGTCATCTGATCTCCCCAGCCACTCACTGCAGAGGGGTGGTATAGGGCTGGAACGTCACAGGTGGAAGTTGTAATGCCTTCCATGTCTTTCTATTGGCCAGAAAAGCGGGCAAATGTCTCAGAGATGAAAGTGAAAGTAACTCGAACATCACGTGGTGCTCGTCTCGAGTAATGAGCATCTCGAACACCCTAATACTCAAACGAGCATCAAGCCCGGATTAGTACGCTCGCTCATCTCTAGTTTTGATCAGTTTTTCAGAGTTTTTAGTAGAAGTCGATAAGTGGCTTTGCCCCAACACCGCTCCCCTTTTCCTGGTCATCTTGAGGTAAAGGGATGATTTTCTTGTTCCTTACCAGTCCTTTACTGTCACTTGCGAAGCTCAGAGCAGTTCATCCACTCTCTCCGCCATCCAGGCCACGCCCCTAGGTTCACAATTCTTCAAGTTGCTGAACTCACATCACATTCATTACATTGCCTATTTGCTTCTACTTGTCATAGACATTGGCCAGCATGTCTGCTTGTTATAGTAATGTTTCTCATACCAGCCTAGGCAAACAGGTGGATATATATATATATGTGTGTGTAGATACGGGTATATCTTCCTCGTTAGTGGATAACCAGAATCCAAATGGTTAAAGGGGTTGTCCCGCGCCGAAACGGGTTTTTTTTTTTTTCAACCCCCCCCCCCCCCCCCCCCGTTCGGCGCGAGACAACCCCGATGCAGGGACGTAAAAAAAAAAACGCTAAGCGCTTACCTTAATCCCCGCGCTCCGGTGACTTCTATACTTACCGGCTGAAGATGGCCGCCGGGATCCTCTTCCTCCGTGGACCGCAGCTCTTCTGTGCGGTCCATTGCCGATTCCAGCCTCCTGATTGGCTGGAATCGGCACGTGACGGGGCGGAGCTACACGGAGCTACACGGAGCCCCATTGAAGAAAGCAGAAGACCCGGACTGCGCAAGCGCGGCTAATTTGGCCATCGGAGGGCGAAAATTAGTCGGCTCCATGGGAACGAGGACGCTAGCAACGGAGCAGGTAAGTAAAAAACTTTTTATAACTTCTGTATGGCTCATAATTAATGCACAATGTACATTACAAAGTGCATTATTATGGCCATACAGAAGTGTATAGACCCACTTGCTGCCGCGGGACAACCCCTTTAACTCAGTTGTACACTGGTATGTGGATAGGCTCATAGTCTCTCTATATCCTGTCACAGCTTAGGAATGTTTAGAAATATTGGTTTCTAATCCTCCACACATATAGAAACTGCTAGGACTCTCTATACAGAACTAAGTTTCTATTACTGGGAATTTCATGTTTGGACTGATACGTCTTGAGGTGTTAAAATATGTTAAATCATTAGCACCTAGAGCCAATCATGAGTTCTTATGATTACAGGGGGCATGTATTTCTGACCATACGTAAGTGAACATATATATATATATATATATATATATATATAAATATATATATATATATATATGTTGTCTGCTTTGCAATAAACTCGGAAGAGCTTTCATTGTTGGATGATACAGACTGTGTCATGTGTCTGTGATATGTGTACATGGCTTCTCATTTATTTTGGATCAGGCAATGAAACACGCTAAGAAATCTCTGATGATTTCCCTAACAGCCATAAACATACATGTTGAACTAAGAGTTAGTTCACATTTGAATTATGACTTTCCTTTCTCTTGTTCCATAATGTTAACAGGATGCAGGCGGGGAATGGAATCATTCTATGATGCAAACAAATGTTGCCCAAACAGACCCCATTGACTATAAGGATGCTTTAGCACAGACTGGAATATTTTGGAATACACTATAAAATGTTCAGAACAGATATGGATAGAGCCTAAGGCCCAATGTCTACGGGGAAATTAGATTTAAAAAATTTGCGCGAGTCTCCCCTACGCGTGATCTGCATCCATAGGCAATCATTGGGCAGGTAATTAAATATCTACGGATGTCATTTTGCTCCATTTTCTGTGGATCTCCCGTACGGACAGCTTCCGCAGGCTTCCGTTGAAGCCTATGGTGGCCATTCAGATCCGTGCACGGACCACGGGAAAGCAGGGGATTTAAAAAAAGAAGCACGTCTCATGCGCCGCTTGTCTCATGTGCTGAACGCATCTGCTGTGCAGAAGAAAGAAGATCCGGCCGCGACAGAGGAGAGCCCCGCAGCATCTGAACAGGTGAGCATAATGTATTCTAAGGCCTCATGTCTGCGGGCTGGGTGGAACTCACTGCGGGATTCTGCACGGGGAATACGTGCAGACCCGAATTTCCCCATGGACATGAGGCCTAAGCCAAGTGTGAATGTTTATTTCAATTGGCAGAGGTGAACAGTCTGCTGTCAGCTGCTTCTGGTTGCCATCACTGCTTGTTGGGGGAAGGATGGATTGGGAATAGTGAAGTCAATATGCCTGCTACTTCTTTGCTTCAAAGTTTGCCAGTAGGAGTTTGCCAGGAGCATCCCCTCAAAAATATTAAGGGCTTAAACACATGGGCGTGAATTTGTCCAGTTTCGGGGCTGTGATAATCACGGCCGCATAATGGGACAAAACTAAACCAATGATTTTAATGGTTTTGTTTTCACTATTGGGATTCTCGCCCATTAATAGTACAGGCGAAAAAAGATAGGACTATCTTTCCCACATGAATTATTAATTACGTGCAGGAAAGAGAGGGCAGAACCTATCTTCCGGCTGATTTAAAAAAAAATCTCCTGCGCTATGGTGTGGCGTTTGAACGGCTCGAGAAGAGGCCCCATTAAGAGTGTGCAGGGTATTTAGCACAGGGTAAAGTAGAGGGGGAATGCTCATGGCTGACTGGTGTAGACTGACTGCTCTGTTACTGCAACTAGGAGGAAAAGGAGGTGGTGGTATTTAACACATGCTGAGTCATCCACTCTACAACCTGTTCTGCATGCTGCGAATGTAATGCACCGGCAGAACCATTTCCAAGGAATTACAGTGGACTTACCTTGCTTCCTGTATAACGTGGATCTGTTGCTTCAGTGTGAGCTGCTTACAGTGCCCATCCTCTACCAGCACCACCACCACTACTGACACTTGTTTTCATCTATTTTAATTTTATTTGTTTAGGGGTTTTTTTATTTAGTTTTCAGTTTATTTTTCTTTAGTTTAATTTTACTTAACTCTTTACTTTGCGGAAAACCATAGGCAGCTGTGTAATGTATGCAAGTAATTTGTAATAGCCATACTTGCGACTTTGAAAAATTTGTGCAGCCACAAACACACAGTATCTATCTTAGCTGTTTCCCTGTTTGGATTTTTCTTTTATTGTACTTTGCAAAAACCCACCAGCACTTTCCTTACAATCTACTAGCTCACAATCCCAAAGTGGCATAATATGAGAACAGATATCCAGAGATATTGTATATTTAGGACTTTCCCTGTTTTGCAGTGCTTCACTTAGTTCCCCACACCCCACAGACTGCTGCTTAACGTATGCAAGTAATTTGTATTGTTCAGAATTGGGACTTTGAAAAATCTGTGAGACTGCAAACAGAGAACTGCAATATTCCCCACACAACAGTGTAGTTTATCTCTGCTTCAATATACGGTGACAGCAGCATAAGCATATGCTCTGCAGAGTATCTCTCCCAAAGCCCACAGCATGTTTTGTATAAGCATATAACGTTGATGCAGCTTCTCTGGTCCCTCCAATACAAACCAGTTTCTCTTCTCCGCTGGTAAATATTTTACACACACAATATATTCTCTGCAGACTTCCCCTTCCTAACTAAATATGATGTTTTTTAAAGGAATATAAACTTAATGTAGCTTCACACTAGCTTGCAGCTTCCCTGTTCTGTCCCTACTCTTATATGCCATCATGATGGAGCACCTGGCAGTGGCATTGAGGATCAGCCCTGACATGCATGGGCTGAGAGCAGGTTCTCAAGCATGTAAACTAGCACTATACGCAGACAATCTCTTAATGTATGTGTCATAGCCCATAATATCTTTCCTGATAATTCTTTGGGAATTCGAGAGATTTAGCCACCTGAGCAACTTTAAAGTGAATACAAATAAAACAGAAGCCTTAAATGAGTCCCTTCCCGCTGGAGAGGTTCTCCACCTGACAAGCTAGTTTGATTTCAATTGGCGTTCGTCTTCTCTACAATACCTGGGGTTTAGTGTATCAGCAGACCCTTCTTCCTTGCATCAGTTGAACTCTGTTGGAAAAGATATTTAGGGATTTAAGTTATAACTCAAAGAAGCAACTATCTTGGGTTGGTCGTTTAAGCGTATTAAAAATGGATGTGGTACCGAGATTTCTACATCTATTCCAAATGCTCCCAATAAATATTCCATCCCAATTTTTCAAACAGATTCATGGGGTGTCCCGTAGGTTCGGGAGGGGAGGATTAAACAGCCAAAATAATTTCTAGACCTTGACAAGCTGTAAGACCCAGGGAGGGGTAGGTATGCCCAGCCTTAAGTTGTAGTATGCAGCGGTGATACTGCCCAGATTACTGGACTGGAACTTTTCGTGACAGACATCACTGCGCAGCAGGCTGGAGTCTTTTTATTTCAGGACAATTTTCTGCTGCTTTTTTTAAACCACTGGACAGCAAGTTTACAAGGCAGCACCAGAGCTTCAAAGCCCCAGGTGCCAAGCCAAACTGTATAGGTAGGATATAAGCTACTCAGCGATCCCTTGGCATTGTTCTGGGAGTATAGCACCACCCTCCGCCCAACTTGGTTGCACGTAAAACCGAAAGCAAGAAGCCGATGGGAAGTAAAGAAAATTGCTCCAGGGTGAGTCAAAAAGCGCAAAGGGCAACTCCTCAGTAAGTCTGTCCATATGTGTATGTGTATATGTAGATATATAATTTTAGTTTTAGGGAGGGGTGCCTTTTTGCTGTTCACAACAGGAAGGACTGGGCATACCTCTGTATCTGCTTCTCAGCTAAGATCTGGACTAGCTGTGTATGGTGGTATAAAACAGTATTCTCATTAACTGTATTATGTTAAAAAGTTAAATAACTTTTCATTTATATAGTGTTAAAGCATTATTAAAACTGTAATAAAACTCTTAGCACATTTCATATACTTGTCCACTACTTAGAGGTCTTGAATATGTAAAATACTTCAACTAATTTACAGACAACGAAGTTTCTGAAAATTTGTTTTAAAAGTTTCACTTTCACTAAGTTTCACATACTCCCTTGTGTAAGCTATAAGTAAAATGTGTAAAATACTTCAACTAATTTACAGACAACAAAGTTTCAGAAAATCTGTTTTAAAAGTTTCACTTTCCTACTTGCGTTCTGGGACATAATCCCTTGGGCAAGCTATAATAGGTTTAGCTTATGTTTATAAAGTGCTCATTACAGAACCTGAACTGCATATAAGTCCTGATCTGAGACAAAGTTGAGCACGACCTCTAAGGATCTGAATCTGGAATCCACCTCTAGACACTATTATCATGTGCACTTCTAATACTGCCAAGAATACAAGGAGAAATAAGGAAATGACATTTTAATCTCTTTCTTTCACATCAATGCCACATATGCATAATATATGAAACCCTAATTACAGGTAACTATCACTGCAGAGAACTTTATATTTGTATGTTAGTTTTATCTGTGTAAGATGAAATGTATCTAGTGTAATATTGGTATCAAGGATATAAAAACCCAGGAACGTATACAATACATGTAGGGTACAACATCACTGGGAGAGTTTGAAATTGTCCCATTATAGACAAATATGCACTTATAGAATTACATTGTGCAGCTTAATTGAAAAACATACTGAACTGCACTTTTCAAAACAGTTGAGACTGCGCAATACAAGAAACGTATATATAAGGTATACAATTTGCTGAAAACACGAGCTTTTGGCTTACATTTGTAAAAATTTTGGTCATTGCCTATTTGAAAATAGTTGCACAACTTTTTTTATAGTGTTTATTATAGTCCTTGCATGTTGGAGCACTAGGATTTGATTGAACATGTGACTATATATAATATTTCAAATTAACATTTTCTTTGCACTACACATTTCTCTTACTGAATAGTCTTTAATCTTCAAACAAACGGTAGTATTAGACAAAGAGGACATAACAAGTTTTGGATTACTTGCTGCATTTGTTGGGCATAATAATGGCATTTTCATACATAGCACATTCACTGCCGATATTTCTGCAACTGGAAATCTGTTCCACATATCTGACTTTGGTTGTTTCTGGAGTTTATATATGAATTAAATGGGATAGTCAAAGACATTTCTGAAAAAAATCTGCTCAATACCAAAATAACCCAAGGCACTCACACAGAGCAGAAATGGTGTGGGGTTTTTTTGCAGCTGAAAATCCGCACCAAAATCCCCTTAAAAAAAAAACGTGTCAAAATCTGCATTATTATTTGATGTAGATCTGCAGCAGATTTCACCTTCTCAATTGTTAGAGTGAATTCTGCTGTAGATCTGCACCAATGAGAAAGGGTTTGATGGGGCTTTTGATGCGCATTTTGATGCCTGTTTTCCACTATGTGTGAACATATCTTTATATGGGGGGTGGGGGGCAGGAGGGGCATCATTACAAAAAGATGGCATAGAGGGGCATCATTACTTAAAGGAGGCATGAAGGGACATTATTACTAAAAGGGGGCTAGGAGGCACAATATTACTAAAAGGTGGCCAAGAGGGGCATTATTGCTAAACAGGAGCCATAAGGGGCATTATTATTGAAATGGTGCTAGGATGGGGCATTATTACTAAAGAGTGCATTATTATTACTAAATGGGCAATGGGGGGCATTATTACTGAGTGGCGGGTACCATCATAGGCGTACCATCAGGGGTCGCTGAGGTTGCAGTGGTGATCCTGCCCCTGCGTTGAGGGGGCCCAGGGGCCTCCCTCCGCCATGTACATATGCACATTCAGTGCATTACCGCTTGGTCGCTCTGTCTGCAGCACCGCAGCTATCACAGTAGGCAGTGCGGCCAGCCTGAGAGGAAGCAGAGAACAGCAGGGGGGAGGAGGAGGAAGGCAGCTACACAGGCTGGCAGGGACTTGAGCACAGTGATGATGTCATCATCATGCAGCCCTTGACTCCTGCTGTAAGCATATTAACATCTTCTGTAGCACTTCTGCCCTATTCCTGCAATGCACGCAACCTGATTGGTTGTTTGGGTTGGCTGATTTAACCTGATTGGTGGTTTGGGATTGGCTGATTCAACCTAATTGCTTGTTTGGGTTGGCTGATTCACAAGTGCTGCTGAAGATGTTAATTTGCCTGCTGTACACTGGCTGCTGCATTTGCCTGTCCTGCTGTTATCACACGAAGAAGCGGGCCGGGCCCTATAGTATGTGTGTATGTGTGTGTGTATATGTGTGTGTCTGTGTGAATGAATATATATATATATATATATATATATATATATATATATATATGTGTGTGTGTGTATCTATCTATCTATCTATCTATCTATCTCACATGTATCTATCTCATATCTATCTGTCTATCTATGGCCCAATGTCCGCATGCAGATTTTAATTATAAAATCTGCGCATGTTTCCAGTGTGAGAGATCCACGCCTCTTGCCGCCCATAGGGATACATTAGCATCCGCACGGCTGTAGAGATGAACGAGCATACTCGTCCGAGCTTGATGCTTGTTCGAGTATTAGGGTACTCGAGATGCTCGTTACTCGAGACGAGCACGACGCGGTACTCGAGTCAATTCCATTTCCTTCCCTGCATGTTTAGCACCATTTTCTGGCCAATAGAAATGCAGGGAAGGCATTACAACTTCCTTCTGTGACATTCCAGCCCTATCCCACCCCCCTGCAGTGAGTGGCTGGTGAGATCAAGTGACCACTGAATATTTAAAGCGGTCCCGCCCGCGGCTCGCCTCAGACACACGCTGGCAGAGATCAGGGAAAGTGCTGCTGCTCATTCAGGGATAGTGTTAGTGTAGGTTTCTGTCTTCAAGAACCCCAACGGTCCTTCTTAGGGCCACATCTGACCGTGTGCATTATTGCTGTGGCTGCTGGGAGCAGTTTTGCACCAAAAATTTTTTTTTTCATCTCGGGCTGTGCAGGCTATTACAGCTATAGCATTCTCAGTCTGCAGTATACAGAGTATAGGGACAGTGCAGGTGAGACAGGGACAGTGGTAGTGTAGATTCCTGTCTACAAGAACCCCAACGGTCCTTCTTAGGGCTACCTGTGACCGTCTGCATTTTACTGCCTGGCTGCTGGGAGTTGTAGTGCTTCACTATTACGCAGCTAGGCCTGTTTGCAGCCTTCCGTATAATTTTTTTCTGGCTGCAGTTTGCGTTACATTACCGCTGTCAGCCTCCAACTGTATGCCAATAATTCCCTAATTTTTTTACACCGGTCCGTGTCTGCCGTCAACTTCCCGCACAGCATACGGCCACAGCCACTGATAGAGGGAAAGTCATATACACGCTATATAGCCTGTATTCTTTTTCAAAAAAATTTTAAATAAAAGCTCCTTCTTACGGCTACCTGTGACCATGTGCATTTTACTGCGTGGCTGCTGGGAGTTGTAGTGAATCACTATTGCACGGCTAGGCCTGTTTGCAGCCTTCCGTATTCTTTGTTTCTGCCTAGAGTTAGCGTTACAATAACGCTGTCAGCCTCCAACTGTAAGCAAATATTTCCATAATTATTTACACCGCTCTGTGTCTGCTATCAACTTCATGCACAGTGTACGGCCACAGCCACTGATAGAGGGAAAGTCATATACACGCTATATAGCCTGTATTCTTTTTCAAAAATTTTTTAAATAAAAGCTCCTTCTTACGGCTACCTGTGACCGTGTGCATTTTACTGTGTGGCTGCTGGGAGTTGTAGTGAATCACTATTGCACGGCTAGGCCTGTTTGCAGCCTTCCGTATTCTTTGTTTCTGCCTCAAGTTAGCGTTAAAATACAGCTGTCAGCCGCCAACTGTACACCAATAATTCCATAATTATTTACACCGCTCTGTGTCTGCCGTCAACTTCAGGCACAGCGTACGGCCATAGCCACTGATAGAGGAAAGTCATATACACGCTATAAAGCCTGTATTCTTTTTCAAAAAATGTTTTTAAAAAAAGCTCTTTCTTAAGGCTACCTGAGACCGTGTGCATTTTACTGCGTGGCTGCTGGGAGTTGTAGTGAACCACTATTGCATGGCTAGGCCTGTTTGCAGCCTTTCGTATTCTTTGTTTCTGCCTGGAGTTAGCGTTACAATACCGCTGTCAGCCTCCAACTGTACGCAAACAATTCCATAATTATTTACACCGCTCTGTGTCTGCCATCAACTTCACGCACAGCGTACGGCCACAGCCACTGATAGAGGGAAAGTCATATACATGCTATATAGCCTGTATTCTTTAAAAAAAAAAAAAAATTAAATAAAAGCTCCTTCTTACGGCTACCTGTGACCGTCTGAAATTTACTGTGTGTCTGGTGGGAGTTGTAGTGCATCACTATTGCATGGCTAAGCCTATTTGCAGCCTGCCGTATTCTTTGTTTCTGCCTGGAGTTAGCGTTACAATACCGCTGTCAGCCTCCAACTGTACACCAATAATTCCGTAATTATTTACACCGCTTTGTGTCTGCCATCAACTTCACGCAAAGCGTACTTCCATAGCCACTGACAGAGTGAAAGTCATATACACGCTATATAGCCTTTATTCTTTTTCAAAAAATTTTTAAATAAAAGCTCCTTCTTACGGCTACCTGTGACCGTGTGCATTTTACTGCATGGCTGCTGGGAGTTGTAGTGAATCACTATTGTACGGCTAGGCCTGTTTGTAACCTTCCGTATTTTTTGCTTCTTCCTAGAGTTAGCGTTACAATACTGCTGTCAGCCTCCAACTGTACGCCAATAATTCCATAATTATTTACACCGCTCTGTGTCTGCCGTCAACTTCACGCACAGCGTACGGCCACAGCCACTGATAGAGGGGAAGTCATATACACGCTATAAATCCTGTATTCTTTTTCAAAAATCTTTTTAAAAAAGCTCCTTCGTACAAAAAATGTTGAAATAAAAGCTCCTTCTTAAGGCTACCTGTGACCGTGTGCATTTTACTGCGTGGCTGCTGGGAGTTGTAGTGAATCACTATTGTATGGCTAGGCCTGTTTGTAACCTTCCGTATTTTTTGTTTCTGCCTAGAGTTAGCGTTACAATACTGCTGTCAGCCTCCAACTGTACGCCAATAATTCCATAATTATTTACACCGCTCTGTGTCTGCTGTCAACTTCACGCACAGCGTACGGCCACAGCCAATGATAGAGGGGAAGTCATATACACGCTAAAGAGCCTGTATTCTTTTAAAAAAAATTTCAAATAAAAGCTCCTTCTTACGGCTACCTGTGACCGTGTGCATTTTACTGTGTGGCTGCTGGGAGTTGTAGTGAATCACTATTGCACGGCTAGGCCTGTTTGCAGCCTTCCGTATTCTTTGTTTCTGCCTGGAGTTAGCGTTACAATACCGCTGTCAGCCTCCAACTGTACGCCAATAATTCCATAATTATTTACAGCACTCTGTGTCTGCCGTCAACTTCACGCACAGCGTACTGCCACAGCCACTGATAGAGGGGAAGTCATATACACGCTAAATAGCCTGTATTCTTTTTGAAAAAATTTTTAAATAAAAGCTCCTTCGTTGGGCTACCTCTGACCGTCTGAAATTTACTGTGTGTCTGGTGGGAGTTGCAGTGCATGAGTATTGCACAGCTAGGCCTGTTTGCAGCCTTCCGTATTCTTTGTTTCTGCCTGGAGTTAGCGTTACAATACCACTGTCAGTCTCCAACTGTACTCCAATAATTCCATAATTATTTACACTGCTCTGTGTCTGCTCTATTCGTAATCCACCATGCTGAGGGGTAGGGGTAGAGCTAGAGGACGTGGACGCGAGCGAAGACGCGGAGGTCCAAGCGAGGGTGTGGGCACAGGCCGAGTTCCTGGTCCAGGTGAATCGCAGCTGGCTGCTGCGGGATAAGGAGAGAGGCAAGTTTCTGGGGTCCCCAGCTTCATATCACAATTTATGGGTCCACGTGGTAGAACATTATTACAAACAGAGCAGTGTGAGCAGGTCCTGTCGTGGATGGCAGAAAATGCATCCAGCAATGTATCAACCACCCAGTCTTCTACGCCATCCACTGCTGCAACTCTGAATCCTCTCACTGCTCCTCCTTCCTCCCAGCCTCCTCACTACATGAAAATGACACATTCTGATGAACAGACAGACTCCCAGGAACTGTTCTTGGGCCCCTGCCTTGATTGGGAAAAAATGGTTCCTCTCTCACCTGAGGAGTTTGTCGTGACCGATGCCCAACCTTTGGAAAGTTCCCGGGGTCCGGGTGATGAGGCTGGAGACTTCCGGCAACTGTCTCAAGAGCTTTCGGTGGGTGAGGAGGACGATGATGATGAGACACAGTTGTCTGTCAGTGAGGTAGTAGTAAGGGCAATAAGTCCGAGGGAGGAGAGCACAGAGGATTTGGAGGAAGAGCCACTGGACGATGAGGTGACTGACCCCACCTGGTTTGCCAAGCCAACTGAGGACAGGTCTTCAGAGGGGGAGGCAAGTGCAGCAGCAGGACAGGTTGGAAGAGGCAGTGGAGTGGCCAGGGGTAGAGGCAGGGCTAGAGCGTAGAATCCCCCAACTGTTTCCCAAAGCACCCCCTCGCGCCAAGCCACCGTGCAGAGGCCTGGGTGTTCAAAGGCGTGGATTTTTTTCAGTGAGAGCGTGGACTACCAACAAACAGTGGTGTGCAACCTGTGTCATGCCAAGATCAGCCAGGGAGCCACCACTACCAGCCTCACCACCACCAGCATGTGATGGCCAAGCACCCCACAAGGTGGGACGAAGGCCGTTCACCGCCTCCGGGTCGCACCACTGCCTCTCCCCCTGTGCCCCAACCTGCCACACAGATCCAACCCCCCTCTCAGGACACAGGCGCCTCCCGGCCTGCACCCACACCCTCACCTCTGCTGTCCTCGACCCCATCCAGCAATGTCTCTCAGTGCAGCATCCAGCTGTCGCTAGCGCAAGCGTTGGAGCGAAAGTGCAAATACGCGGCCATGCACCCTCACACTCAAGCTTTAAACATGCACATTGCCAAATTGATCAGCCTGGAGATGCTGCCATACAGGCTTGTGGAAACGGAGGCTGTTAAAAACATGATGGCGGCGGCGGTCTCACGTTACTCGGTCCCCAGTCGCCACTATTTTTCATGGTGTGCCATCCCAGCCCTACACCAGCACGTCTCCCGCAACATCAATCGTGCCCTCACCAATGCGGTTACTGGGAAGGTCCACTTAACCACGGACACGTGGACAAGTACTGGCGGGCAGGGCCACTATATCTCCCTGACAGCACACTGGGTGAATTTGGTGGAGGCTGGGACCGAGTCAGAGCCTGGGACCGCACACGTCCTACCCACACCCAGAATAGCGGGTCCTTCCTCGGTTTTGGTATCTGCAGCGGTCTATGCCACCTCCTCTAAACCCTCCCCCTCCTCCTCCTTCTACGCAACCTCTACCTCTCAATTAAGAAATGTGAGCAGCACGTCGCAAGCAGTCAGTGTGGCTCGGCAGCACGACGGTGGGCAAGCGTCAGCAGGCCGTGCTGAAACTCCTCAGTCTAGGTGATAAGAGGCACACGGCCCCCGAAATGTTGCAGGGTCTGACAGAGCAGACCGACCTCTGGCTTTCGGCACTGAGCCTCCAACCGGGAATGGTCGTGTGTGACAAAGGCCGTAACCTGGTGGCGGCTCTGTAGCTGGGCAGCCTCACACACGTGCCATACCTGGCCCATGTCTTCAATCTGGTGGTTCAGCGGTTTCTGAAAAACTACCCGCACTTCTCTGACCTGGTTGGCAAGGTGCGCTGCGTCTGCGCACATTTCCGCAAGTCCACCACAGACGCTGCCACCCTGAGGACCCTGCAACATTGGTTTCATCTGCCAGAGCACCGACTGTTGTGCGACGTGCCCACATGGTGGAATTCTACGCTGCACATGTTGGCAAGGCTCTATGAGCAGCATAGAGCAATAGTGGAATATCAACGCTAACATGGGCGGCATAGTGGTAGTCAGCCTCCCCAATTCTTTACTGAAGAGTGGGCCTGGATGGCAGACATCTGCCAGCTCCTCGGAAACTTTGAGGAATCTACCCTGATGGTGAGCAGCAATGCTGCAATCATTAGCGTTACCTTCCCGCTGCTATACCTGCTGAGGAGTTCGCTGCAAGGCATAAAGGCCGACGCTTTGCGGTTGGAACAGGAGACGGGGGATGACAGTATATCGCTTGATAGGCAGACCACCCTCATGTCTATATCTCAGCGTGTTTTGTAAGAGGAGGAGGGGGAGGAGCAGGAGGAGGTGGAGGGGGAAAAGACCGCTGGGCACACTGCAGAGGGTTCCCATGCTGCTTGCCTCTCATCTGTTCAGCATGTATGGCCTGTGGAGGAGGAGGAGCCTGAAAGTCATCTTCCTAGTGAGGACAGCCATGTCTTGTGTACTGGCACCCTGGCACACATGGCTGACTTCATGTTAGGCTGCCTTTCTTGTGACCCTCGCGTTAGACGCATTCTGGCCAACACGGATTACTGGGTGTACACCCTTGTCAAACCATGGTACAAGGAGAACCTTTCCAGGGGTACGAGAGTGATGCAATACCACAGGGCCCCGGTGGAAAAAGTGATGCTAAACTTCCCATCTGACAGCGCTAGCGGCAGAAGGCGTAGTTCCGAAGGCTAAGTAGCAGGGGAGGCGCGGAGATCAGGCATCATGTTCAGCGCAGGCAGGGAAACACTCTCCAAGGCCTTTACCAGCTTTATGGCTCCCGAGCAAGACTGTGTCGCCACTCCCCAGTCAAGGCTGAGTCAGAGGGAGCACTGTAAAAAGATTGTGAGGGAGTACGTAGCCGATCGTACCACCGTCCTCCGTGATGCCTCTGCTCCATACAACTATTGGGCGTCAAAGCTGGACACGTGGCACGAACTTGCGCTTTATGCACTGGAGGTGCTGACTTGCCCTGCCGCTAGCATCCTGTCAGAGAGGGTGTTTAGTGCAGCTGGGGGAATAATCACGGACAAGCGTACCCGCCTGTCAACTGCCAGTGCCGACATGCTTACACTCATAAAGATGAACAAAGCCTGGATTTCCCCAGACTTCTCTTCTCCACCGGCGGGGAGCAGCGGAACCTAAAGATTATTTTCGCTGCAATCGCAGATAAAAGCACTCTTCTCTATCACAGGGAAAACGGGGCATTTAGTTTTGTCAATCTGTCTCTGACATTAGTCCTCCTCCTGCTACTCCTCCTCCAGAAACAACATGTCATCACGCTGAACGGCCAATTTTTCTGCGTCCCAAAAGGCTCATCTATCAATGTTTTTACAATTTTTCAAAGTTTCAAAAGCATTGATACTTTAACATGAACCAATTTTTTCAACAGGGCTGCCTACAGGCTCTGTTACAAATTAAGCAACAGTGAGCTGTATCTTTCAAAAAACATTTATGGGTTTCACTTGCACTCTCGGTTGATAAATTTTTCAGACGTACACTTGTACTCTTGGTACACTAATTTTTCCGGCCTTCGCCTACGCTCATGGTACCCTAATGTTTCAGAGGTTGGCCTATACTATTACTACAGAAATTTTACTGGGGTCTGCCTGCTTATACTTCTGCTACAAGAAAGTTACAGGGGTCTGCCTATACTGCTGCCACTTAAATGTTACAGGGGTCTGCCTATACTGCTGCCACTTAAATGTTACAGGGGTCTGCCTATACTTCTGCCACCTAAATGTCACAGGAGTCTGCCTATACTGCTGCCATGTAGATTTTACAGTGGTCTGCCTATACTGCTGCCACAAGGATGTTACTGGGGTCTGCTATACTTCTGCTGCAGAAATGTTACTGGGATCTGTCTATACTGCTACTACAGAAATGTTACAGGGGTCTGCGTATACTTCTGCTACAAAAATGGTACAGGGGCCTGCTTATACTGCTGCAACAGAAATGTTACTGGGGTCTGCCTTTACTTCCACAGAAATGGTACTGGGGTCTGCCTATACTACTGCCACTTAAATGTTACAGGGGTCTACCTATACTGCTGCCACAAGGATGTTACTGCGGTTTGCCTATACTGCTGCCACAAGGATGTTACTGTGGTCTGCCTATACCGCTGCCACTTAAATGTTACAGGGGTCTGCCTATACTTCTGCCACGTAAATGTTACAGGGGTCTGCCTATACTTCTTCCACGTAAATGTTACAGGGGTCTGCCTATACTGCTGCCACAAGGATGTTACTGGGGTCTGCTATACTTCTGCTGCAGAAATGTTACTGGGATCTGTCTATACTGCTACTACAGAAATGTTACAGGGGTCTGCGTATACTTTTGCTACAAAAATGGTACAGGGGCCTGCTTATACTGCTGCAACAGAAATGTTACTGGGGTCTGCCTTTACTTCCACAGAAATGGTACTGGGGTCTGCCTATACTGCTGCTACAAAAATGGTACTGTGGTCTGCCTATGCTTCTGCTACATAACTGTTACAGGGGTCTGCCTATACTACTGCTACAGAAATGTTACAGGGGTCTGCCTATACTGCTGCTACACAAATGTTACAGGGGTATGCTTATACTGCTGCTACATAAATGTTACAGATGTCTGCCTATACTGCTGCTACATAAATGTTACTGGGGTCTGCCTATACTGTTACTACAGAAATGTTACAGGGCTTTGTCTATACTGTTACTACAGAAATGTTCCTGGGGTCTGTCTATACTGCCTACACTCTTATCCAACTAATTTTTCCGGCCTTCACCTACGCTCATGGTACCCTAATGTTTCAGAGGTTGGCCTATACTATTATTACAGAAATTTTACTGGGGCCTGCCTGCCTATACTTCTGCTACAAGAAAGTTACAGGGGTCTGCCTATACTGCTGCCACTTAAATGTTACAGGGGTCTGCCTATACTGCTGCCACTTAAATGTTACAGGGGTCTACCTATACTGCTGCCACATGGATGTTACTGGGGTCTGCCTATACTGCTGCCACGTACATTTTACAGGGGTCTGCGTATACGTCTGCTACAGAAATCTTACTGGGATCTGTCTATACTGTTACTACAGAAATGTTACAGGGGTCTGCGTATACTTCAGCTACAAAAATCTTACTGGGGTCTGCCTATACTGCTGCCACGTAAATTTGACAGGGGTCTGCCTATACTGCTGCCACAAGGATGTTACTGTGGTCTGCCTATACTGCTGCCACTTTGATGTTACAGGGGTCTGCCTATACTTCTGCCACGTAAATGTTACAGGGGTCTGCCTATACTTCTGCCACGTAAATGTTACAGGGGTCTGCCTATACTGCTGCCACAAGGATGTTACTGGTGTCTGCTATACTTCTGCTACAGAAATGTTACTGGGATCTGTCTATACTGCTACTACAGAAATGTTACAGGGGTCTGCATATACTTCTGCTACATAAATGGTACAGGGCCCTGCTTATACTGCTGTGACAGAAATGTTACTTGGGTTTGCCTTTACTTTTACAGAAATGGTACTGGGGTCTGCCTATACTGCTGCTACAAAAATGGTACTGTGGTCTGCCTATGCTTCTGCTACATTACTGTTACAGGGGTCTGCCTATACTACTGCTACAGAAATGTTACAGGGGTCTGCCTATACTGCTGCTACACAAATGTTACAGGGGTCTGCTTACACTGCTGCTACACAAATGTTACAGATGTCTGCCTGTACTCCTGCTACTGAAATGTTACTGGGGTCTGCCTATACTGTTGCAACACAAATGTTACAGGGGTCTGCCTATACTGCTGCTACACAAATGTTACAGGGGTCTGTCTACACTGCTGCTACATAAATGTTACTGGGGTCTGCCTATACTGTTACTACAGAAATGTTACTGGGGTCTGTCTATACTGTTACTACAGAAATGTTACTAATACTGGGCTCTGCCTATACTGCTGCTACTGAAATGTTACAGGTGTCTGCCTATACTTCTGCTACTGAAATGTTATAGGGGTGTTCCTATACTGTTGCTACATAAATGTTACTGGGGTCTGTCTATTCTGTTACTACAGAAATGTTACTGGGGTCTGCCTATACTGCTGCTACTGAAATGTTACAGGGGTCTGCCTGTACTCCTGCTACTGAAATGTTACTGGGGTCTGCCTATACTGCTGCAACACAAATGTTACAGGGGTCTGCCTATACTGCTGCTACACAAATATTACAGGGGTCTGCCTATACTTCTGCTACTGAAATGTTACTGGGGTCTGTCTATACTGCTTCTACATAAATGTTACTGGAGTCTGCCTATACTGCTGCTACTGAAATGTTACAGGGGTCTGCCTATACTTCTGCTACTGAAATGTGCATTAGGGAAGAGAAAAAACTCAATTCATGCGCTCCATCAAACAGTGGCAGAATGTGGAAATCTTACTTGTTGAGGGGTGCCTGGACTCCTGGCACCCCCAATATCCCAGGAAGCAAAAAGGTTTCAACGATGCAGGAGTGATCCTCATAAAACGATTTATTATATAAAAGAACAGATGAATGGGCGTTGCAACGCGTTTCGGCTTCTGTCAAGCCTTTATCAAGCATAGGGAACAGTTGGTAAATGGTCTCTATTTATAGCAAAACATACACAGAAGGAAAAGGGGAAGGGGAGGAGCAGGAAGGGGAACAACCACATTGTACACATTCATAATAATGACTATAATGTTATAAATGGTTTCCCATCCTCCTTTTTAGTGGCATGCCATTGCAATTATTAATGTGATATATGTAAATTTAAATATATCCAACGTTACGCCCCGCCTTCTGGTGTAACATCGAAGTGCTTCCCTTTCCCCGTCGGATTTCCGGTCATGTGACCGAGTGACGCCGTGATACCTGGAGGTAACGTTGGATATATTTAAATTTACATATATCACATTAATAATTGCAATGGCATGCCACTAAAAAGGAGGATGGGAAACCATTTATAACATTATAGTCATTATTATGAATGTGTACAATGTGGTTGTTCCCCTTCCTGCTCCTCCCCTTCCCCTTTTCCTTCTGTGTATGTTTTGCTATAAATAGAGACCATTTACCAACTGTTCCCTATGCTTGATAAAGGCTTGACAGAAGCCGAAACGCGTTGCAACGCCCATTCATCTGTTCTTTTATATAATAAATCGTTTTATGAGGATCACTCCTGCATCGTTGAAACCTTTTTGCTTCCTGGGATATTGGGGGTGCCTGGAGTCCAGGCACCCCTCAACAAGTAAGATTTCCACATTCTGCCACTGTTTGATGGAGCGCATGAAGTGAGTTTTTTCTCTTCCCTAATGCACATTTCTCTCCTCCTTGACACGGTTGTTTTGGAGTCGCTCGCTGCAGCTCTCCCCTAGGGGATGTTCTAGGACCGTCAACATACACTGCCTTTATTTGGTCTCCATAAAAAAGCCTTAGTGGACCAACGAACTGACCGGTCTCTTAACCATAGGACCGGCTCAGTTGCGGTGAGTCCCTTTCTATATTACCTTGTTTTCATTTTCTTGCACACCATTGGAGCGCCGCTTCTGACCTTATTATTTACCTCTGCTACTGAAATGTTATAGGGGTGTTCCTATACTGCTGCTACATAAATGTTACTGGGGTCTGTCTATGCTGTTACTACATAAATGTTACTGGGGTCTGCCTATACTTCTGCTACAGAAATGTTACAGGTGTCTGCCTATACTGCTGCTACATAAATGTTACAGGGGTCTGCCTATACTGCTTCTACACAAATGTTACTGGGGTCTGCCTATACTGCTGCTACAGAATTTAACAGGGGTCTGCCAATACTGCTGCTACATAAATGTTACTAGGGGGGTCTGCGTATACTTCTGCGACTAAAATGATACTGGGGTCTGCCTATACTTCTGCCACGTAAATGTTACAGGGGTCTGCCTATACTTCTGCTACAGAAATGTTACAGGGGTCTGCCTATACTTCTGCTAATGAAATGTTACTGGGGTCTGTCTATACTGTTACTACAGAAATGTTACTGGGGTCTCCCTACACTTCTGCAACATAACTGTTACTGGGGTCAGCTTATACCTTTGCTACAGGAATATTACAGGGGTCTGTGTATACTATGTGTGCACTAAGTCTTCCCATTGGGGTATTCTACCTATCTGGCCCCCAAAAAAACCCAGACTGACTAGGGCATGGATTGTGGGCCGAGGCCAACATGTATTTTCTCTCACGTTACCAGAGCTATCCGGGGCACTGCAATAGGATTTCTTTATGTACCGTCTGTGGGTTCCTGGGACCCACCCATGCTGTGGGTGCACACAGACTCCCCATGACGCTGTTGTACCGGCCTGGCACAAAAAAAAAAAAACAGACTGACTAGGGCATGGATTCTGGGCCGATGCCAACATGTATTTTCTCTCACGTTACCAGAGCTATCCGGGGCACTACAATGGGATTTCTTTATGTACCGTCTGTGGGTTCCTGGGACCCACCCATGCTGTGGGTGCACACAGACTTCCCATGGCGCTGTTGTACCTGCCTGGCACAAAAAAAAAAAACCCAGACTGACTAGCGCATGGATTCTGGGCCGAGGCCAACATGTATTTTCTCTCGTGTTACCACCGCTATCCGGGGCACTGCCATGGGTTTACTTTATGTACCTTCTTTGGGTTCCTGGGACCCACCCGTGCTGTGGGTGCATACAGACTTCCCATAGCGGTGTTGTACCTGCCTGACACTTTAAAAAAAATCCAGTCTGACTAGGGCATGGATTGTGGGCCGAAACCAACATGTATTTTCTCTCACGTTACCACAGCTATCCGGGGCACTGCATTGGGACAAACAAGAGGAGCAATACAGCGCTAATGAGACGTTCAAAGCTACGCTAGCATTGGAGTCCACTCTATGCCCGCGATTGCTGAGGGTTTGTCCAGAGGCCTATGTCCTCGGCGCAGCAAAAGTCTGCCATGTTTGGGCACTCTGATTTTCTTTATATGTACTGTCTTTAAGTTCCTTGTACCCACCCATGCTGTGGGTGCACACAGACTTCCCATAGAGATGTTTTACCTGTCTGTTCCCAAAACACTGACAGACTTGGGTAGGGTGCAGAGTGCAGATGGTTTACCCCTTGCATTGTCGATGAGGTATCCGACACCCAAACAGAATGAGTAGTGTGTGGACACATGGATTCCCCATTGCTATGTCACTCGCAGCACCTTGGGCCACACAAGGTGTTTGCTGGGACAGAGGCTGACCCAGGGCCCGCTCACATACTTCCCACACAGAGTATTGCTGCATTGTGGAGATGTGTAGAAGTGCTGGGCTGGCAGCTGAGTCTCCTTTATGCCCACATTTGCAGCTCCTGACGGAGGTGGCACAGGATTGGAATGAAGATCGAACGTCGATTTCTCATCGATTCTCAACAGCATTGTGGGCTATCGCCCCCCCCCCCCCTTTTAAAGAGGGTCGCTACCTGGCCCTGCCAACCCTCTGCAGTGTGTGCCTCCGGTTCCTCCTCATCGCAGACGCACTTATAAATAGACATGAGGGTGGTGTGGCTATGAAGCCAGCGTATGGCATGAGGTCAGCTAAGGGCTGCGCAGGGACACTTTTGTGTGCGCTGCGGACGCAGGGTCATGCAGTGGGTTGGGCAGCATGTAACCCAGTAGAAGAGGCAGCGGTGTGTCCCGCAGGCAGTGATTCTGCTTGGTTGGAGGTAGTGCGGTGCTTAGCTAAGGTGTGCCTTGCTAATGAGGGTTTGTCCGAAGTAAAAATTGTTAGGGTGGGAGGGGGGGGGGGGCACACTCTTGCGGCTATTGTGGCTTAATAGTGAGACCTGGGAGCCTGAGATGCAGCCCTGCATGTTGCCACTGGCCTGCCCTCTCCGTTTCTGTGACGTTTCCATTACTTTCTTAGGTTTTCCAGATTTTTACAAGTGAAAACCTAAGCGGAACATCGGTCATATACAAAAATGCTCGAGTCGTCCATTGACTTCAATGGGGTTTGTTACTCAAAACGAACTCTCGAGCATCGCGGAAAGTTCGACTCCAGCAACGAGCAACCAAGCATTTTGGTGCTCGCTCATCTCTACACGGCAAGTAAAAGCATGCAGATGTGATTTTTTTTTCATCGCATGCGGATCACACACGAGGGAAGAAATTACAGCATACTCCTCCTGCAGCTGTTCCTGTGGAGGTGCTGTGTATCAACGGGAAAGCAGGAGATTCAAAATAGAGAATAAGACATGGCGCATGCGTCGTGCTGAAGAAAAAACATCTGTCCGGGACGGAGGGGGACCCGCACTGGATTCGGAGAGGTAAAAAGCTGCTTTCCTCCTGTCTTGTCTGCGGGCACTCACGGATTCCACTGCGGGATTCAGCAGTGGAATCCATTCGTGCAAGTGGACGTAAGGCCTATCTTATAGCTCCTATCTATCTATCTATCTATCTCTCTATCTCTGTATATCATATCTATCTCTTGTCTATCTCTTTATCTATCTATCTCCTATGTATCTATCTCTGTATCTCATATCTCATATCTATCTCTTGTCTATCTCTTACCTATATACCTCTCTATCTCATATCTACCTCATATCTCCGATCTCTTATCTATCTCCTATCTATCTATCTATCTATCTATCTGTCTATATCTATCTATCTATATCTATCTATCTATCTATCTATCTCATCCATCTATCTATCTCATCCATCTATCTATCTATCTCCTATCTATCTATCTATCTATCTATCTATCTATCTATCTATCTATCTATCTATCTATCTCATGTATCCATCTATTTATCTCAAATCTATCTATCCCAAATCTATCTATCATTCATCCATATATCTATCTGATATCTATATTATCTATCTATGTTTCTATCTATCTCTGTATCCATATCTATCTATCTATCTATCTATCTATCTCACATCTATCTATCTATCTATCTATCTATCTATCTATCTATCTATCTATCTATCTATCTATCTATCTACCTCTTATCTATCTCCTAGCTATCTATTTATCTATCTATGCCATATCTCTCTCATCTATCTCCTATATATCTATATCTATATCTCATATCTATCTATCTCCTATCTATCTCTTATCTATCTATCTATCTTTCTCTTATCTATCTCCTATCTATCTTTCTCATACCTATCTATTTCATCTATCTCCTATCTATTTATCTATCTCTTATCTATCTCCTATCTATCTATCTCTCTATCTATCTATCTCATATCTCCTATCTCATATCTCCTATCTATCTCCTATCTCTTTATCTCATATCTTTCTTTCTATCTATCTATCTATCTATCTATCACTCCTCATATCTATCTCAAATCTCTCTCATATCTATCTTATATCTCACATCTATCTATCTATCTATCTATCTATCTATCTATCTATCTCATATCTATCTATCTATCTATCTTACATCTATCTATGTATCTATCTCTCTATATCCTATCTATGTATCTATTCATCTCTCTATCTCATAGCTGTCTATCTCACATCTATCTATCTCTCTATCTCATATCTCCTATCTATCTTCTATTTATCTATCTATCTATCTATCTATCTATCTATCTATCTCTCCTCGTATCTATCTCAAATCTCTCTCATATCTATCTTATATCTAATATCTATATGTCTATCTATCTATCTATTTATCTATCTATCTCCTATCTATCTCATATCTCTCTTATTTATCTTATATCTAATATCTCTATCTCTATCTTCGGATGTTCAAACAACATAAATAAAAAAGCTTCCGGTCAGGTGGGGGCATCAAACTGTATCTTTGCTCTTGGTGCAAGTAGACCTACTGTAGCTCCATCTCTGCTTAAACTAGATCTATAATGATACAAAAAGAAGAGTATAATATGTTTACTGCATGTTATTACTTCATATCTGCCTATGCGTTTCCGCAGGCACCATCATGTGATGTGTCATCTCTGTAGATGTAACATTCATTTTCAAAAAATAAGAATTGAGGACTGAGTAAACTTTGTAGGGTAAGTTTATAGGAACATTTATACATTTTGTGCTCATATAAACTAACTGACCTAAAGGGAAGTTTGGAAGCAAACAGGACCTACTGGGGCTGCTAATTTTGTATAATTGATCAATCTTTAAGTAACCCTTTAGTGACCACCCATACATGTTTTCACGTCCTGGGTGTCTAGGCTTTATTCTACAGGACCGTAAAACCACACCAGCCCTGTAGAATAAAACCCCAGGATCAGGGAGTGTGACAGCTTCCTAATGACGGCTACTGGAGGTAACCGAGAGCATGGAACTGTCAAGGTGGGACCGCCCCCAGTCACGTGTTTGCCGTTATCCAGTGGACAGCAGCAATCACATAAAAGTTTTTTAAAAATTAAAAAAGTAAAAGGTTTATCTCGCCTCACGGACCCGATCCATGAGGGAAGATGATACGATCTGGTGATTATTCAGATCGCTACCTAGAATGCCTACATAATTTACAACAAGTCCCAGGGAACACTCACTTTCCTACAATTCCAGGAGCAGCTTGTTGAGCACCTTCTGTTTGAGACCACCACACCTCAGCAAGTTTACAAGTTTTAAAAGGTGCGAAGGTTCACTGAGCGCCACTTTTTACACCCCATTCCTGCCACTGAGGTCAGGAAATATCCCCCCAAAAAGTGTCAGGTATGCAACAAGCATGGGAAGAGGAGGGATACCTGTAACATGTGCCCATCCCAACCAATACTCTGTAATTACCCCTGTTTTGAGACATAGCACACACATTAGAGATTTCCAAGGGAGGGGGATACTTTTTAGGGAGTTAATTTATTCAGTTGTGCCCTGAAAGCTAATGGATGTTCCCTCCATTATAGGCCTTGCCATGTATCCTATAAGTAGAGCTATGGAGCTACAATGAGGGTATTGCTGAACACAGAGGGAAATAGTGCTATAAAATTTGGGGTGCGTCTGCTCAGTTTTTCCCGCTTAAAAAACAAAGAAAACTTGTCATGAAAGTGAAATATTTGTGAAAAAAATTACATTTTGTTTATTTTTCACTTGCTTTATAATAATTTATTGCAAAAAACTGTTGGGTCAGAATGTCCAGTGCAAACCTAGATAATTGGGCTAAGGGGTCTAGATTTCAAAATGGGGTGACTTGTGGGGGGCGTTCTTTCGTTTTGGAAGCTTGATGGCTCTACAAGTGAACAGTGGAGCCTGGAATTTATTCAGTTGTGCCCTGAAAGCCAAAGGGTGTTCCCTGCATTACAGGCCTAGCCATGTGTCCTGTAAGTAGATTGGGGCTACAATGGGTAGATTTCTGAACACAGGACAACCAGTGTATCTATTTTGGGGTGCAAGTCTTCATTCATATGTGTGCTGTACAAAAAAAACCCTGTTTTTAAAATTACATAATTGCCAAAAAAATATAAATTGTATTTTTTTCCTTCTGCTTTGCTTCAGTGTTTCTCAACTCCAGTCCTCGGGACCCCCAACTGGTCAAGTTAGCAGGATTTCCTCAGTATTGCACAGGTGATGTAACTAGTGTTTAATAAAAATACACATCCTATCGGCCTATTTTTACCACCTAAATGAATTACAACATGTGGCGAAAAAACAATGTCAGAATTACTTGGGAATCTGAAACCTTTACGGAGGTATTCTATGTTAAAGTGACACGTCAGATTTGTTATGGCGGTTCTGGTATTGCCGCCTTGCTGATAGTCCAGTGCTGGTTTTGGAGATGTCTCTACATCTTTTGGCTCAGTGGATGTACTATTTGGTGTTTGGGGATGATTACTTGGGCTATTTAACCTGCCTGGAGACTGAGCTGAACTGCAGTTGATTCTCAGTCTCTCCCTGACTGAGCTAGCAGTCAGAAGGTTCCTGCTGGATCATTCAGTTACTTGCTGCAGCTTAAAGCTAAGTACTGCATTTGTTTACATTGTTATTTTGTTTTTGTTTAGTTTCCCCATGTAGGGTCAACTAGGGGCCAAGGTACGGCTCCTAGTTGACGAGTTGCATTTTAGGCAGGACCCTTCCCAATGTCTTCTGAAGCTTACCCTACTATTCCGGGTCTCTCTATCTTAGACCTGGGATTCTGAATAGGGGCATTCCTCATATAAACTCCTATTGCTTGAATATATGTTTTAAGATACAGTAAGCCCTCTATGTACCTAGAAGGCAATTAACTTTGTATTCTCTTATCTTAATAAGAGGACATTCACAAGGGTGGTGGGATTAGTTTTATTTTATATTCACACATGTGAAGCTCAGATATAGTTTTTTAACTTATATTTATTAAAAGTTACGTCTTAGAGAATCAATTTAGCAAAAATGGATTAACAACTACATAAACTGCATCATAATGTATGCAATGCATTTAGAAAGTCATCAGACCCTTTGACCTTTTTTACATTTTATGTTATGGCCTTTTGCAAATTTACAAAAAAATATTCAAGTTTTCCCCATCATTCTGCACTCAATACCCCATAATCACAAAGTGAAAACAGATGAAAAACTAACATTTTGCATTTACATAATTATTCAGGCCCTGCACTCAGTACTTTGTCATTTTAGGGTATTGAGTGCAGAATAATGGGGCAAAACATTTTTTATTATTTGCCCGAGGCCACAACATAAGAAAATGTAAACAAAAATGTGAAAGGGTCTGAAGACTTTTTGAATGCATTGTAGATCTGGTTTGCTTATTCAAATAGCTGTTTTTGTCTTTTTTATAGGAGGCTGATGAGTTTTTACATATTGGGAACTGGAAGATTATGATTCTACACAATACAGGCATTGGAATGAACTTGTCCAAATACACAACAGTTGAAGAATTCATTCTTCTTGGGCTGACCAGCCAGAAGAATATTCAGATAGTGCTATTTCTTGTATTTTTATCTTGTTACATTGTATCACTAACTGGTAACATAATCATTATTATTCTCAGTAGAATAAGCTCCCGGCTTCACACCCCTATGTATTTCTTCTTGAGCAATCTGTCATTTTTGGACATCTGGTACACATCAAGTATTGTCCCAAATATGCTCATTAACTTTTTGTCAATGAGAAAAAGCATATCTTTTAATGGTTGTGTCACTCAGATGTTCATCCATCTCTTCCTAGGAGGGGCAGAGTGCTACATCTTGTTATCAATGGCCTACGACCGGTATGTGGCTATATGTAGTCCATTACACTACACTACTATTATGAATACCATCTTGTGCATTATGATGGCAACTGGTTCCTGGATTGTAGGCTTAATAAACACTACTGTACATACAGTCCTTGCATTGCAGTTGCCGTTTTGTGGTCCAAATGTAATAAATCACTTTTTCTGTGAGATCCCATCAGTCCTGGAGCTGGCCTGTGCAGATATATCTCTTAATAAGATTGTTATTTTCTTCTTTGCTATATTTATGGTGATGGGTCCATTCTTCCTCATCCTCATTACATATGGCTATATAATTTCCAGCATACTGAAGATCAGCACATCTGTGGGACGGAGGAAGGCCTTCTCCACCTGTGCTTCACACATTATAGTTGTATCCCTCTTTTATGGTGCTGTTGTTTTCATGTATATGAGACCTGGATCGGCCCATGTAAAGAGCCAAGACAAAATGGCTACTTTGTTCTACAGTGTTATAATCCCAATGCTGAATCCTTTGATATACACTTTAAGGAACAAGGATGTTATAGGAGCATTTGTGGACATCAGAAGGAAAACATTTGTATCTGAAAATTGATATAAACATTGATTCTACAAACAATGTGTCTTGTCTTGAAGACTTTCCTAATAGTTTCACAAGATACATTGTTTAGGACAAGAAAAGACCTTGCTAGTGTCAGGGAAGGTCCGCTGTTGTTGGCTTGCTCCTTCTTTTCAATGCATACTGTACATCATTACATTTTATACTGGATGCCTTTGCATAGAAAAGTGTAGTCCACTATGCATTTTTGCATGGAAAAAACAAAAACACCAGCATATAAACTCGTTTAACCTTAAAGGGGTTGTCTCGCGGCAGCAAGTGGGGTTATACACTTCTGTATGGCCATATTAATGCACTTTGTAATATACATCGTGCATTAAATATGAGCCATACAGAAGTTATTCACTTACCTGCTCCGTTGCTAGCGTCCCCGTCGCCATGGTTCCGTCTAATTTCGGTGTCTTCTTGCCTTTTTAGACGCGCTTGCGCAGATCCGTCTTCTCCCTTCTTCTCCCTTCGGCTCCGCTCGGCAGCATCGGCATTTTGGCTCCGCCCCCTTGTACGCATCATCGCGTAGCTCCGCCCCATGATGTGTGCCGCTTCCAGCCTCCTGATTGGCTGGAATCGGCACGTGACGGGGGCGGAGCTACGCGATGATGCGTACAAGGGGGCGGAGCCAAAATGCCGATGCTGCCGAGCGGAGCCGAAGGGAGAAGAAGGGAGAAGACGGATCTGCGCAAGCGCGTCTAAAAAGGCAAGAAGACACCGAAATTAGACGGAACCATGGCGACGGGGACGCTAGCAACGGAGCAGGTAAGTGAATAACTTCTGTATGGCTCATATTTAATGCACGATGTATATTACAAAGTGCATTAATATGGCCATACAGAAGTGTATAACCCCACTTGCTGCCGCGAGACAACCCCTTTAATGTGGGTGAAGGGGAGTCAATGGCTATGTTCATTGCATATGTCTGAAGTTACTCGGTGCATACTGTATGATAAGCAAGCATGTTCTTAAACCACAATTCTGGCAACCAAATAGGCCACCACTTCAGATAGGCTGGAAGATAGATTTGCAACACAATTCTTAGCTTAGACTACTTTTGGCCAATCACCATCATTTCTAGTTTACACTGGATCATGCCAATACAATCAGAAAATAACCATGTGTACTGGGCAGTAGTTAAAACCTTGCTTCTTAAAGCGATACTGTACTTTTTGTAAAGTAAAAATAAATATTAGAAGACCAGATATAAAAGCTAAAATTGCTGATATGCCTTTCCAATACATATGCAGAGTTTTTCCATCTTTAAACTGACATATGTAGGGCTTAGTCACACGGGCGCATTACTGCAGGAAGAAGACAGCCGCACTTTAGGACGGACATCTCTCTGCAGCGACGGAAGAAAGAACATGTGACCGGCTTCATTGCCGGTCATGTGTTCTTTCTTTGGCGCTGCAGGGAGTCGTCCATCCTGAAACGCGGCCGTCTTCTTCCTGCAGTAAGAGCTCAGTCACATGGGTGCACCGATGCGCCCATGTGACTAAGCCCATAGGCAGCATAGGTGTCTAAACAAAGCTTGCACTAAAAATTTGCACTCTTATTCCAATTAGCAATCACAGAAATGGCCACATACTTACTGACTAAGGAGGGCAGAGAACTGCATCTCCTCAACATGCAGGTAGCAGACTAACAAATGAGGGAGCTAATTACACCTGTGAGGGACACCGATGAGACAGCCACTCACACAGCTTCTTAATATAGAGGGGGGTAGCTGCTTGGTGTATACTCCAACACAGAGTGGATATAAAGGGGCAGACCTTCTAATTCATGTAGTGCACCATGCCACTTTCTATCCACTCTGTGTGGGAGTATACACCAAGCAGCTACCCCCCTCTATATCAAGAGGGAGTGTGAGTGGCTGTCTCATCGGTGTCCCTCACAGATGTAATTAGCTCCCTCATTTGGTAGCTTGCTACATGCATGTTGAGGGGATGCAGTTCTCTGCCCTCCTTAGTCAGTAAGTATATGGCCATTTTCTGTGATTGCTTTTATGCTTTATATTTCCCCTTCTGTGACGTACTTATTCCTATTAGTGATAAGTAATAATTGGTTTGGTTTGGTATCGGCCCGATTTCACAAAAATTGTTGGGAATCGGGGAGGATTATTCCAACTATCATTAAAGTCAATGGGATTAAAACTCGGATTCACTAATTTGCCATTCAGAAGGTCCTAATGCAGCTAATGACCCCCAAATCACATTGTAATATAGCCACAGATCTGGGGAACACTGTGCCTATCCCAAGAATTGGCAAAAATGGTGTACAGTGATGGTGGGGCACCGGAGTGTCACTCAAAACAAAAGAGGAACCACATACGTTTTTCTAAAAAAAAAAAATACACAGAGGAAGACAGCAGGTTCTACCAGGTAAACAGATCACCCAAGCATGAGCCTCCAAAGACAAACTGTAGAGCTAAAGAAGAATATTTTTTTTTGCTTTTTGGGGGGAATGAGGAGAAGTAAACATGCTGGAAACAGGAGAAGGAACATCACAGCACCACCATGACCAACAGCAGCACCGTTAGGGCAGTAGGTGCTCCTCGTCAAAATATAGGAGCTATATGTCACCTCCAAACCAGACACGCTGGATCTGTTACCCTGAAATACTCATGAGCTGTGAACAAACAGAAAGCAACTGCACACAAAACATTGGTAAACAATAAAGAAAACCGACACAAGGAAAACACTGTCCCTAAAGATCCTTTACCAAGGGAAGGGACCTGCCTATGCACAGATAACCCACCCTGACAAGGGTGAACCTGACCACATACCTAAGCTACCAGCAGATCCTGTGTGGCATAGGAGAAAACCACAGAAAACAAGATATAAATGATAATAATCGCAGTACTTAGCTTTGAGAAGAATCAGGCAAACAGGAGAACCTTTGAACCTATATTAACCCCTCCTCCTCTTTCTTAAAGGTGTTAGTAAGAGGTGGAGGAAGAGGATGAGGATGGGACAGACACGATGAATGTCCCGCAAGTCTTGAGAGCACCATGAAACAAGAGCCAACCCTTTTGGCTTCATGTAATACTTCCATGATATTGACTCTGTGCTATTAGGGATATATAATGCCCCTGGCCATGCTTGCTGGGCTATATGTCTGTGGTCAGATGCACCCACAATTGTATCATTCTATGGTAGGCAGTGCTTAAAGGGATTTTGTCACTAAAACAAAAATGTTCTAGCCAGTAGGCCCACCTTAAAACAAAAAAATGGCATATACTCACCTCCCTTAGGGCTTCTAGGATGCAGCTGAATGGATCCCACAGCTCTGGAGCTGGCTTCAGGGCGTACTGACTGGTGGTAGTCAGATGACTGCTGTAGCCAATCACAGGCCGCAGTGCCACCTTCCTAAACTCCTGGTATCTTGGTGCCCAAGATCTGAGCACTGATGCTAAGAGTTACGATAGTGGCAGCCAATCAGCTGCTTCCCAGTGGGCTAAGGAGATGTGAGTATAGGCTATTTTGTTTTTTAGTGCAGGACTAGTGGCTGAAAACTTTTTTGATTTAATGACAAAATCCATTTAAACACTGCATACCATCAGCTAAGAGCAGTACCAGCTATGTATGATCATGTAAAACAACAGCATTCACATTCACTATATTATATTTGAAAGTTAAATCATTTTTCATTTATGTAGTGTTAAAGCATTATTAAATTGTCTCTCTGATTACAGGAAAACCCTGCTTCAATAGGGCTGCCTGTAGTAAAATAATAAACTGACTTATGCTTACTCCTCCACCATTGCCGGGATCCAGCACTGCAGCCCCAGTGTGGTCATGGCATCTGCTGTGAAAGATGATGTCACAGGAAATCAAGTGACCGCTGCAGCCAATGAGAGTCTAGTTGAATACAGGTTAGAGGGCTGTAGAAGTACTACCTCCAGAGCACCTATGGCCTCAAAGTTCAGACTTTAAAGCATTTATAGAGGTACATTTACACCCCTTTACCCTGCTTGTAACTAGTGCTGTCAGCAGTTTTGCATCTTTGAAAGCTGACACCCACTCACACTGCCGCGATCTTTTTCACGTTAATCGTGTCTGTTAACTGTTTGAATGCATTTAAATGCCCCAATCAGTGTTTGGGAGTCCTGAGTGACTCCTCCTGTGATCAGATCCTGAGGTGCCGTTCAGTTGCTATGGCAGCCCGGGGCCTTCTGAGAGCCAGCAGGGCTGTTATGATTAATTGCCTATCAAGACATGCCTGTGGCACATCTTGATAGACTGCCTATCAGAATGCAGTATAATGCAATACTACTACTGTTTGAGCAATCAAACAAATGCAAGTTGAATTCCACTATTGTAATTTAAAAAAATGAGCGGTGAACGTTGCAAGAAAAAAAAAATGCACGAAGCTAGAATTGCACTTTTTCGGTCAAGTAAAAAATTAATAAAAAGCTTTTACAACCTAATATAAACACCAGAATGGTAGCAAAAGAAACTATAGAACCCCCCACAAAACAATGAGCCATCACACAACTTTATTAACAGAAAAATAAAAAAGTTACGACTGTCAGAATATGGTACAGATAAACTATTTAATTTTTTTCCAGAGATATTTTTTTAAATGTAGAACAGCAAAAGAGAAACTATATAAATTTAGTATCATCATAATCATACTGATGCACAGAATAAAGTTATCATATTATTTTTGCTGCAGTATGTACGCCGTAAAAACAAGACCCCTTCAAAAATGGCAGAATTGCTTTTGTTTTCCATTTCACTTAGAACTTTTTCAGTACATTGTTTGGTACAAGAAATAATACCATTGAAAAAAAGGCTATACTATTAAGGGGTTAATCATGGCATTACCTCTGGCTGCTTTAAAAGTTTCAGATTTAAAGATCTATTACCACATGAATGACAAGTGTAACAATCACCTTAATACTTTCACATCTTCCCCACTTTTCATTACACTTTTATTACCAAACTAGGTATATCCAATGGGCTAGTCCCTTCAGCTTCACCTCCTAGACTGATTTCCTAGGTGAGCGTGGTTGTCATAGTAATACTTCAGGTTGCATAGCTAGTGCATATCCTGTCTTGCATAACCCCCCAAAAAATTAAAAACTACATTAGCAATGGAATTCTCTTGCAATTGCTGAAATGTCTGTGAGAATCTCTGTATGTACCAAACAGGACCTCTGAAAGCCGTAGATCATGTGACCTAGCAGAAGAAAAAAGCTCCCTAATTTGTTGAGGGGTTTAGCGGGGAGGATGTTTGCATCTGGGTGTAGCCAACTTACAGGCTTTTCCCTTGCCCGTCTTGCAACTGGAAAAGCTACTGCACCATCCTGTAATCCCCTGTTGAGCTGATTGTTCACCCACTACTTTGAAAGAAGCCTGCAGTTGTTTTCAAAACCTGAAACCCATTCAAGCCGTGCCTCCTCTCCATGCTTGCAGCGAAAAGCTAGAGAAGCCCCTGACCCACAATCTGCAGACAGCAAAGACTCTCCAAAGGAGGAACTGAGTGAGTGTTGGAGAACATTAGCGCGTGTTTCAGGTTGGCAATTACTATTAGTGAGGGATTCTCGTCAGTCTCTCTATATAGCTTCCCTTATCTGAGGTGCTGCCTCCTCAGGCTTTATCTAACCATGTATCAAGGTTTAAATTGTGTATATGCAAGTTCTACTATCTAAATTGTTTGCAGACTCCCACGTTCAATAGTAAATCGTGTACCTGCAATTTACTCAAATAAGCGTGTTAGCCTTATTTCTCTACCAAGACCTTTTAAGTCAGGCACAGGTGTCAGGTTCATCTAATTCTATTAATCCATATCCTCTTGTTTACTTTCATCTGTGTGCAAGATTACGTAGAGTGCGCTGCACTCATCGCCACCATGATATGGCTCCTCAGCCAACTGTTCAGAGAGTGCAGGTCTTTTCCCGCTTGTAACACGTTGCATCTATGCCCAGTCATCCAATGATACACATGAAGCATATAACTTTATACAGACAGATAACAAACAACACAAACATAACAAACATACATTATTAACAATCAAATAGCAAGATTAGATTTAACAAAAATAACATCCTATCTTTTGTACAATAACATCACAGATTGTAACTATACAGTTTCAAACTGCATTGCGTAGCTAGAGCGCAGCCCTCCCACTTGAATGTACCTTCTCTATTGTAGACATTGCAAAACTCTTTCTAGGTGAGTAGTGGAATAATATAAGATTTCACTGTTTTTCTTTTCATTTCTATATGCTCTGACCAAACATCTTTTCAAGCAGAGACTTCTATATGAAGCCCTTTATTCTGCCTTTACAATCAATTGCAATCCAGTCTTTGGCGTACCTGTCTTTTTGCACTACTGAAGTGCACATTTCAATTGAGCATAACCTCCACTGGGTCATCTCTGTTATCCCTCGGAAATGTATTTACACATGCGAGATGAGCTCCAGTTGCGAATATCATTCCGTGAACCATTGCTAAATGGATACTTCCCCGAAGTCTTTTAAATATATGATTTTCATGCAAATCACCCATTAGATTTAAAATCCCCGCCTGCTGAAAAATCCTGAGAGCAATGCAGGAGAAGAGCTGGCTGAATGCGGCCTATTTTTAGCCCTTCCCGATAAATCACTGCAGCCCTTGCCAGCAGCCCATTGCTTTCAATGGAGCCGGCTGTATTGCCGGCTCCATTGAATTCAATGGAAAACATCCCACTCCTCTGCTACAGCTGTGACAGCTGTGGCAGAGGATTTCTTCATCTCCGCTGGGAGTCCCATTGTCACTGGACACTGTGACAATGCTGTCACAGTGTCCAGTGACAATGGGACTCCCCGCGGAGATCAAGAAATCCTCTGCCACAGCTGTCACAGCTGTAACAGAGGGTCGCAATGTTCTCTGTATGTCAATAGGGCTGCCGCCGGCCCCATTGGCCACAGGTGTCACATCCAGGGGTTTCACATCCAATGATTCACCTGCTGCAGCTGTCACAGTCGCAGCAGGGGATAGCGGGCAGCGCTCTTCTTGAACAGATAAACGCTGCTAGCAGCACTTTTTCTGCGGTGATGCCCTCTTTGGTTACGCAAAATTTTTGAATGCATAACTGGTGTACTTGGTGAGATTACTCCAGTGCATTTCTATAAAAACCTACAGTATAAGAAAAAAGCAAATAGATAATCTGCTGTATATTTTGACTGTTCCTGGCTAATATATTTATTGGCTACCTGCATATTAACAGCACCTTATAAGGGTTGACACACTATCTGAGCACCACCAAAGTAGTGCCATTTTTCTTTTTTTTTGGACATATGCTTATGCGATATCACATAGATCAGTTTTACTAATCTGAATGGTCAAAGGTAGAGATGAGCGAGCATACTCGTCCGAGCTTGATGCTCGTTTGAGTATTAGGGTGCTCGAGATGCTCGTTACTCGAGACGAGCACCACGCAGTGCTCGTCTCGATTAAACGAGCACTGACCATTGAATTCAATGGAGCCGGCAATACAGCCGGCTCCATTGAAAGCAATAGGCTGCCGGCGATCGCACAATGAATTTTCGGAAAGGGCTTAAATATATAAGCCCTTCCCTGCAATTCATCCAGAAATGTGTAAAAATAAAAAAAAAAAATATATACTCACCTGCTCCTGGCAGACGGAGTTCAGCTGCGGCCAGCTGGCAGTTCTCCTGAACTGCTCTCTGTAGTATTCAGCAGTCGGGGATTTAAAATCCCCGCCTGCTGAATGAGCTGCCTCTGATTGGTCACAGCCTGACCAATCAGAGGCAGATCTCACTCACACCCATTCATGAATTCATGAATGGGTGAGTGAATGCTGCCTCTGATTGGCTCAGCGCAGCTCTCAGCTGAATGACAGCAGTTCAGCACCACAGTGCAGGGGATAGCAGGAGAAGATGCGGCTGTACCCCGGCAGCTGAAGGGAGGTGAGTATCTATTTTTTTTGTTTTTTAAATCACTTTTAATTCATTTCCAGGGAATGGCTTATATGTAAAGCCCTTCCCTGAAAAAGAATTCAGGTGTGCCAGCGGACCATTGTCTTCAATGGAGTCGCCGGCAGCAGCAGCGGCTCCATTGAAGAGAATGCCTGCATTTTTATTCTTTTTTACACTAAAATCTTTCTTTTTCAGGTAAGGGCTTATATTTTTAAGCCCTTCCCGAAAATTCATCCCGCGCTCGCCAGCAGCCCATTGCTTCATTGAATTCAATGGGCTAACATCGTTCTTCTCTGCCACAGCTGTTACAGCTGTGGCAGAGGAGAACGATCTAAATGCTGACATAATTTTTATTTTTACATATTTTAGGATGATTTTCAGGTAAGGGCTTATATTTTTAAGCCCTTCCCGAAACTTCATCCTGCGCTCGCCGACAGCCCATTGCTTTCAATGGAGCCGGCTGTATTGCCGGCTCCATTGAATTCAATGGGCTAACATCGTTCTTCTCTGCCACAGCTGTTACACTGTCGTTATGCTGACAGTGCGGGGGGGGGGGGGTCTCACTCTTGCCACTATTGTGGCTTAATAGTGAGATCTCGGAGCCCGAAATGCAGCCCTGCATGTTGCTCCTCGCCTGCCCTATCCATTTCTGTGTTTTTTACATGACTTTGGTGAATTGCTAAGATTTTCACAAATGAAAACCTTAGCGGAGCACCAGTCATATAGAAAAATGCTCGAGTCTTCCATTGACTTCAATGGGGTTCGTTACTCGAAACGAACTCTCGAGCATCACTGAAAGTTCGACTCAAGTAACGAGCACTCGAGCATTTTGGTGCTCGCTCATCTCTAGTCAAAGGTCATTGACTTCAATGGGGTTAGTTACTCGAAACGAGCTCTCGAGTATTACGGAAAGTTTGGCTCGAGAAACAAGCACCCAAGCATTTTGGTGCTCGCTCATCTCTAGTTGGCACCCTATCTGAGCACCACCAAAGTAGTACCATTTTTTTTTTCTTTTTGTTTTGGACATACCTTATGTGATATGACATTTATCGGTTTTTCTAATCTGAATAGTCAAAGGTGTGAATAATGTCTCTGGAATAAATTGTGAACAATTTGTGAACATTTTGCTATGATAAGCACAAATGGTAGGTACAAATCCTTTCCACCAGTACTGTAGGTGCACAACAGCTGTTATGCTTTTCTTTTTCCTGTTTATCATTTCCATTTTTGCCTATTTTATTTCTCTGAAAATAAATAGTAATATTTTATAACTCATTTTTCCCTTCAGGTGCATTTTATGTTACAATTAGAGATGAGCGAGCACCAAAATGCTTGGGTGCTCGTTGCTCGAGTCGAACTTTCCATAATACTTGAGAGCTGGTTTCGAGTAATGAACCCCATTGAAGTCAATGGGCGACTTGAGCATTTTTGTATGGGACCGATGCTCCGCATAACTGATTACTTGTCAAACACCAGAAAACATCAGAAAGTCATGGAAACACCACAGAAACGGATAGGGAAGTGCAGGGGCAGTATGCATGGCTGCATGGCTGCATCTGAGGCTCCCAGGTCCCACTATTAAGCCAAAATGGGGGCAAGAGTCTGGCGTCACCCCCATAACAATTTTTACTTCGGACAAACCCTCATTAGCAAGGCACACCTTAGCTAAGCACCACACTACCTGCAACCAAGGACAATCACTGCCTGCGGGTGACACCGCTGCCTCTTCTCCTGGGTTACATGCTGGCATTGCTGTCCAATGCCCCCGCACGATCCTGCGTCCACAGCGCACCCAAAAGTTTCCCTGCGCAGCGTTCAGCTGCCCTCATGCCACATGCTCGCTTCATAGCCACACCACCCTCATGTCTATTTATAAGCGCGTACTGGATGAGATGGAACAGGAGGCACACACTGCAGAGGGTTGGCAGAACCAGGCAGCGACCCTCTTAGAATGTGTTGACGATAGCCCACAATGCTGTTGAGAATTGATGATAAATTGACGTACGATCATCATTCCAATCCTATGCCACCTCTGTCACAAAATTGTCAGAAGCCACAAACGTGGGCATAAAGGGGACTCAGATGCCAGCACTTCTACACATCTCCACAATGCAGCAATACTCTGTGTGGGAAGCACATGAGCGGGCCCAGAGTCAGGCTTGGTCCCAGCCCCCACCTTGTGTGACCCAAGGTGCGGTGAGTTACATAGCAATGGGAAATCCATGTGTACCCACACAATTCATTCTGTGTAGGTGTTAGATAGCTCAACACCGCAATGGAAAGTCTTTGCGTTCCTTGGGCTTGCCTATGCTGTCAGTGCACAAAGATGGTATTACACAAGAAGAAATCAGAGCACCCAAACATGCCAGAGTTTCACCCCACCAAGGACCTCGGCCCACATTAATACCCTAGTCAGTCAGTGTATTTGTGCCAGACAGGTAAAGCAACGCAATGGGAAGTCTTTGTGCACTCACAGCATAGGCGAGCCCAAGGAACTCAAGCATGATATTGCACACGAAGAAATCAGAGTGCCCAAATATGGCAGAGTTTTACCCTGCTAAGGGCCTCGGCCTACTTTTCTGCCCTAGTCAGTCAGTGTATTTGTGTCAGACAGGTAAAGTCTTTGTGCACTTACAGCATAGGCAAGCCAAAGGAACCCAAGGAAAGTATTAAACATGAAGCAATTACACTGCCCAAACATGGCAGAGTTTCACTCCGTCAAGGACCTCGGCCTCTGCACACACCCTCAGCAATCGTGGGCATAAAGTGGACTCCGATGCTAGTACAGCTGTGAAAGTCTCATTTAATTAGTTGCGGTTGCTTTCATCGCTGCGAAGACTGGATGAACCAGGAAGAAGTTCCACGGGCCAAACCTGGTGCAGTTGCATTTCCCCCAGGACTTCGGCCTCTGCCCACACCCTCAGCAATCGTGGGCATAAAGCGGACTCTGATGCTAGTACAGCTGTGAAAGTCTCATTTAATTAGTTGCGGTTGCTTTCATCGCTGCGAAGACTGGATGAACCAGGAAGAAGTTCCACGGGCCAAACCTGGTGCAGTTGCATTTCCCCCAGGACTTCGGCCTCTGCCCACACCCTCAGCCATCGTGGGCATAAAGCGGACTCCGATGCTAGTACAGCTGTGAACGTCTCATTAATGCAGTAAAACTCCTTTTGTTTGGCTCAAACCAGGGTCTTAGATAACTGTAGTAACACGAGAGAAAATACATGTTGCCCAGTGCTGATCCCCTGACCCCAAGCAGGAGGAGGAGGTGACATAACAAGGCCAAAAACCCGTGATCGAGGTAGTACCCGCAATAGTCTGTGTGGGAAGCACGTGAACGGGCCCAGGGTCAGGCTCGGTCCCAGCCTCCACCTTGTGTGACCCAAGGTGCACTGAGTTACATAGCAATGGGAAATCCATGTGTCCACACACTACTCATTCTGTTTAGGTGTCAGATAGCTCAACACCACAAGGGGAAGTCTTTGAGTTCCTTGGGCTCGCCTATGCTGTCAATGCACAAAGATGGTATTACGCAGGACGAAATCAGAGTGCCCAAACATGGGAGAGATTCACCCCACCAAGGACGTAGGCCTCGGCCCACATTTCTACCCTAGTCAGTCAGTGTATTTGTGCCAGAGAGGTAAAACACCGAAATGGGAAGTCTTTGTGCACCTACAGTATAGGCGGACCCCAGTAACATTTCTGAAGTAAAGCTTTAGGCGGACCCCAGTAACATTACTGTAGCAAAGGTATAGGCAGACCCCAGTAACATTTCCGTAGCAGAAGTATAGGCAGACCCCTGTAACATTTCTGTAGTAAAAATATAGGCGGACCCCAGTAATATTTCTGTAGCAGAAGTATAGGCAGACCCCTGTAACAATCCTGTAGCAAAGGTATAGGCGGAGCCCTGTAACATTTCTGTAGCAGAAGTATAGGCAGACCCCTGTAACATTTCTGTAGCAAAGGTATAGGCGGATCCCCGTAACATTTCTGTAGCAGAAGTATAGGCAGACCCCTGTAACATTTCTGTAGTAAAAGTATAGGCGGACCCCAGTAGCATTTCTGTAGCAAAAGTATAGGCAGACCCGTGTAACATTTCTGTAGTAAAAGTATAGGCGGACCCCAGTAACATTTCTGTAGCAAAAGTATAGACGGACTACAGTAACATTTCTGTAGGAAAAGTATGAGCAGACCCCTGTAACATTTCTGTAGGAGACGTATAGGCGGAACCCTGTAACATTCCTGTAGCAAAGGTATAGGCGGACCCCAGTAATATTTCTGTAGCAGAAGTATAGGCAGACCCCTGTAACAATCCTGTAGCAAAGGTATAGGCAGAGCCCTGTAACATTTCTGTAGCAGAAGTATAGGCGGACTCCTGTAACATTCCTGTAGCAAAGGTATAAGAGGACCCCCGTAACATTTCTGTAGCAGAAGTATAGGCAGACCCCTGTAACATTTCTGTAGTAAAAGTATAGGCGGACCCCTGTAACATTTCTGTAGCAAAAGTATAGGCAGACCTGTGTAACATTTCTGTAGCAGAAGTATAGGCAGACCCCAGTAACATTTCTGTAGCAAAAGTATAGGTGAACCCCAGTAACATTTCTGTAGCAGAAGTATAGGCAGACCCCTGTAACATTTCTGTAGTAAAAGTATAGGCGGACCCCAGTAACATTTCTGTAGCAAAAGTATAGGCAGACCCGTGTAACATTTCTGTAGTAAAAGTATAGGCGGACCCCAGTAACATTTCTGTAGCAAAAGTATAGACGGACCCCAGTAACATTTCTGTAGGAAAAGTATGAGCAGACCCCTGTAACATTTCTGTAGGAGACGTATAGGCGGAACCCTGTAACATTCCTGTAGCAAAGGTATAGGCGGACCCCAGTAATATTTCTGTAGCAGAAGTATAGGCAGACCCCTGTAACAATCCTGTAGCAAAGGTATAGGCAGAGCCCTGTAACATTTCTGTAGCAGAAGTATAGGCGGACTCCTGTAACATTCCTGTAGCAAAGGTATAAGAGGACCCCCGTAACATTTCTGTAGCAGAAGTATAGGCAGACCCCTGTAACATTTCTGTAGTAAAAGTATAGGCGGACCCCTGTAACATTTCTGTAGCAAAAGTATAGGCAGACCCCAGTAACATTTCTGTAGCAGAAGTATAGGCAGACCCCAGTAACATTTCTGTAGCAGAAGTATAGGCAGAACCCTGTAACATTCCTGTAGCAAAGGTATAGGCAGACCCCAGTAACATTTCTGTTTCAGAAGTATAGGCAGACCCCTGTAACATTCCTGTAGCAAAGGTATAGGCAGACCCCTGTAACATTTCTGTAGCAGAAGTATAGGCAGACCCCTGTAATATTCCTGTAGCAAAGGTATAGGCATCCCCCAGTATCATTTCTGTAGCAGAAGTATAGGCAGACCACTGTAACATTTCTGTACCAAGAGTATAGGCGAACCCCTGAATCATTGGTGTACCATGAGTGTAGGCGAAAAATTAGTTAGATAACGGTATAGGCGAGGGCCAGAAAAATTTGTGTACCAAGAGTACAAGTGTACCCCTGAAAAATTGCTCAACCGCGAGGGCAGGTGAAACCCATAAACATTTTTAACGATACAGCTGGCTGTTGCTTAATTTGTAACAGAGCCTGGAGGCAGCCCTGTGAAAAAATAGTTTTTTGTTAAAGTATCAATACAATACTTTTGAAACTTTGAAAAATTGTAAAAAACAATTGTTAGCAGAGCCTTTTGGGCTGCAGAAAAATTGGCAGTTCAGCGTGATGACATGCTGTTTTAGGAGTAGGAGGAGGAGTAATAATATCTGAGAGTGATTGACAAAGCTAATTCCCCCTTTTTTCCAGTGATAAAGAATGCTTTTTTTCTCCAGTTGCAGTGAAAAGAATCATTAGGTTCCGCTGCTCTCCGCCGGTGGAGAAGAGAAGTCTGGGGAAATCCAGCCTTTGTTCATCTTTATGAGTGTAAGCATGTCGGCACTGGCAGTTGACAGGCGGGTACGCTTGTCCGTGATTATTCCCCCAGCTGCACTAAACACCCTCTCTGACAAGACGCTAGCGGCAGGGCAAGCCAGCACCTCCAGGGCGTACAGCGCAAGTTCATACCATGTGTCCAGCTTTGACACCCAATAGTTGTATGGAGCAGAGGCATCACGGAGGACGGTGGTACGATCGGCTATGTACTCCCTCACCATCATTCTACAGTGCTCCCTCTGACTCAGCTTTGACTGGGGAGGTGTGACACGGTCTTGCTGGGGAGCCATAAAGCTGGCAAAGGCCTTGGAGAGTGTTCCCCTGCCTGCACTGAACATGATGCCTGATCCTGGCGCCTGCCCTGCTACTTGGCCCTCGGAACTGCGTCTTCTGCCACTAGCGCTTTCAGATGGGAACATTAGCATCACTTTTTCCACCACGGCCCTGTGGTATTGCATCACTCTCGTACCCCTTTTCTCTTCAGAAATGAGAGTGGAAAGGTTCTCCTTATACCGTGGGTCGAGAAGGGTGTACACCCAGTAATCCTTGTTGGCCAGAATTCATCTAACGCTTGGGTCACTGGAAAGGCAGCCTAACATGAAGCCAGCCATGTAAGCCAGGCTACCAGTACGCAACACATCACTGTCCTCACTAGGAAGATGACTTTTAGGATCCTCCTCCTTCTCTACATCCCATACACGCTGAACAGATGACAGGCAAGCAGCATGGGTACCCTCTGCAGTGTGCCCAGCTGTCTCTTCCCCCTCCTCCTCCTCCAAAATGTGCTGAGATATAGACATGAGGGTGGTCTGGCTATCAAGCGACATACTGTCACCCCCCATCTCCTGTTCCAACCGCAAAGCTTCGGCCTTAATGCTTTGCAGCGAACTTCTCAGCAGGCAAAGCAGCAGGATGGTAACACTAACGATTGCCGCATCGCCGCTCACCATCTGGGTAGACTCCTCAAAGTTTTCGAGGACCTGGCAGATATCTGCCATCCATGCCCACTCCTCAGTAAAGAATTGAGGAAGCTGGCTACCACTACGCCGCCCATGTTGCAGCTGGTATTCTACTATTGCTCTACGCTGCTCGTACACCCTGGCCAACATGTGCAGCATAGAATTCCAGCGTGTGGGCACGTCACACAGCAGTCGGTGCTCTGGCAGCTGAAACCGATGTTGCAGGGTCCTCAGGGTGGCAGTGTCCGTGGTGGACTTGCGGAAATATGCGCACACGTGGCGCACGTTGCTGAGGAAGTCAGACAAGTGGGGGTAGTTTTTCAGAAACCGCTGAACCACCAGATTGAAGACGTCGGCCATGCATGGCACGTGTGGGAGGCTGCCAAGCTACAGAGCCGCCACCTGGTTACGGCCGTTGTTACACGCGACCATGCCCGGTTGGAGGCTCAGTGGCGAAAGCCAGAGATCGGTCTGCTCTGTCAGACCCTGCAACAGCTCAGGGGGCCGTGTGCCTCTTGTCACCTAAGCTGATTAGTTTCAGCATGGCTTGCTGACGCTTGCCCACCTCTGTGCTGCCGCGCCACGCGATACTGACTGCTGGCGACGTGCTCACACTTCTTAATTGAGAGGTAGAGGTGGCGGATAAGGAAGGGGAGGGTTTGGAGAAGGTGGCATAAAACGCCGCAGATACTAGCATCGAGGTACGACCCGCTATTCTGGGTGTGGGTAGGACATAAGCGGTCTCAGGTTCTGACTCGGTCCCAGCCTCCACCAAATTCACCCAATGTGCCGTCAGGGTGATATAGTGGCCCTGCCCGCCAGTACTTGTCCACGTGTCCGTGGTTAAGTTGACTTTCCCAGTAACTGCGTTGGTGAGGGCACGATTTATGTTGCGGGAGGCGTGCTGGTGTAGGGCTGGGACGGCACATCGGGAAAAATAGTGGCGACTGGGGACCGAGGAGCGTGGGACCGCCACCACCATCATGTTTTTGAAAGCCTCCGTTTCCACAAGCCTGTACGGCAGCATCTCCAGGCTGATTAATTTGGCAATGTGCACGTTTAAAGCTTGTGCATGCAGGTGGGTGGCGGCGTATTTGCGCTTTCGCTCCAAAGCTTGTGTTAGCGACAGCTGAACGCTGCGCTGAGGGACATTGCTGGATGGAGTAGAGGACGGTGGACATGAGGGTGTGGGTGCAGGCTGGCAGGCGCTCTTGCCTGTGTCCTGGGAGGGGGATAGGATCTGTGTGACAGGTTGGGGCACAGGGGAAGAGGCAGCGGTGTGACCCGGAGGCGGTGAATGGCCTTCGTCCCACCTTGTGGGGTGCTTGGCCATCATATGCCTGCGCATGCTGGTGGTGAGGCTGGTAGTGGTGGCTCCCCGGCTGATCTTGGTTTGACACAGGTTGCACACCACTGTTTGTCGGTCATCCGCGCTCTCACTAAAAAACATCCACACCTTTGAACACCTAGTCCTCTGCATGGAGGCTTGCCGCGAGGCGGTGTTTTGGGAAACAGTTGGGGGATTCTTCGCTCTGGCCCTGCCTCTACCCCTGGCCACTCCACTGCCTCTTCCAACCTGTCCTGCTGCTGCACTTGCCTCCCCCTCTGAAGCCCTGTCCTCAGTTGGCTTGGCAAACAAGGTGGGGTCAGTCACCTCATCGTCCAGCTGCTCTTCCTCCGAATCCTCTGTGCGCTCTTCCCTCGGACTTACTGCCCTTACTACTACCTCACTGACAGACAACTGTGTCTCATCATCATTCTCACCCACAAAAAGCTCTTGAGACAGTTACTGGAAGTCCCCAGCCTCATCACCCGGTGTTTGGGAACTTTCCAAAGGTTGGGCATCGGTCACGACAAACTCCTCAGGTGAGAGAGGAACCATTTTTTCCCACTCATGGCAGGGACCCGAGAACAGTTCCTGGGAGCCTACCTGTTCATCAGAATATGTCCTTTTCTTGGAGTGAGGAGGCTGGGAGGAAGGAGGAGCAGCAGACAGAGGATTCAGAGTTGATGTCCCTAGGCCAGGAGTAGTGGACTGCGTAGAAGACTGGGTGGTCGATACATTGCTGGATGCATTTTCTGCCATCCACGACAGGACCTGCTCACACTGCTCTGTTTGTAATAAAGGTCTACCACGCGGACCCATAAATTGTGATATGAAGCTGGGGACCCCAGAAACTTGCCTCTCTCCTAATCCCGCAGCAGCCGGCTGTGATTCACCATGACTAGGAACTCGGCCTGTGCCCACACCCTCACTTGGACGTCCGCGTCTACGCCCACGTCCTCGACCCTTACCCCTACTTCTCATCATGGCGGATTAACAATAGAGCATGGCCCAAATAAATTACCCCACTGTACAGCACTGACAACTGTGGCTTAATTTACTGCTCTCAGAAACTTGTAGATAATAGAGACTGTGTGGAGTGGGACAAGACTCTAAAGCCAGTGGATAGTGCTGGTAACTGCGGCTATCTCAACCCCACCAATGGAAATGGTATTGTGAGACGCTCTGCACAGCGGCAGAGCTGAAGTACTTTGCAGTGGCCCCGGTAATATTACAGTACTGTTCAGTGTCTAATACACTGCAGACACAGAACGGTATAAATGAGGTAGTTCGCAGCAGGCTAGGAATAATTTGAGTGCACTTTCACGATGAGAGCGTTATTGTACGGCACTGCATCCAGAAAAAAGTCTAACTGAAAGGCTGCAAACAGGCCTAGCTGCGTAATACAAAAATGGAAGCACTACTGCTCCCAGCAGGCCCCAAGTAAAATGCACACGGTCAGCTGTCGCCCAACGAAGGAGCTTTTGGTTTTTTGCACGAAGGATACGGACTGTATAGTGTATATAACTTTCCCTCTAGAAGTGGCTGTGGCCCATTGCTCTGTGTCTAATTCACTGCAGACACAGAACGGTATAAATAAGTTTGTTCGCAGCAGGCTAGGAATTATTTGCGTGCACTTTCACGGTGAGTTTCACAGAGGCAGGCAAGGTAGTTTCACAGAGGCAGTCAAGGTAGTTTCACAGAGGCAGTCAAGGTACCACCATCAGGGCTGACATGCTGCATCTCTGCTCATTCATTTTTCCTCACTATTGCTGTTAGCCCACCATCAGGGCTGACATGCTGCATCTCTGTTCATTTATTTTTCCTCGCTATTGCTGTTAGCCCACCATCAGGACTGACATGCTGCATCTCTGTTCATTTATTCTCTGATATCTGCTTTTAAACGCTGTCTCTTATCTTAGAAACAGAGGGTGAATAACCGATTGTGGGTTGTCACTATTGACTCCTGAGAGAAGGTTAGGTAGATGCATTAGATATCCAAGGAGAACAACTGCTCGTTGGATGCTACTACCTTCCCTGTAGTGAGTCACCAGTGAGGGATTAGCTCCTTAGAGGACAAGGCAGTGGAAACCATAGAGGGACGTATTAATATCTATTGGGGTTTCCCTACGTATAATAACAATACCCCTGAGGGTAACTCCCAAAAAGATAATTTTTTTGTCCACGATTGTTTTTGTGGGAAGATTATACCAGCTAATCACTAACAAATAATTTTGAAACATACTAGCCGATCACTAACAAATACGTACGTGAGGGAGGTGATTTGACCTTCAAACGACATTCTTGTTCTCCATAACCACTTGCCAGAAACTGATTCCTGGTACAACTATTGGCCCCTGAGGAGCCCCTGTGTGGTTGGGGGTGAAATGCGTAGGGAGCTTATTAAGCACTTGTTGCGGTCAAAAAATATATCATACAAATCGACCGCCACTGGTGTGTTTTTGGCCGGGAGAGCCTGTGAATTATTTAAAATTGCCACTCTACCCGAGGGCACGCGTAAAATATACGCACTATATTAGCTTGCTAGTAATTGGACACACTAGTTGTCCGAAATCTTCAATTGAGGAATTGAGATCTCTAAGTGAGACAGTATCCACTACATATATGTGTATGTTTGTTTGTCTTTCATACTTTTTAAGTGAATAAATAAAAGTAAAATTTTAATTTGAAGCTTATTAGTCTGCCGGTCCAAAAGAGTCACTTTCATGGTGAGAGCGATATTGTACTGCACTCCAGTCAGAAAAAAATATTACGAAAGGCTGCTGCAAACAGGCCTAGCTGCGTAATGCAAAAATAGAAGCACTACAACTCCCAGCAGGCACCAAGTAAAATGCACACGGTGAGATGTAGCCCAACAAAGGAGCTTTTGGTTTCTTGCACAGAGGATACGGACTGTATAGTGTATATAACTTTCCCTCTAGAAGTGGCTGTGGCCCAACGCTCTGTGTCTAATTCACTGCAGACACAGAACGGTATAATTCAGTTTGTTCGCAGCAGGCTAGGAATTATTTGCGTGCACTTTCACGGTGAGAGCGATATTGTACTGCACTCCAACCAGAAAAAAACATTACGAAAGGCTGCTGCAAACAGGCCTAGCTGCGTAATACAAAAATGGAAGCACTACAACTCCCAGCAGGCCCCAAGTAAAATGCGCACGGTGAGATGTAGCCCAACGAAGGAGCTTTTGGTTTTTTGCACGGAGGATATGGAATGTATAGTGTATATAACTTTCCCTCTAGAAGTGGCTATGACCCAATGCTCTGCGTCTAATTCACTGCAGACACAGAACGGTATAAATAAGTTTGTTCGCAGCAGGCTAGGAATTATTTGCGTGCACTTTCACGGTGAGAGCGATATTGTACTGCACTCCAACCAGAAAAAAACATTATGAAAGGCTGCTGCAAACAGGCCTAGCTGCGTAATACAAAAATGGAAGCACTACAACTCCCAGCAGGCCCCAAGTAAAATGCGCACGGTGAGATGTAGCCCAACGAAGGAGCTTTTGGTTTTTTGCACGGAGGATATGGAATGTATAGTGTATATAACTTTCCCTCTAGAAGTGGCTATGACCCAATGCTCTGCGTCTAATTCACTGCAGACACAGAACGGTATAAATAAGTTTGTTCGCAGCAGGCTAGGAATTATTTGCGTGCACTTTCACGGTGAGAGCGATATTGTACTGCATTCAAGCCAGAAAAAAATATTACGAAAGGCTGCTGCAAACAGGCCTAGCTGCGTAATACAAAAATGGAAGCACTACAACTCCCAGCAGGCACCAAGTAAAATGCACACGGTGAGATGTAGCCCTAAGAAGGACCGTTGGGGTTCTTGAAGACAGGATCCTACACTAACACTTTCCCTATAGCAGCAGCAGCACTTTGCCTAATCTCTGCCAGTGTGTGCCTGAGGCGAGCCGCAGGCGGGACCGCTTTAAGTACTAGGCGGTCACTTGATCTCACCAGCCACTCACTGCAGGGGGGTGGGATAGGGCTGGAACGTCACAGGAGGAAGTTGTAATGCCTTCCCTTTATGTCTGTTGGCTAGAAAATGGCGCTAAACATGCTGGAAAGGAAATGCAATTGACTCGAGTACCGCGTGGTGCTCGTCTCGAGTAACGAGCATCTTAAGTACCCTAATGCTCGAATGAGCATCAAGCTCGGACGAGTGTGCTCGCTCATCTCTAGTGATAAATGTTTTTATTTTCTTTTGGAAAAACACTTTAAGTTCACTTCAATCCTATAAAAATGCCCTAATATTTATGTGTATTTGAAATAGTTGTTCATGATTAAAAAAAGAACTTGCTTTTTATTTCCGGATAAAATGACTAGAGATTAGCGAGCACCAAAATGCTCAGGTGCTCGTTACTCGAGACGAACTTTTCGCGATGCTCGAGGGTTCGTTTCGAATAACAAACCCCATTGAAGTCAATGGGCGACCCGAGCATTTTTGTATATCGCCGATGCTCGCTAAGGTTTTCATTTGTGAAAATCTGGGCAATTCAAGAAAGTGATGGGAACGACACAGCAACGGATAGGGCAGGCGAGGGGCTACATGTTGGGCTGCATCTCAAGTTCACAGGTCCCACTATTAAGCCACAATAGCGGCAAGAGTGCCCCCCCCCCAACAACTTTTACTTCTGAAAAGCCCTCATTAGCAATGGATACCTTAGCTAAGCACCACACTACCTCCAACAAAGCACAATCACTGCCTGCATGACACTCCGCTGCCACTTCTCCTGGGTTACATGCTGCCCAACACCCCTCCCCCCCCCGCACGACCCAGTGTCCACAGCGCACACCAAACTGTCCCTGCGCAGCCTTCAGCTGCCCTCATGCCACGCCACCCTCATGTCTATTTATAAGTGCGTCTGCCAGAGGAAAAGCAGGCACACACTGCAGAGGGTTGGCACGGCTAGGCAGCGACCCTCTTTAAAAGGGGCAGGGCGATAGTCCACAATGCTGTACAGAAGCAATGAGAAATCCAATCCTGTGCCACCTCCATCTGGAGCTGGACACGTGGGCATAGCAATGGGGAACCTATGTGCCACACACTATTCATTCTGTCAAGGTGTCTGCATGCCCCAGTCAGACCGCGGTTTTTTATAAATAGTCACAGGCAGGTACAACTCCGCAATGGGAATTCCATGTGCACCCACAGCATGGGTGGCTCCCTGGAACCCACCGGCTGTACATAAATATATCCCATTGCAGTGCCCTGGACAGCAGAGCTAATGTCAGATAAAATGCAGGTGGGCTTCGGCCCACACTGCATGCCCCAGTCAGACTGGGGTTCTTTAGAAGTGGACACAGATGCATTTACAACTCCCTGTGGACCCACAGCATTGGAGGCTCCCTGGAACCCACCGGCGGTACATAAAAATATCCCATTGCATTGCCCATCACAGCTGAGGTAATAATGTCATGTTTAATGCAGGTGGGCTTCGGCCTACACTGCATGCCCCAGTCAGACTGGGGTTCTTTAGAAGTGGACACAGATGCATTTACAACTCCCTGTGGACCCACAGCATGGGTGGCTCCCTGGAACCCACCGGCGGTACATAAAAATATCCCATTGCATTGCTCATCACAGCTGATGTTACGTCAGCTGTAATGCAGGTGGGCAAAAAATTAATTGGATTACACTGTAGGCGAGGGGCCACAAAAATTGGTGTACCAACAGTAGTAATGTACCTGAGAAAAATTGCCCATGCCCAACCGAGAGGGCAGGTGAAACCCATTAATCGCTTTGGTTAATGTGGCTTAATTGGTAACTAGGCCTGGAGGCAGCCCAGTTAAAATAAAAATTGGTTGAGGTGAAAGTTTCAACGCTTTAATGAGCATTGAAATGTATAAAAATTGTTTAGAAAAATTATATGACTGAGCCTTGTGGGCCTAAGAAAAATTGAATATAATGAATATTATACACAGATTGATGAAGCAAAAAGGTCCCCGTTTTGGATGGTGATAGAGAACGATGCTTCCATCCGCGGGTGCAGCCTACGTATTGTTTATGTATCGCTGCTGTCCGCTGGTGGAGAAGAGAAGTCTGGGGAAATCCAGGCTTTGTTCATCTTGATGAGTGTAAGCCTGTCGGCACTGTCGGTTGACAGGTGGGTACGCTTATCCGTGATGATTCCCCCAGCCACACTAAACACACTCTCTGACAAGACGCTAGCCGCAGGACAAGCAAGCACCTCCAGGGCATACAGCGCGAGTTCAGGCCACGTGTCCAGCTTCAACACCCAGTAGTTGTAGGGGGCAGAGGCGTCACCGAGGACGGTCGTGCGATCGGCTACGTACTCCCTCACCATCCTTTTACAGTGCTCCCGCCAACTCAGCCTTGACTGGGGACTGGTGACATAGTCTTGCTGGGGAGCCATAAAGCTGTCAAAGGCCTTAGAGAGTGTTCCCCTGCCTGCGCTGTACATGCTGCCTGATCTCTGCGCCTCCCCTGCTACCTGGGCCGCGGAAATGCGCCTTCGGCCACTAGCGCTGTCGGATGGGAAGTTTACCATCAGTTTGTCCACCAGTGCCCTGTGGTATAGCATCATTCTCGAACCCCTTTCCTCTTCGGGAATGAGAGTGGAAAGGCTCTCCTTATACCGTGGGTCAAGCAGTGTGTACACCCAGTAATCCGTAGTGGCCAGAATGCGTGTAATGCGAGGGTCACGAGAAAGGCATCCTAACATGAAGTCAGCCATGTGTGCCGGGGTACCTGTACGCAACACATGGCTGTCCTCATAGGAAGATCACTTTCAGGATCCTCCTCCTCCTCCTCCTCTGGCCATACACGCTGAAAGGATGACAGGCAAGCTGCATCTGTACCCTCAGCAGTGGGCCAAGCTGTCTCTTCCCCCTCCTCCTCATGCTCCTCCCCTCCTCCTCCTCCTCCTCCTCTGGCCATACACGCTGAAGGGATGACAGGCAAGCAGCATCTGTCCCCTCAGCAGTGGGCCAAGCTGTCTCTTCCCCCTCCTCCTCATGCTCCTCCCCCTCCTCCTCAACGCGCTGAGATATAGACATGAGGTTGCTCTGACTATCCAGCGACATACTGTCTTCCCCCGCCTCTGTTTCTGATTCCAAAGCGTCTGCCTTTATGCTTTGCAGGGAACTTCTCAAGAGGCATAGCAGAGGAATGGTGACGCTAATGATTGCAGCATCCCCGCTCACCATCTGGGTAGACTCCTCAAAGTTTGCAAGGACCTGGCAGATGGCTGCCAACCAGGCCCACTCTTCTGTAAATAATTGAGGAGGCTGACTCCCATTACGCCGCCCATGTTGGAGTTGGTATTCCACTATAGCTCTACGCTGCTCATAGAGTCTGGCCAACATGTGGAGCGTAGAGTTCCACTGTGTGGGCACGTCGCACAGCAGTCGGTGCACTGGCAGATTAAACCGATGTTGCAGTGTCCGCAGGGTGGCAGCGTGCGTGTGGGATTTGCGGAAATGTGCGCAGAGCTGGCGCACCTTTCCGGGCAGGTATGACAAGTGGGGGTAGCTTTTCAGAAAGCGCTGAACCACCAAATTAAAGACATGGGCCAGGCATGGCACGTGCGTGAGGCTGCCGAGCTGCAGAGCCGCCACCAGGTTACGGCCGTTGTCACACACGACCATGCCCGGTTGGAGGCTCAGCGGCGCAAGCCAGCGGTCGGTCTGCTCTGTCAGACCCTGCAGCAGTTTGTGGGCCGTGTCGCTCTTCTCTCCTAAGCTGAGTAGTTTCAGCATGGCCTGCTGACGCTTGCCCACCGCTGTGCTGCCACGCCGCGTGACACCGACTGCTGGCGACGTGCTGCTGACACATCTTGATTGCGAGACAGAGGTTGCATAGGAGGAGGAGGAGGGTGGTTTAGTGGAGGAAGCATACACCCCCGCAGATACCACCACCGAGCTGGGGCACGCAATTCGGGGGGTGGGTAGGACGTGAGCGGTCCCAGGCTCTGACTCTGTCCCAGCCTCCACTAAATTCACCCAATGTGCCGTCAGGGAGATATAGTGGCCCTGCCCGCCTGTGCTTGTCCACGTGTCTGTTGTTAAGTGGACCTTGGCAGTAACCGCGTTGGTGAGGGCGCGTACAATGTTGCGGGAGACGTGGTCGTGCAGGCCTGGGACGGCACATCGGGAAAAGTAGTGGCGACTGGGAACCGAGTAGCGCGGGGCCGCCGCCGCCATCATGCTTTTGAAAGCCTCCGTTTCCACAAGCCTATATGGCAGCATCTCTAGGCTGATTAATTTTGCAATGTGCACGTTTAACGCTTGAGCGTGCGGGTGCATGGCGTCGTACTTGCGCTTGCTCTCAAACAGTGGCGCTAGCGACGTCTGGACGCTACGCTGAGAGACATTGCTGGATGGGGCCGAGGACAGCGGAGGTGAGGGTGTGGGTGCAGGCCAGGAGACGGTACTGCCTGTGTCCTCAGAGGGGGGTTGGATCTCAGTGGCAGGTTGGGGCACAGGGGGAGAGGCAGTGGTGCAAACCGGAGGCGGTGAACGGGCATCGTCCCACCTTGTGGGGTGCTTGGCCATCATATGCCTGCGCATGCTGGTGGTGGTGCCTCCCCAGCTGATCTTGGCGCGACAAAGGTTGCACAGCACTGTTCGTCGGTCGTCAGGCGTCTCTGTGAAAAACTGCCACACCGTAGAGCACCTTGACCTCTGCAGGGTGGCATGGCGCGAGGGGGGCGCTTTGGGAACCAGTTGGTGGATTATTCGGTCTGGCCCTGCCTCTACCCCTGGCCACCGCACTGGCTTGGCCTGTGCCCACACCCTGACTTGGGCCTCCCCGTCCTCGCCCGCGTCCACGTCCTATAGGCCTACCCCTACCCCTCAGCATGGTGTATTACCAGTAGTGCAGAAACAGAACGCTGTAATGAAATGTGCCGCTTATTGGCCTGTGGTTGGAGGCTGACTTCGTTTACGGAACGCCAGGAAATAATTTGGCGCAAGCCTGCTGTAACACTTAGCTGGCTGCGTATGATTTTGTTGTAGAACTACTACACCCAGCAGAGACCCAGAACACTGAGCACAGTGACAGGCAGGCCAAATAGATTTTTTGCCCAATATTTTTTACAAAAGGCCCACTGCGTATATTCAATCAATAATATATGTCTTCTGTCCCTGCCTCCACAATTCTGTCCCTGGAGTGTGTCACAGAACTGCAGAGTGTTGCACTGTTATTAACTGCAACAGAGCGGTGATTTCAGAGCCAGGAAATAATTTGGTGCAAGCCTGCTGTAACACTTAGCTGGCTGCGTATGATTTTGTAGAACTACTACACCCAGCACACACGGACCCAGAACACTGAGCACAGTGACAGGCAGGCCAAATAGATTTTTTGCCCAATATTTTTTAGAATAGGCCCACTGCGTATATTCAATCAATAATATATGTCTTCTGTCCCTGCCTCCACAATTCTGTCCCTGGAGTATTACTGCAGGGCGCAATGCTCTGCACGGCCGATATACCAAAAAAAAAAAAATGTGCAACACTGCAAAAAGCAGCCTCCACACTACTGCACACGGTTAGATGTGGCCCTAAGAAGGACCGTTGGGGTTCTTGAAGCCTACAATAACTCCTAACACTCTCCCTACAGCAGCTCCAACACGATAGCACTTTCCCTCAGCTATGTCACAACGCATCTGTGGTGAGCCGCGGGAGGGGCCGATTTTTATACTCGGGTGACACCTGATCTCGCCAGCCACTCACTGCAGGGGGGGTGGTATAGGGCTTGAACGTCGCAGAGGGAAGTTGTAATGCCTTCCCTGTCTTTCAATTGGCCAGAAAAGCACGCTAACGTCTCAGAGATGAAAGTGAAAGTAACCCGAACATCGCGTGGTGCTCGTTATGAGTAACGAGCATCTCGAACACGCTAATACTCGAACGAGTATCAAGCTCGGACGAGTACGTTCACTCATCTCTAAAAATGACACATCTGAACATGTGCTGTCTCTGGTACTGCAGATCAGCCTCATTCACATTTACAGTTCAGGGACAGACTTTACCCTATTCTGGTTGTGTGGGTGCCCACTGTCACAGCAGAGGACCATGGTCCTAGCAAACCCAGATAAGCTCTGTTAGCGACTGATGTCACTGCAGAGGGATGTTTTTCCCTGTAAGTGGGGCTCCAATGGATGCCTTAGCTACAGTGGAAAAGTGTGAAATTAATAAAAACAAAGACCATGTAAATGTCCCCCAGAGGTCTTATTTGACATCATGGAGAACATAGATGGTAAAAAATTAGTTACAAAAATAAGTTTTAAAAAATTACAAAATAAAATAAAAAACTATACAAGGGGCTGCTGATAAGTCTTTGGCTTTGTTTTCTTTTTTTGTTTCTATGGTAACGAATGTTACATCACATGAAAGCCTTATGTGTCTAATATATGTTTTGAAAATTTTGTGTTTGCAGCTTTTGGCAACAGTGATCTAGGCACGCGGGAAAACAAAATGGCGGAGTCTAAGGCGATATTCACAGCAAATGAGAACAGAGGAGTGATAAAATTCTTGTTTCTACAAGGAAAGTCCGTGAAGGATATTCATAGTGATATGTCGCAGACATTGGGGGATCAATGCCCTTCATATTCTACAGTTAAGAACTGGGTTGCCAAATTTAAAACTGGCCACTTCAGCACCAATGATAAGGAATATCCTGAACGACCGAGAGAGGTTGTTGTTCTGGAGATCGTCGATGCTGTGCACAACCTCATACTGGAGAATCAGCGAATTTCAGCTAAAGGAATAGCAGACATCATGGGGATTTCTCGTGAACGTGTTTGTGTGATTATCCATGAACATTTGAACATGAAGAAGCTATCTGCAAAGTGGGTCCACAAATGTTTGACAACAGATCAGAAAAGCATGTGAGTGAAACCTTCCCACTGCATTTGTCAGCGTTTCCTGATTGATAAGAACTTCCTGGATCGACTGGTCACTATGGATGAGACCTGGATTTATTTGTTTGACCCTAAAACCAAGAAGCAGTCAAAAGAGTGGAGGCACAGTGGTTCTCCTCGCCCAAAGAAGTTCAGGGTGCAAAAATCAGCCACTAAGGTGATGGTGTCTGTGTTCTGGGATAAGGAGGGCGTGCTGCTAGTGGACTACCTTTAAAATGGTTCCACCATCAATGCAAGGTATTACATTGAACGTTTGGACCAATTGAAGGCAGCTCTGAAGGCCAAAAGGCGCGGCAAGCTGTCCAAAGGAATCTTGTTCCTGCAAAACAACGCCTCCACTCACACTGCGACCATGGCAAAACTGGTGGAGCTAGGCTTCCAGCTAGTTACCCATCTACATTATTCACCATATCTAGCTCCCTCCGACTATCATCTGTTTCCAAACCTGAAGAAACACCTCAAGGGTACCAAATTTCACACCATTCCCCATGCCATGGCTGCTACGGATGACTGGTTTGAGGCACAACCGAAATCCTTCTTTATGCAAGGCTTACAGAACTTGGAATACTGATGTAAGAAGTGTGTTGACATCAGTGGAGAGTATGGGGAATAAATGTAAAGTTTCATCTTCCTATCTCGTTTCTTTCTGGGTAAAGCGAAAGACTTATCAGCACCCCCTCGTATATAAAAAAGAAAATGACCCAAAGCCGACGCCATCCCAAACAGTAACCGTATACGCCCTGTAATCCAAAACTATACAAATTATATATCAAAACGTTCAAAACCAAATAAGAAACCCATTCCTATACTTTATTTTAGTGTAAATATACTTATTTTAAAAATAAACAAGTATAAATTGTTTAAATAGAATCATTTTTAAGCTTCTTAACCCTAAAAAACAAAAAAAAAAGTCAGTAAAAAAAAATTGGTCATTAAAATCACCACATGGGTAAAATCCCTAAAAGGTGTCTGGTCCTTTAGACAAAAACAACCTGGTTCCTAAGGAGTTAAAGGTTCTGTGGTGACCTCATCACCATGCATCCACATAGACAGCCAATCTGCGTTGGATATATTAGGTGACTGTTAGAGTAATAACTATGTATCCATTTTGTATCTTTCTTCCATCTTGTATGCTTCAGCCTGTCATATTATATTGTTGACATTTGCCTTCATAAGAACTTTGCAGATATTACGTCTAGTATAATCTTGATGATGATGATGATGCTTGGTCAGAACATCTCGTATGTTCCATACTTTGAGATAAGAGGGCCAGACTACACAACCTTGGTGCTATTAGCGACTGTTCTCCATGGAGGTGTCTCATGAGAGATAGTTCCAATCTGCCTGAGAGAAATCCTGCCTGACAACTAAGAAGTCACTGTTCTTTTTTAGTTTTAATAACCAATCATATACATTTTTATAGGATAATTATTACAAGTGAGATGTGTTCTAGCCTCATTGCAAATATCTTTGTATATATACTTTTGTTTGTTAATGGAATAAACAGAATTTATTTGATTACACTAGGAAAACGAGTGTGGTCATTGTGTCTACGGAGTATTTGTTAGACAATTTATTTTTATGAGATTTGAAATACCCAACATATACCTGAAGCATACATTTTCGCTATCATGACCAATTGTTTCCTCAGAACAAAGACCTGGACCTATTAGTAGCCGTACCAGCACTCCTAGCTACTAATGGATATCATCCACATCATACCTGGGAGACTAATTGCCACCACCATTCACAATCGAACGCCCAGTCATGAGCTCAACTGAGACAGCACCCAGCTGGATCCACAGGCACCAACACATTCACAACAGTCATTTGCTCACATCCGTGTTGCAGAGTTGCCATGCATGCACCACTCTCATAGCTGCTGTGTGACTGATTGCTAAGAAGAATGTGATGCATGCTTACCACTATGAGTCCTTATTGCCAAAGCTGTCCAGTGCTAATAGTGGATAATGGACTAAGTACATAACAAAAAAAATGGCACCTATATCGCCTGGGAATAAGAGCTATAACAAGCAATACTAATAAAGCTCATGTACTAAGTCTCTATCATAAACTATTTATTTTATTTATATGGTCATTAGGGGTATATTACCAAGGGTGATATTCAAAAGATAAAGGACAAATCAACACAATAGATACAGTAGTACCCACAGTGGCAATATAAAGACTCATCCATGCTAAGAGTTGGACAATAGACTGGATATGCAAGAAAGGGGAGTAAAATATGAACTGCAGCCAATTGGCTAGTTGGTATATGAAATCCATGCAAAGGCTATCTAATAGGTAACAATACTGAGGAACACAGTAACCTAATAATTCCGTAATAGAAACATAGGGAGACACATGTAGATGAAAGTGTTTCACACTAATTATGGCATTTGCGTCAGTACTTATGCTACAAGCTTTTGAGGCAACAATGTTTTTACTAAGTGTCCTATAGTTTTCTAATAGAGATGAGCGAGCATACTCGCTAAGGCAAACTACTCGAGCAAGTAGTGCCCTATGCAAGTACTTGCCCGCTCGTCTCAAAAGATTCGGGTGCCGGCGGGGGACAGGGAGCAGCGGGGGAGAGCGGGGAGGAATGGAGGGGAGATCTTTCTCTCACTGTCTTCCTCCTGCTCCCCCCTGCTCACTCCCGCAACTCACTGCTCTCCCCCGCCGGCAACTGAATCTTTTGAGACGAGCGGGCAGGTACTTGCATAAGGCACTACTCACTCAAGTAGTTTGCCTTAGCGAGTACGCTCGCTCATCTCTATTTTCTAACGAAAGAAGAAATTGATTTTTGTTGGTTATGGATGCTCTAATATGGACCCTTTTGCCAATAGGCAACGTTCTGTAGAACTGCAATACTAGAGACTCAAGAGCCATTGGTTATGCAGCATTGCCTATTGTAAATGTCAGCATGAGCAGCATTTACTGTTCACTAACACACCAGACCACTAATAATGGTCATTTAGATGTTGGCACTATCCACACAAAAGATAGTTTTGTTTATTATTGATCATTTCCCGCATACATGTTGGCCAACTATTGCGAAATAAATAAGATAAGAGTGAATCACGATGATAATAATAAACCATGTTATGATGCAGCAACACACAACAAAAATCACAAAATCGCTGGTGGATTTCGCTGCGACTTAGTGGCAACAAAATTTGCATCTCTAACATTAAAAGGGGTGAAATTCGCAGTGAAAAACCAATGCAGATTTTGACTTGCAGAGAAATTAAAAATCTGTATGGCTGATCAATTTCCATGCTCAAAAAATTTTCAAATTCGGTGAAATTTTATCCAAATTCCAGTATCGCAGGCCCCTGTGGATTTTCTGTGAGCATAAAAAACCCACAGCATTTCCAGTAAGCGTGGTCATACCTGAACTGGGATGTTAGGCTGGGACATTGGCTTTTGAGTACCACTGAGGGCTGGGATTACTGAGAATAACAATAGGTCCAGGTCAGAACAAAGACCTGGACCTATTAGTAGCCGTACCAGCACTCCTAGCTACTAATGGATATCATCCACATCATACCTGGGAGACTAATTGCCACCACCATTCACAATCGAACGCCCAGTCATGAGCTCAACTGAGACAGCACCCAGCTGGATCCACAGGCACCAACACATTCACAACAGTCATTTGCTCAGATCCGTGTTGCAGAGTTGCCATGCATGCACCAGTGTCATAGCTGCTGTGTGACTGATTGCTAAGAAGAATGTGATGCATGCTTACCACTATGAGTCCTTATTGCCAAAGCTGTCCAGTGCTGAAAGTGGATAATGGACTAAGTACATAACAAAAAAAATGGCACCTATATCGCCTGGGAATAAGAGCTATAACAAGCAATACTAATAAAGCTCATGTACTAAGTCTCTATCATAAACTATTTATTTTATTTATATGGTCATTAGGGGTATATTACCAAGGGTGATATTCAAAAGATAAAGGACAAATCAACACAATAGATACAGTAGTACCCACAGTGGCAATATAAAGACTCATCCATGCTAAGAGTTGGACAATAGACTGGATATGCAAGAAAGGGGAGTAAAATATGAACTGTAGCCAATTGGCTAGTTGGTATATAAAATCCATGCAAAGGCTATCTAATAGGTAACAATACTGAGGAACACAGTAACCTAAAAATTCCGTAATAGAAACATAGGGAGACACATGTAGATGAAAGTGTTTCACACTAATTATGGCATTTGTGTCAGTACTTATGCTACAAGCTTTTGAGGCAACAATGTTTTTACTAAGTGTCCTATAGTTTTCTAATAGAGATGAGCGAGCGTACTCGCTAAGGCAAACTACTCGAGCAAGTAGTGCCCTATGTGAGTATTTGCCCGCTCGTCTCAAAAGATTCGGGTGCCGGCGGGGGACAGGGAGCAGCGGGGGAGAGCGGGGAGGAATGGAGGGGAGATCTTTCTCTCACTGTCTTCCTCCTGCTCCCCCCTGCTCACTCCCGCAACTCACTGCTCTCCCCCGCCGGCAACTGAATCTTTTGAGACGAGCGGGCAGGTACTTGCATAAGGCACTACTCGCTCAAGTAGTTTGCCTTAGCGAGTACGCTCGCTCATCTCTATTTTCTAACAAAAGAAGAAATTGATTTTTGTTGGTTATGGATGCTCTAATATGGACCCTTTTGCCAATAGGCAACGTTCTGTAGAACTGCAATACTAGAGACTCAAGAGCCATTGGTTATGCAGCATTGCCTATTGTAAATGTCAGCATGAGCAGCATTTACTGTTCACTAACACACCAGACCACTAATAATGGTCATTTAGATGTTGGCACTATCCACACAAAAGATAGTTTTGTTTATTATTGATCATTTCCCGCATACATGTTGGCCAACTATTGCGAAATAAATAAGATAAGAGTGAATCACGATGATAATAATAAACCATGTTATGATGCAGCAACACACAACAAAAATCACAAAATCGCTGGTGGATTTCGCTGCGACTTAGTGGCAACAAAATTTGCATCTCTAACATTAAAAGGGGTGAAATTCGCAGTGAAAAACCAATGCAGATTTTGACTTGCAGAGAAATTAAAAATCTGTATGGCTGATCAATTTCCATGCTCAAAAAATTTTCAAATTCGGTGAAATTTTATCCAAATTCCAGTATCGCAAGCCACTGTGGATTTTCTGTGAGCATAAAAAACCCACAGCATTTCCAGTAAGCGTGGTCATACCTGAACTGGGATGTTAGGCTGGGACATTGGCTTTTGAGTACCACTGAGGGCTGGGATTACTGAGAATACCTTTTGTTTACAGGGCTGTAAAGCATTGGAATTATTTGAGGTCTCTCTAAATTTGGCAACTAATAAAAGTAAATTTGCACAGATTTTTTTAAGTAGCATACAACTTCCAACTTCATTTATGTCTTCTGCAGTGTGCAGACATTAATTACACATTATATTGCATTCAACTGCAGTGGGTTTAATTTAGGTTTAATGTCCCTTTGAATAATCCTCTAAAGGGAAAGTATCATCAGAAAAGGACATACTGTACCATTTAAATAAAGTTTTCTTTAAAACATGTTTCACATTTTCAGTGTTTTTTATGTTATTAAAAATATATAGAAAATCTTAAATTTTCACACTAGCCGTTAGGGAAAATGTTGCAGTTTCAAGATACAATGCAACTAGCGAAGTTACCAGAAATACACAAGGTTTATTTAGGAATGCAGAAGTGTAAATAACATCAAGGACACTGACATAAGAATGAGTAAGCAACCTATAAAGGCCCATTTAAACACAATGATTATCACTCAAAATTCACTCAAAAGCCGTCTTTTGAGCAATAATCGTTGTGTGTAACTGCTGAAAAGACGACGATGAGCCTTATCAGGGATTTACAGCGTGATACGGCTGATACTATTGTTTCAGCTGTATCCCGCTCGCTCCCTGATCACAGGCTGAGTATGAAGAACAGGTGGTCCAGCTCTGTTCTCCATACCCGGCACGGAGCGCTCAGCTATATAACAGCCGGGTGCTCCGTGCAGAAAACATCTGGATGCAGAAGACAAGCGGGGACAACCCACTTCTCTTCTTCATCGTCCACTCCGGGCACTCAGCTGTATGACAGCCGGGCGCTCGGAGCAGGGAACAGCTGGATGCAGAAGACAAGCTGCCGCTGGCAGCGCAAGGTGATCGCTCTTAATGGGCCTTTACTCTATAGTAACTTAGTGCTATCTGCCCTAATTCTATTCTATGCAAACTACTCAATGCAAATAATAAAATAATGACAATGCTTAGAAAACTATGAACGTTGTTTGCACAAGTTAGTCCTGTAACACTAAAATGCAGTTCATGTAATATAACACATAGTCCTTCTAATTAAGGCCCATTTATAAGGGACGAACTGTCGGGCATATGATGCCTGACACTCGTCCCAGTGAACCTTGCTCCTGTGCTGTTACAGAGGAGTGAGTATCGTTAGCATCACTCACAGCGCTGCCAGTATGGAGGAGGAGGAGGAGACTGGAGAGCATTCTCCCCCTGCCCGCCTCCATTCACTGTAAGTAGACAGTTGTTTAGAACTGAACCAATGCTGGTTTACACTGAATGGCTAGTCATTCAGTTTTCTGCATGCAGAAACTGAACAACTGAACAACTCTTGCTCAGTCGTTCAATCTCTGCATGCATTTATACAGGACAACTATCGTTCAAACTCCCGTGGAAGCACTGGGTTTTGAATGACTCTGAACGATAATCGTCCCGTGTAAATGGACCTTAAGGTTATTATTAGAGATGAGCGAACACCAAAATGTTCGGGTGTTCGTTATTCGGAACGAACTTCCTGTGATGCTCGAGGGTTCGTTTCGAACAACGAACCCCATTGAAGTCAATGGGCGACCAGAACATTTTAGTATTTCGCCGATCTCGCTAAGGTTTTCATGTGTGAAAATCTGGGCAATTCAAGAAAGTGATGGGAATGACACAGAAACGGATAGGGCAGGCGAGGGGCTACGTGTTGGGCTGCATCTCAAGTTCACAGGTCCCACTATTAAGCCACAATACCGGCAAGAGTGGGCCCCCCCCCCCTCCCAACAACTTTTACTTCTGAAAAGCCCTCATTAGCATGGCATACCTTTGCTAAGCACCACACTACCTCCAACAAAGCACAATCACTGCCTGCATGACACTCCACTGACACTTCTCCTGGGTTACATGCTGCCCAACCGCCCCCCCTCCCCCCCCACAGCGCACACCAAAGTGTCCCTGGGCAGCCTTCAGCTGCCCTCATGCCACACCACGCTCATGTCTATTTAGAATTGCGTCTGCCATGACGAGGGACCGCAGGCACACACTGCAGAGGTTGGACGGCTAGGCAGCGACCCTCTTTAAAAGTGGCGGAGCGATAGCCCACAATGCTGTACAGAAGCAATGAGAAATAGAATCCTGTGCCACCGCCATCAGGAGCTGCACACGTGGGCATAGCAATGGGGAACCTATGTGCCACACACTATTCATTCTGTCAAGGTGTCTGCATGCCCCAGTCAGACCGGGCTTTTTAATTCATAGACACAGGCAGGTACAACTCCCTATTGTGAAGTCCCTGTCGACCCACAGCATGGGTGGCTCCCTGGAACCCACCGGCGGTACACAGAAATATCCCATTGCATTGCCCAACACAGCTGAGGTAGTAATGTCGTGCTTAATGCAGGTGGGCTTCGGCCCACACTGCATGCCCCAGTCTGACTGGGGTTCTTTATAAGTGTACAGATGTAGTAAAAAGTCCGTGTGCACCTACAGCATGGGTGGGTGCCAGGAAGCCACCGGCGGTACATAGAAATATACCATTGCATTGCCCAACACAGCTGAGGTAGTAATGTTGTGCTTAACCCTTTCCAATCCAATTTGTATATGGTTTTCCTAGGGGGCTTACTCTTTTTCTGCTGTTATACAACGGCGCTATATGCTGGCTAAAGCCAGTACTGCATGAGCTGACACGTAGGATAGGCTCCGACAGCAGAGAGGCTGGCAATATACAGTAAGAGAACCCCGACGGACGTCTACCAACAACGGAGCTGTACAGCCTTAAACCCTAATGTCTTCACAGGTCACACAGTGGACTGGAAAGGGTTAATGCAGGTGGGTTTCGGCCCACACTGCATGCCCCAGTCAGACTGGGGTTCTTTACAAGTGGACACATGTAGGTTAAACTCCCTGTGGACCCACTGCCTGGGTGGGTGCCAGGAAGCCACCGGCGGTACATAGAAATATCCCATTGCATTGCCCAACACAGCTGAGGTAGTAATGTCGTGCGTAATACAGGTGGGCTTCGGCCCACACTGCATGCCCCAGTCAGACGGGTTCTTTAGAAGTGTACAGATGTATTAAAAACTCAGTGTGCACCTACAGCATGGGTGGCTCCCTGGAACCCACCGGCGGTACATAAAAATATCCCATTGCATTGCCCAACACAGCTGAGGTAGTAATGTCGTGCTTAATGCAGGTGGGCTTCGGCCCACACTGCATGCCCCAGTCTGACTGGGGTTCTTTACAAGTGGACACATGTAGGTTAAACTCCCTGTGGACCCACTGCCTGGGTGGGTGCCAGGAAGCCACCGGCGGTACATAGAAATATCCCATTGCATTGCCCAACACAGCTGAGGTAGTAATGTCGTGCGTAATACAGGTGGGCTTCGGCCCACACTGCATGGCCCAGTCAGACGGGTTCTTTAGAAGTGTACAGATGTATTAAAAACTCAGTGTGCACCTACAGCATGGGTGGCTCCCTGGAACCCACCGGCGGTACATAAAAATATCCCATTGCATTGCCCAACACAGCTGAGGTAACGTCAGCTGTAATGCAGGTGGGCTAAAAATTAATTTGATTACACTGTAGGCGAGGGCCCACAAAAATTGCTGTATCAACAGTACTAATGTACATCCCAAAAATTGGCCATGGCCAGCCAAGAGGGCAGGTGAAACCCATTAATCGCTTTGGTTAATGTGGCTTAAGTGGTAACTAGGCCTGGAGGCAGCCCAGTGTAACGAAAAATTGGTTCAAGTTAAAGTTCCAATGCTTTTAAGCGCATTGAAACTTATAAAAATTGTTCTGAAAAATTATTTGAGTGAGCCTTGTGGCCCTAAGAAAAATTGCCCGTTCAGCGTGATTACGTGAGGTTTCAGGAGGAGGAGCAGGAGGAGGAGGAGGAGGAATATTAGACACAGATTGATGAAGCAGAAATGTCCCCGTTTTGGATGGTGAGAGAGAACGTAGCTTCCATCCGCGGGTGCAGCCTACGTATTGCTTACGTATCGCTGCTGTCCGCTGGTGGAGAACAGAAGTCTGGGGAAATCCAGCCTTTGTTCATCTTGATGAGTGTTAGCCTGTCGGCACTGTCGGTTGACAAGCGGCTACGCTTATCTGTGATGATTCCCCCAGCCGCACTAAACACCCTCTCCGACAAGACGCTAGCCGCAGGACAAGCAAGCACCTCCAGGGCATACAGCGCTAGTTCAGGCCACATGTCCAGCTTCGACACCCAGTAGTTGTAGGGGGCAGAGGCGTCACCAAGGATGGTCGTGCGATCCGCTACGTACTCCCTCACCATCCTTTTACAGTGCTCCCGCCGACTCAGCCGTGACTGGGGAGCGGTGACACAGTCTTGGTGGGGAGACATAAAGCTGGCCAGGCCCTTAAAGACTGTTGCACTACCTGGGATGTACATGCTGCTCGATCTACGCACATCCCCTGCTACCTTGCCCTCGGTACTGCGCCTTCTGCCACTAGCGCTGTCGGCTGGGAATTTTACCATCAGCTTGTCCGCAAGGGTCCTGTGGTATAGCAACACTCTCGAACCCCTTTCCTCTTCGGGAATCAGAGTGGGCAGGTTCTCCTTATACCGTGGATCGAGCAGTGTGTACACCCAGTAATCCGTCGTGGCCAGAATGCGTGCAACGCGAGGGTCACGAGAAAGGCATCCTAACATGAAGTCAGCCATGTGTGCCAGGGTACCTGTACACAACACATGGCTGTCTTCACTAGGAAGATCACTATCAGGATCCTCCTCCTCCTCCTCCTCCTCAGGCCATACACGCTGAAAGGATGACAGGCAATCAGCCGGTGTACCGTCAGCAGCGGCCCAAGCTGTCTCTTCCCCCTCCTCCTCATCCTCCTCATGCTCCTCCTCCTCCTCCTGTATGCGCTGAGAAATAGACAGGAGGGTGCCCTGACTATCCAGCGGCATACTGTCTTCCCCCGCCCCCGTTTCCGAGCGCAAAGCAGCTGCCTTTATGGTTTGCAGGGAATTTCTCAAGATGCATAGCAGAGGAATGGTGACGCTAATGATTGTAGCATCGCCGCTCACCACCTGGGTAGACTCCTCAAAATTACCAAGGACATGGCAGATGTCTGCCAACCAGGCCCACTCTTCTGAAAGGAATTGAGGAGGCTGACTCCCACTGCGCCGCCCATGTTGGAGTTGGTATTCGACTATAGCTCTACGTTGTTCATAGAGCCTGGCCAACATGTGGAGCGTAGAGTTCCACCGTGTGGGCACGTCGCACAGCAGTCGGTGCACTGGCAGCTTAAAGTGATGTTGCAGGGTGCGCAGGGTGGCAGCGTCCGTGTGGGACTTGCGGAAATGTGCGCAGAGCCGGCGCGCCTTTACGAGCAGGTCTGACAAGCGTGGGTAGCTTTTCAGAAAGCGCTGAACCACCAAATTAAAGACATGGGCCAGGCATGGCACGTGTGTGAGGCTGCCGAGCTGCAGAGCCGCCACCAGGTTACGGCCGTTGTCACACACGACCATGCCCGGTTGGAGGCTGAGCGGCGCAAGCCAGCGGTCGGTCTGCTGTGTCAGACCCTGCAGCAGTTCGTGGGCCGTGTGCCTCTTATCTCCTAAGCTGAGTAGTTTCAGCACGGCCTGCTGACGCTTGCCCACCGCTGTGCTGCCACACCGCGCGACACCGACTGCTGGCGACATGCTGCTGCTAACACATCTTGATTGCGAGACAGAGGAGGAGGAGGAGGAGGAGGGTGCTTTAGTGGAGGAAGCATACACCTCCGCAGATACCAGCACCGAGCTGGGGCCCGCAATTCTGGGGGTGGGTAGGACGTGAGCGGTCCCAGGCTCTGACTCTGTCCCAGCCTCCACTAAATTCACCCAATGTGCCGTCAGGGAGATGTAGTGGCCCTGCCCGCCTGTGCTTGTCCACGTGTCCGTAGTTAAGTGGACCGTGGCAGTAACCGCGTTGGTGAGGGCGCGCACAATGTTGCGGGAGACGTGGTCGTGCAGGGCTGGGACGGCACATCGGGAAAAGTAGTGGCGACTGGGAACTGAGTAGCGCGGGGCCGCCGCCTCCATGATACTTTTGAAGGACTCAGTTTCCACAACCCTATACGGCAGCATCTCAAGGCTGATGAATTTTGCTATGCGGACGGTTAACGTTTGAGCGTGCGGGTGCGTGGCGGCGTACTTGCGCTTGCGCTCGAACACTTGCGCAAGCGACGGCTGAACGGTGCGCTGAACTACACTGCTGGATGGGGCCGAGGACAGCGGAGATGAGGGTGTGGGTGCAGGCCATGAGGCGGTAGTGCCTGTGTCCTGAGAGGGGGGTTGCATCTCAGTGGCAGGTTGGGGCACAGGGGGAGAGGCAGGGGTGCAAACCGGAGGCGGTGAACGGCCTTCGTCCCACCTTGCGGGGTGCTTGGCCATCATATGTCTGCGCATGGTGGTGGTGGTGAGGCTGTTGGTGTTGGCTCCCCGGCTGAGCTTTGCGCGACAAAGGTTGCACACCACTGTTCGTCGGTCGTCAGGCGTCTCTGTGAAAAACTGCCAGACCTTAGAGCACCTCGGCCTCCGCAGGGTGGCATGGCGCGAGGGGGCGCTTTGGGAAACACTTGGTGGATTATTCGGTCTGGCCCTGCCTCTACCCCTGGCCACTGCACTGCCTCTTGCAACCTGCCCTGCTGATGCCCTTGACTCCCCCTCTGAAGACCTGTCCTCCTGAGTAAGCGTTGCACACCAGGTGGGGTCAGTCACCTCATCGTCCTGCTGCTCTTCCTCCGAATCCTCTGTGCGCTGCTCCCTGGGACTTACTGCCCTTACTACTACCTCACTGCAAGACAACTGTGTCTGATCGTCATCGTCCTCCTCACCCACAGAAAGTTGTTGAGACAGTTGGCGGAAGTCCCCAGCCTCTTCCCCCGGACCCCGGGAACTTTCGAATGGTTGGGCATCAGTGACGATAAACTCCTCTGGTGGGAGAGGAACCGCTGCTGCCCAATCTAAGCAGGGGCCCGAGAACAGTTCCTGGGAGTGTTCCCGCTCCTGAGCAGGTGTTATTGTAGTGGAGTGAGGAGGCTGGGAGGAAGGAGGAGCAGCAGACAGAGGATTCAGATTGGCAGCAGTGGACGGCGCAGAACTGCGGGTAGACGATAGGTTGCTCGAAGCACTTTCTGCCATCCAGGACAGGACCTGCTCACACTGCTCATTTTCTAATAACCGTCTCCCGCGTGGACCCATTAATTGGGCGATGAATGTGGGGACGCCAGAAACGTGCCTCTCTCCTAATCGCGCAGCAGTCGGCTGCGACACACCGGGATCAGGAGCTCGGGCTGTGCCCACACCCTGACTTGGCCCTCCGCGTCCTCGGCCGCGTCCACGTCCTCTAGGCCTACCCCTACCCCTCAGCATGCTGTATTACCAGTGATTTGATTTCACAGGCAGGAAATAAATTGGCGCAAGACTGCAGGCCAAATATAATTTTTGCCCTTTTTGGAAAACGAAAGGCCCCACTGCCTCTAGTGAATGAATTATCTAAGTTTAATAACTGTGCTGTGTCCCTGCTTATGTGTCACAGAACGTGAGGGTAGCAGAGTTATTATAACTCTTGGAGAGCAGGTATTTTTTTCCCAATTAAGGAAAGCAAATGGCGAAGCCAGCAGTAAAGCGTAGCTGGGTGCGTCTGATTTAGCAATGTTGTTCAAGCAGCTCACACGTGTCCACCGCCCTTAGGACGGACAGAGGCTGGACAAATAGATTTGTTTTCAGTTTTTTTCCACCAAAAGGCAGCACTGCGTATATTCAATGAACATGAGAAGTTTAATAACTGTGCTGTGTCCCTGCTTATGTGTCACAGAACGTGAGGGTAGCAGAGTTATTATAACTCTTGGAGAGCAGGTATTTTTTTCCCAATTAAGGAAAGCAAATGGCGAAGCCAGCAGTAAAGCGTAGCTGGGTGCGTCTGATTTAGCAATGTTGTTCAAGCAGCTCACACGTGTCCACCGCCCTTAGGACGGACAGAGGCTGGACAAATAGATTTGTTTTCAATTTTTTTCCACCAAAAGGCAGCACTGCGTATATTCAATGAACATGAGAAGTTTAATAACTGTGCTGTGTCCCTGCTTATGTGTCACAGAACGTGAGGGTAGCAGAGTTATTATAACTCTTGGAGAGCAGGTATTTTTTTCCCAATTAAGGAAAGCAAATGGCGAAGCCAGCAGTAAAGCGTAGCTGGGTGCGTCTGATTTAGCAATGTTGTTCAAGCAGCTCACACGTGTCCACCGCCCTTAGGACGGACAGAGGCTGGACAAATAGATTTGTTTTCAGTTTTTTTCCACCAAAAGGCAACACTGCGTATATTCTATGAATAATAACTGTGTTGTGGCCCTGCCTATACAATTCTTTCCCTGCAGTATCAATGGAGGGTGCAATGGTCTGCAGAGGCGATTTTGAGAAGCAAAAAAAAATGCAGCACAGCTAACAGCAGCCTGGACAGTACTGCACACGGATAAATATGGCCCTAGAAAGGACCGTTGAGGTTCTTGAAGGCTACACTCACTCCTAACACTCTCCCTGCCTATGCAGCACTTCTGTCCCTAATGCCAGGTGCAACGGTCTGCAGAGGCGATTTTGAGAAAAAAAAATTTGCCACTGCTAACAGCAGCCAACACACAGCTATCAGTGGCCCTAATAAGGACCTTTGGGGGGTCTTGAAGCCTACACTAACTACCAATTCTTTCCCTACAGCAGCTCCGGTACAAACAGCACTGTCCCTCATCTAACTCACACCGCATCTGAGGCGAACCGCGGGAGGGGCCGACTTTTATGTTCGGGTGACACCTGATTTCCCCAGCCACTCACAGCAGGGGGGTGGTATAGGGCTTGAACGTCACAGGGGGAAGTTGTAATGCCTTCCCTGTCTTTCAATTGGCCAGAAAAGCGCGCTAACGTCTCAGGGAAGGAAGTGAAAGTAACCAGAACACCGCATGGTGTTCGTTACGAATAACGAACATCCCGAACACCCTAATATTCGCACGAATATCAAGCTCGGACGAACGCGTTCGCTCATCTCTAGTTATTATTTCACTCTTATTAATACAGTGTAACTGTACACAGCATCTTTACTCCAGATCTCGAGTTAGGGTATCATGTCCAGACCCTGCGAACAATGTCCCTTTTGTTAATAACTGCTGTAGCTTTTTCCCTATACAACAAGCCTGCTGTGAGTCTATATCAGTGTACCCACTTATTAGCCACCATATTGCAGTCAATCTCACTTACAGTTAGTCACTTGAAATATAAAGAATCACTGTTTGATGCTCCTTTCTCTAATTGTGCAGTCAGTGACACACTGGCTTTTTGGAGCAGCAGGAGCAACTGTTATCCTCTCTGAAGATTGTTACTCTGTCACTCACATGGCATTCTCGACAGATTCCAGGGGATCCTCTTGCCTCTTTTCACAGATGTAGTGCTCTTTTTACACCCAGGGATTTGTTCCACAATGTCCTCCACTTCTGGCAGCAAATAATAATTGAACATTTCCATCCCTTTCCAGGCAACAGTTATGAAGAGGAAGTTCTAAACTCCCTATATTATTTTTTTATACTTACACATTTTAATACTTTTTATATCATAAAATTTCAATGCATTCATAACCTAATAGTTATATACCCTGTTTCCCCGAAAATAAGACTCGTCTTATATTAATTTTTGCTCCCAAATATGCGCTACGTCTTATTTTCAGGAGGTGTCTTATTTCGCCGCGGCAAATCTGTCTGTGGACGCTAATCCCTCAATTGGCCAGCTTTGTGGACGAAATTTCTCAGAAATCTCGTCCACATGGGACAGCAAATCTGTCACGGCAAAGCTGGGAGAAGCCGGTGTTGTGGGGCGGATTCACCAGCCACAGAAACGGAAAAGCGTGCAGCCAGGTCGCTTCAAAACAAGCGGCTGAGTGCTGTGGGTTTTGAAGCAGTGCTTTCCCGGCGGAAATCTCGCTGTTTATCACTGTGGCCAAACAGCGAGATTTCCGCTGGAAATACGCTCTGTGAGAACCCAGCCTTAAGAATCACACACAGGTTGCCTGACTCACACACAGAGCAATAAAATATAAGGACTGTAAAGTACCTGTCTGCAGACAGAAGTTCCTGTAACACTTGTAAGCAGGGATGGTATTGCAGCTTCCGGCCACCAGGGGGAGCTCATCACAGCAGACATGTACAACAGGAACAGAACATACAGTATGGACTTTTCCAGCCAGCAAGGGGAGCTCACAACAGCACACTCGTACAGCACAGCAGGGACAGGATAACAGCAGACTGTCTGCAGATCTACCTATATATCTGGAGGTAGGAGACAACGGGGATGGCAGCAAGGGACAGGCCTCTTGACTTGCCTGCACACTTTACTATGCCTTACTATTGGGGCTGCCTTATATTTGGGACTTCTGCAAATTTCAGGGGTGCCTTATTTTCAGGGGGTGCTTTATTTTCGGGGAAACACGGTACTTGATTGATTATGTATAATAACATCAGCTTATTTGGTAATGAATTGCTACACTCGTCACCTTTTTGAGAACATTATTTTTATTAACATTTTTTTAAAAGGGGGTGACGATCTAATATGCTTACATAAATATTATATGCATATTCAATATACATGTATTGCATATTATAAATTACATTTTAGTTGTTTAAATCTTGATACTTTGTTGCACTTGGCACTTTGTATAATAGTGTTAATAAAATTGCTGGACTCATCACGGAACTCTAGGGTACCTCTAAATTTTCTTTCACATAATTCAAAAGTCAAAGCCACCCAGAATATCTTCTGAATGAATTAAAGTAGGAAACTTTGTACAACACTGGGATGTGTGGGGGGCAAAAAACCTTTTGGCACTGTGGTGGTGCCTGTCAGCCATCTTGGAGTCAGTACAAAAAACTTCAGTGGAAAAGGGATCATAGGATACATTATTTAATGAAAGAATGTAATTAGAAATTGATAGGTGACAATCTTTTTCATTATCTGCCACCATTTTCGAGTTATGCATGATGTCATGTTGAGTATTAACTCTTTCCAATCCACTGTCTGACGTCTGAAGACATTCTGATTGAAGGCTGTACAGCTCCGATGTCAGAAGACGTCCGGCAGGGTATTCTTACTGTGTATTACTGGCCGCTCTGTTGTTGGGGGCCTCTCCAGCATGTCCCATACCGCAGTACTGGCTCTAGCCAGCAGATGGCGCAAATGTATAATGTCAGAAAGAGAAAGCCCCCTAGGAAACCCTGAATCCAAAATTGGACTTGCAGAGGGTTAATAAAGTTATGTTGACTTATGTGGTATGGAAAACAGTAATCCCCAGGCGTTCACAGCTGTGCTTTTATCTGGACTTTTCATGAAAACAGCTAGCACAGCTGACGACACCTAAGGGTCGGAAACACTGCTCAGACAACCAGCTATCAGTTTGTCCTGGACACCAGCAGTTTCCCTGAACTTCTGAATCAGTTTCCTGACATTTCGTGCACGCACTGACTGTCTTACTTGGTGTTCTTTATTGAAATCATCGTCCATCTCACGTGAATACCTGTTACCAATCATTAAGATTATTTCAATTCCGTCCTAGATTTTTCACAACATCTTCTGGTACCTGAAAAGACATATTACATCTAACTTGTATCTCTTTTCATTTAGAAGATATTCCAGGTGGCCCTGACATTTGAATCAACCTATGTTAGTGAAACCTAAGTATATATGAATTGTATAGAAAGGGAGCTTGTGTCACATGTTTTTACATTAAGTTTATGGATGGCTCATCTATGCAAAAAATGATTATAGGTAGTTGAGGCAGTCCTTTGTGGTCTGACAGAGACTTCTCTCACATCTCAAGCCTCTGTCATAACTGTGATTGATGAATAATCAGTATAACAGTTTAATGGGAGCTTATAACACTGCTGCTTATATAGCACCTCTATTAACATAGTATGTAAGGCCAAATGCAGACAATGTCCATCTAGTCCAGCCTGTTATTGATCCAGAGGAAGGCAAAAAATCCCAAGAGGCAGGAGCCAATTAGCCCTTTTGGGGGAAAATTTCCTTCCCGACTCCCTAATGGCAATCAGACTGTTCCCTGGATCAACGCCTAATAGTTCCTACCTGCCTGAATACCCGGATTAACAATTAACCTAAGATTTATATCCTGTAATATCATAGCACTCTAGAAAGACATCAAGTCCCCTTTTAAACTCGTCTATGGATTTTGCCATCACCACATCCTCAGGCAGAGAGTTCCACAGCCTAACTGCTCTTACAGTAAAGAACCCCTTTCTGTGTTGGTGATGAAACCTGCTTTCTTGTAGACGTAGCGGATGCCCTCTCGTTACCATTGCAGTCCTGGGTATAAACAGTTCATGGGAGAGATCCTTGTATTGTCCCCTCATGTATTTATACATAGTTATTTGGTCGCTCATTAGCCGTCTTTTTTTCCAGGGTAAATAATCCCAATTTTGATAGCCTCTCTGGGTATTCCAGTCCTCTCATTCCATGTATTAGTTTAGTTGCCATTCTTTGAACCCCTCAAGCACTGTAACATCTTTCCTGAGCACCGGTGACCAGAACTATGTGCAGTATTCCATGTGAGGCCTGACAAGTGCCTTATATAGTGGGAGGATAATGTTCTCGTCCCTCACCCCTATAACTCTTTTAATGCACCCCAAGACTTTATTAGCTTTTGCAGCAGCTGACTGGCATTGGTTACTCCAGTTTAGTCTACAATCCACTAGTACCCCCAAGTCTTTTTTCATATCACTTTTCTCTAGCAGTACCCCATTTAGTGTATATTGGTGACATCCGTTTTTTCTGCCCATGTGCATAACCTTACATTTATCAATATTGAACTTCATTTGCCATTTTTCTGCCCAAGCCCCCAGCTTTTCTAGGTCCATTTGTAGCAGTACCTTGTCCTCCGTTGCATTGATTATATTGTATAATTTTGTGTCATCTGCAAATATTGATATGTTACTGTGCAGCCCCTCTATCAGGTCGTTGATAAAGATATTGAACAGGATGGGGCCTAATACTGAACCCTGTGGCACCCCACTAGCAACGGTAGCCCAATCAGAGTATGAGTCATTTATTACCACCCTTTGCTTTCTTTCTCTGAGCCAATTCTTTACCCAGATACACACATTTTCACCCAATCCGAGCTATCTCATTTTATATATCAGCCTATTATGCAGCACGGTGTCAAATGCTTTAGAGAAGTCCAGATATACGAGATCAATAGACTCTCCCAGGTCCAGCCTAGAGCTTACTTCATCGTAGAAGCTGATCAGATTGGTCTGACATGATCGACCCTTCATGAACCCATGCTGGTGAGGAGTTATCCCGTTGTTCTCCTTGAGGTATTCTTCGATGGCGTCTCTCAGAAACCCCTCAAATATTTTTCCAGTTACTGAAGTGAGACTTACCGGCCTGTAGTTACCAGGCTCACCTTTGGACCCCTTTTTGGAAATTGGAACCACGTTGGCAATGCGCCAATCCAATGGTACAACCCTGGTCTTGATAGTATCCACAAATATTAGATATAGTGGCCTAGCTATCACATCACTTAGTTCCCTTAGTACCCTTGGGTGTATTCCATCTGGGCCTGGCAATTTATTGATTTTAATCTTCTTTAACCTGTTCCGCACCTCCTTCTGCGTTAGGTATGAGATATTTTGTGTGGGGTTCATTTTATTCCCTGCATCTCATGTGGCATTTCCTTTTCGTTTGTGAATACACTTGAAAAGAAACTATTTAATAGGTTTACCTTCCCTCCATCATCTTCAATGATTTCTCCTGCATTATTTGTTAAAGGGCCAATGCTCTCGGTGCAAATCCTTTAGCTGTTAATATAGTTGAAAAATTGTTTCGGGTTGTTTTTGCTCTCTTTAATAGTGCGACCCGGGAGCCTCAGATGCATCCATGCATGCTGCCCCTGCTGTTCCCTATCTATTTCTGTGGTGTTTCCATGACTTTCTGATGTTTTCAAGTGAATCACACACCCTGTACATCCTATTATTGGCTGTTAAGAGTTATGTCATTTCTCTAAACACTACATGCTGTGTTAAAATATTAGTGGCTAAAGAGAATGGCCCTCACAGCCTGCCTAACAATATATATTTAGTTCATTTATGGACTCAGTAAGGATTTAGTTCAGCCACCTATTCCTCAATTTTAAAGTGTCTTTGTCTGTTTTGAGCATATATATGTCAATACAAAATATAATTTTATATCTCTTTTGGGAGGGTATAATCATTTGGGTATTTTTTGCCTTTGGCAATTTTGGGGGAAAAAAGAAGGGCATATGTGGACCTTCCAAATCATCCTGGAACAAGAGTCTGCCCCCCATCTCTAATTGCTGTTGATTTCTCCTACAAATTATTTCTCTGGTTTTGAATTGGGGACCATGTAATATCATTTTTTACAGTGATTTTTTGCTCATACTTAGAATTCTGAAATGGGGGTAGAGATGAGCGAGCATACTCGCTAAGGGCAATTGCTCGAGCGAGCATTGCCCTTAGTGAGTACCTGCCCGCTTGAGAGAAAAGGTTCGGCTGCCGGCGCGCGTGACAGGTGAGTTGCGGCAGTGAGCAGGGGGAACGGGGGGGGGGGGGGGGCGGGGGAGAGGGAGAGAGAGATCTCCTCTCCGTTCCTCCCCTGCCGCTCCCTGCCCGCCGCCGGCAGCCGAACCTTTTCTCTCGAGCGGGCAGGTACTCACTAAGGGCAATGCTCGCTCGAGCAATTGCCCTTAGCGAGTATGCTTGCTCATCACTAAATGGGGGACTTCCTACCATGCAATCCATATACCCTAACAGGGCATAAGGAAAAGAAAGTTTTCAGATGGCAAAATCCCTTTAAAAAGTATTCACACTAAAACAGAAAATATACCTGTTTAATCAGAATGTAAAGCAGAAGTCAAAGTTTGGTTGTGTTTTCTATTTTACTTAATAGGTACTTTTCTGTCCTATTGCAGCCACAATCAGGAACTATCCAATGGTTGAATGTTCTTAAGGACAGAAATGTCCAAGAAGGTTGGGAAATATTACAAAATGAGATTCTCAAAGCACAATCGTTAACAATCCCTAAAAAATGTAAGAATGGGAAGCATTTAAAGAGACCAGAATAGATGAACACAGAACTTGCACACATGTTAAAAATTAAGAAAAATATGTTTAGCAAATGGATAGAGGGGGGAATATCTAAAGAATATAATGCTGTCTACAGAAACTGTAGGGCAAGTGTCAGAAAAGCTAAAGCTAATAATGAATTGAGGCTTGCAATAGAGGTCAAAAGCAAAAGAGAAAGATTTTGGGTATATGTTAATAGCAAAAAAAAGGCAAAGATGCTATTGGATGCTTACATGATGAAAACGGTGAATTGGTTAAGAATAGAGATGAGCGAGCGTACTTGTCCGAGCTTGATGCTCGTTCGAGTATTAGGGTACTCGAGATGCTCGTTACTCGAGATGAGCACCACGCGGTGTTCGAGTCACTTCCATTTTCTTCCCAGAAAATTTTGCGCCGTTTTCTGTCCAATAGAAACACAGGGAAGGCATTACAACTTCCTCCTGTGAAGTTCCAGCCCTATCCCACCCCCCTGCAGTAAGTGGCTGGGAAGATCAGGTTACACCAGAGTATATAAACTGGGGCCGGCTGCGGCTCGCTACAGATGCACGCTGAGAGACATTAGGGAAAGTGCCGTCCTGCTGTAGCTGCTATAGGGAGAGTGTTAGGCTGTTATCTTCGTCTTCAAGAACCTCAACGGTCCTTCTTAGGGCCACATCTGACCGTGTGCAGTACTGTTGAGGCTGCTTTTAGCAGTTTTGCAAATTTTAGGTATAGGGGCAGTACTGGTGAGGCAGGGACAGTGGTACAGGGAAAGAGATATACTGGCTACATAGGCAGTGGGCTTTTTTTTAAAAATTGGAAAAAAAAATCTTTGGGCTGCCTGTGACCGTGTTCAGTTTACTGCGTGTCTGCTGGGGGTAGTAGTCACTCATTAATACCCAGCTAGGTGTTACTGCAGCCTTGCGCATAATTTTTTCTGGCTGCACTGTACTTTCAATAACCACAGTCATACTCCAACAGGGAAATCCATATACAGGCTATATAGGCAGTGGGCTTTTTCCCAAAAATTGGAAAAAAATACTATATTTGGGCTGCCTGTGACCGTCTTCAGTTTACTGCGTGTCTGCTGGGGGTAGTAGTCGCTCATTAATATCCAGCCTTGCGCATAATTTTTTCTGGCTGCACTGTGCTTTCAATAACCACAGTCATCCTCCAACAGGGAAATCCATATACAGGCTATATAGGCAGTGGGCTTTTCCCCAAAAATTGGAAAAAAAATACTATATTTGGGCTGCCTGTGACCGTCTTCAGTTTACTGCATGTCTGCTGGGGGTAGTAGTCGCTCATTATTACCCAGCTAAGCCTGTGACCGTCTACAGTTTACTGCGTGTCTGCTGGGGGTAGTAGTCGCTCATTATTACCCAGCCAAGCCTGTGACCGTGTACGGTTTCCTGCGTGTCTGCTGAAGGTAGTAGTCACTCATTATTACCCAGCTAAGTTTTACAGCAGGCTTGCGCATAATTGTTTCCTGGCTCTGCTGTGTCCGTTACATGATCGCCGTCATCCTGCCAAAGGGAAAGAGTATACATATATACGCTGCATACGGTGTCTGTCTGGTTTTTCACCTCACCATTTTAAAAAATTGAAGCAAAATACTTAAGGCCTACCACTGGCCTTTGGCCACTTGACTGGTTCTGCGCTGTGAATTCCAGTAGCTCAGTCATACGCACCTAGGTCTCACTACAGGCTTCCGCATAATTGTTTCCTGGCTCTGCTGTGTGTTCCGTAAGCGAAGTCAGCCTCCAACCACAGGCCAATAAGTGGCACATTTAATTACAGCGTTCTGTTTCTCGTAATACACCATGCTGAGGGGTAGGGGTAGGCCTAGAGGACGTGGACGCGGGCGAGGACGCGGAGGCCCAAGTCAGGGTGTGGGCACAGGTCGAGGTGTATTGCAGCCGACTGCTGCAGGATTAGGAGAGAGGCAAGTTTCTGGGGTCCCCAGATTCATCTCACAATTAATGGGTCAACGCGGTAGACCTTTTTTAGAAACTGAACAGTGTGAGCAGGTCCTGTCGTGGATGGCAGAAAGTGCATCCAGCAATCTATCGACCCCCCAGTCTTCTACGCCGTCCACAGCTGCAACTCTGAATCCTCTGGCTGCTGCTCCTCTTTCCTCCCAGCCTCCTCACTCCATGAAAATGACACATTCTGAGGAGCAGGCAGACTCCCAGGAACTGTTTTCGGGCCCCTGCCCAGATTGGGCAGCAATGGTTCCTCTCCCACCGGAGGAGTTTGTCGTGACCGATGCCCAACCTTTGGAAAGTTCACGGGGTCCGGGGGATGAGGCTGGGGACTTCCGGCAACTGTCTCAAAAGCTTTCAGTGGGTGAGGAGGACGATGAAGATGAGACACAGTTGTCTATCAGTGAGGTAGTAGTAAGGGCAGTAAGTCCGAGGGAGGAGCGCACAGAGGATTCGGAGGAAGAGCAGCTGGACGATGAGGTGACTGACCCCACCTGGTTTGCTAAGCCTACTGAGGACAGGTCTTCAGAGGGGGAGGCAAGTGCAGCAGCAGGGCAGGTTGGAAGAGGCAGTGCGGTGTCCAGGGGTAGAGGCAGGGCCAGACCGAATAATCCACCAACTGTTTCCCAAAGCGCCCCCTTGCGCCATGCCACCCTGCAGAGGCCGAGGTGCTCAAAGGTGTGGCAGTTTTTCACTGAGAGTGCAGACGACCGACGAACTGTGGTGTGCAAGGTTTGTCGCGCCAAGATCAGCACGGGAGCCACCACCACCAGCCTCACCACCACCAGCATGCGCAGGCATATGATGGCCAAGCACCCCACAAGGTGGGACGAAGGCTGTTCACCACCTCCGGTTTGCACCACTGCCTCTCCCCCTGTGCCCCAACCTGCCACTGAGATCCAAGCCCCCTCTCAGGACACAGGCACGACCGTCTCCCTGCCTGCACCCACACCCTCACCTCCGCTGTCCTCGGCCCCATCCAGCAATGTCTCTCAGCGCAGTGTCCAGCCGTCGCTAACGCAACTGTTTGAGCGCAACTGTTTGAACTAGTGATATGTTACTGGGGCCTGTCTAGACTGCTACTACTACTGAAATGGAACTAATAATGTGCTCCCCCTATACTGCTGCTTCGGAATTGTTACTGGGGCCTGTCTTGACTGCTACTATTACTAAAATAGAACTAAGACTGTGCTCCCCCTATACTGCTGCTTCGGAATTGTTACTGGGGCCTGTTTTGACTGCTACTATTACTGAAATAGAACTAAGACTGTGCTCCCCCTATACTGCTGCTTCGGAATTGTTACTGGGGCCTGTCTTGACTGCTACTATTACTGAAATGGAACTAAGACTGTGCTCCCCCTATACTGCTGCTTCGGAACTGTTACTGTGGCCTGTATTGACTGCTACTATTACTGAAATGGAGCTAAGACTATGCTCCCCCTATACTGCTGCTTCGGAATTGTTACTGGGGCCTGTCTTGACTGCTACTACTACTGAAATGGAACTAAGACTGTGCTCCCCCTATACTGCTGCTAGTGATATGTTACTGGGGCCTGTCTAGACTGCTACTACTACTGAAATGGAACTAATACTGTGCTCCTACTATACTGCTGCTTCGGAATTGTTACCGGGGCCTGTCTTGACTGCTACTATGACTGAAATGGAACTAAGACTGTGCTCCCCCTACACTGCTGCTTCGGAATTGTTACTGGGGCCTGTCTTGAGTGCTACTATTACTGAAATGGAACTAAGACTGTGCTCCCCCTATACTGCTGCTAGTGATATGTTAATGGGGCCTGTCTAGACTGCTACTACTACTGAAATGGAACTAATACTGTGCTCCCCCTATACTGCTGCTTCGGAATTGTTACTGGGGCCTGTCTTGACTGCTACTATTACTGAAATGGAACTAAGACTGTGCTCCCCCTATACTGCTGCTTTAGTTTTAGTTTAGTTCCCATCGCGTTGCTTTACCTGTCTGCCACTAAGACACTGAGTGACTTGGAAAGGGGGCATAGTGCAGATGGCTTTCCCCTTGCAGTGTCGATTGAGCCACCTGACATCTAGACAGAATGAACACTGTGTGGGCACATGGATTCCCCATCGCTACGTAACTCTTGGTGACATTTGTAGCTCCTGACGGAGGTGGCACAGGATTGGAATGAAGATCGAACGTCGATTTGTCAGTGATCCTCAACTGCATTGTGGGCTATCGCCCCGCCCCTTTTAAAGAGGGTCGCTACCTGGCCCTGCCAACCCTCTGCAGTGTGTGCCTCCGGTTTCTCCTCATTACAGAGGCAATTATAAATTGACATGAGGGTGGTGTGGCTATGAAGTGAGAGTGTGGCATGGGGCAGCTGAAGGGAGCGCAGTGACACTTCTGTGTGTGCAGCAGACGCTGGGTCGTGTGGGGCGGTTGGGCAGCATGTTACCCAGGAGAAGTGGCAGCGGAGTGTCATGCAGGCAGGGATTGTGCTTTGTTGGAGGTAGTGTGGTGCTTAGCTAAGGTATGCCTTGCTAATGAGGCTTTTTCAGAAGTAAAAATTGTTGGGGGGGCCCACTCTTGCCGCTATTGTGGCTTAATAGTGGGATCTGGGATCTTGATATGCAGCCCAACATGTAGCCCCTCGCCTGCCCTATCCGTTTCTGTGTCGTTCCCCTCACTTTCTTGAATTTCCCAGATTTTCACAAATGAAAACTTTAGCGGAGCATAGGTCCCATACAAAAATGCTCGGGTCGCCCATTGACTTCAATGGGGTTCCTTACTTGAAATGAACCCTCGAGCATCGTGGGAAGTTTGACTCGAGTAACGAGCACCCGAGCATTTTGGTGCTCGCTCATTTCTAGTTAAGAATGATGTTGAGAAGGCTGAAATTTTAAATTCCTATTTTGTATCTGTTTTCTCTCAGAGTAGATGGAACATCAACTGATCTTCCCTGTGCTATTGGGGAAATAAAAGAATGTAGGCTATTGATAAGCAGAGAGATTGTGAGGGAACACTTAGCTAATTTAAATGAATTCAAGTCTCAAGGTCCAGGTGAATTGCATCCTAGGAGACTAAAGGAAGCATTGGAGGTAATTGCTGAACCACTTTCTATAATCTTTGAAAATTCTTAGAAAACAGGAGAAGTCCCATAAGATTGGGAAAGGGCAAATATTGTCCCTATCTTGCAAAAAGGAAAGAAGGTGGATCCAAGAAACTACAGGCCTGTGAGCCTGACTTCGATACCGGGAAAGATCTTTGAGCAAAATATTAAATAGCACGTATACAAGTACTTGGATAAAAATGAAGTAATTAACCAGAGCCAGCATGGGTTTGTAACAAACAAGTCATGCCAGACAATCTTGCATGACAGAACCACCAACTGGCTTGATTAGGGAAATGTGGTGGATATAGTGTATTTTGACTTTCGTAACGCATTTGACAAAGTATCTCATACCATTCTTATTGAAAAAATGACCAAATATGGGATTGACAAGGGAACTGTTAGGTGGATTCACAACTGGCTGAGTGATCGTACTCAAAGAGTGGTCATAAATGGCTGCAATCCAAGTGGAAGAATGTATCAAATGGGGTACCTCAAGGCTGTGTCCTAGGCCCAGAGTCTAGATCACATGAGGTAATTATCCCCCTCTACTCTTCATTAGTCAGACGTCATCTGGGATACTGTGTCCAGTTCTGGGCACCCCACTTTAAAAAAGACATACACAACCTGGAGCAAGTTCAGAGAAAAGTTACGTCAATGGTACCAAGCCATGTCCTATGAGGAACGGTTAAGGGATCTGGGAATGTTTAGGATGCAAAAAAGAAGGCTGAGAGGAGACTTAATAGCTGTCTACAAATATCTGAAGGGCTGTCACAGTGCAGAGGGATGAGCCCTATTCTTATTTGCACAAGGAAAGACTAGAAGCAATTGGATGAAACTGAAAGGGAGGAGACACAGATTAGATGTTAGAAAAAGGTTTCAGACAGTGAGGGTGATCAATGAGTGGAACAGGTTGCCATGGGAAGGGGTGAATTCTCCTTCAATGGAAGTGTTCAAATAAAGGCTGGACAAATATCTGTTTGGGATGATTTAGTGATCCTGCATTGAGCAGGGGGATGGACCTGATGACCCTGGAGGTCCCTTTCAACTCTACCATTCTATGATTCTATATATTTTTTTGAGGGTGTGCCATTTTGCTGTTCGCCTCTGGCCGCAGAAGGACTAGGCACACCCTTGTATCCGCTTCTCAGCTAAGATCATGACTATGTACTGTTAAAGCATTATCCTAAAACAAAAAAACTTTAATAAAACTCTTAGCACATTTCATATACTTGTCTACTACTCAGAAGTCTTGAATATGTAAAATACTTCAACTAATTTACAGACAATAAAGTTTCTGAAATTCTGTTTTTCACTCTTCTACTTGTGTTCTGGGACATAATCCCTTGTGCAAACTTTAATAAATTTAGCTAATGTTTATAAAGTGCTCATTACAGAACCTGAACTGCATATAGGTCCCGATCTGAGACAATGTTGAGCACGACCTCTAAGGATCTGAATCTGGAATCCACTTCTAGACACTATTATCATGTGCACTTCTATTACTACCAAGAATACAAGGAGAAATAAGGAAATTACATTTTAATCTTTCTTTTACATCAATGCCACATATGCTTAATATATGAAACCCTAATTACAGGTAACTATCACTGCAGAGAACTTTATATTTGTATGTTAGTTTTATCTGTGTAAGATGAAATGTATCTAGTATATATTGGTATCAAGCATATGAAAAACCTAGGAACTTATACAATACATGTAGGGCACAACATCACTGGGAGGGTTTGAAATGGACCCATAAGAAGTATAGACAAATGTGCACCTATATGAATATTTATGGCTGCCATTGACTGCAATTAGAGATGAGCGAACGTGCTCGGCCCGCCCCTTTTTCGCCCGAATACCGCGATTTTAGAGTACTTCCGTACTCAGGCGAAAAAATTCGGGGGGCGCCGTGGCGGCGCGGGGGGTTGCAGCGGGGAGTGGGGGGGAGAGGGAGAGAGAGAGGGCTCCCCCCTGTTCCCCGCTGCTACCCCCCGCACCGCCGCGCCTCTCCCCGCCCCCCGGCGCCCCCCGAATCTTTACGCGCGAGTACTGAAGTACTCGAAAATGGCGGTACTCAGGTGCGTAAGTACTCATTACGAGTACGTTCGCTCATCTCTAACTGCAATTAAAAATGTATATCGTCCAGGTTTATCGAAAAGCATACCAAACTGCACTTTTCAAAATTATTAATATTTTTCTTACTGAATAGTCTTTAGTTTTCAAACAAAGTGAAGTATAAGTAAAACAGGACATAACAAGTTTTGTATTTTTTACTGCATGTATTAACCCCTTACTGATATGGCCTATTTTGCCGTTGAGGACCAATCGATTTTTGGTATTTTTTCATCTCCATTTTTCAACAGCCATAACTTTTTTATTTTTCTGGCGACGCGGCCATATAAGGGCTTGTTTTTTGCGTGGCGAACTGTAGTTATTATTGGTACCATTTTTGCGTACATAGGCTATATTGTAAAACTTTTATTATTTTTTTTATGATCGTAGGGAGAGAAAACGCATCAATTCTGCCATAGATTTTTGGGTGTTTTTTTAAAGCGTTAATTATGCAGCATAAATGACACACTACATTTTTTTCTGCCAGTGGGTATGGTTACACTGATACCAAAATTGTTATATTTTTTTAAGTTTTTCCACTTTTCCACAATAAAAGCCCTTTTTTTGGATTTTTTTTTTCTAAACTCACTGCATTCAAAGTCCTGTAACTTTTTTATTTTTCCATGGACAGAGCTCTGTGAGGGCTTATTTTTTGAGAGACGAGCTGTAGTTTTTATTGGTACCACTTTGAGGTACATACATTTTTTTGATCACTTTTATTGCATTTTTTGGGATGCAAAATGCGAAAAATTTGCATTTTGCCTCTGTTTTTTAACATTTTTTTAACATTTATTGCCGAGCAGGATCCAAAATGTGATCAATGTATTGTACGCGTCGTTATGGACGTGTTGATACCAAATATGTGGGACTTTCACCACAGCACTGCAGATCACTACGATAAGGCATGGCAGGACTTCTCTCCTGCCATACCTTATCGCTTATTACAGCGATCTTAGGCTATGGCAATACAGGACGCCGGTATCTGGCGTCCTGTTGCCATAGCAACCACCCGGGCTCTCGCAATGTTATCGCGAGAGTTGGCTGGAGTCAAAAAAGGGAGCGCTCTCCCTCTGTGAACCCTTTCCCTGCTGCAATCTACTTAGATTGTGGCAGAGAAGGGGTTAATGGCTTGTGGGAGCAACTCTGATGCCCCCCGCTGTTGCAGCGGGACGCCGGGTATCACTGAGAGCTGTCTCTCGCTGCGGGATAGCGCAAGATCTGCTATGATCTCGCGCTATCCCTATGACGTAAGGGTACGTCATTTTTCAGGAAGTACCCCACTCCCATGACGTACCCTTACGTCATGGGGTGAGAAGGGGTTAAAGGGGGTTTGCAGGATAGTATTGGTATTTTCGTACATGCTGGTAGCACATTCGCTACAGAAATTACTGCCATGGGATCATAAAAAGGTGCACCATTACTGTTTAGGGGCACTAAAAGTGTCACTTACTCTGTGTGGCCTACAAGGAGAACAAAACGGGGCTACTATTACTATGTGGGGCACATAGCATTATTATTGTCTGGGATATCATGGATGGGGAGATTATGTAGAGGTGTGGAAAATGAAGACAGGTGGCTAAAAAATTGAGGAGCCAGAGATGTGTCTGTGTCAAATTCTGCAGAGGCATGTTGTGACAGTGTGAAGTCATGATGGCAGTCTGGGCTGGATGGAAAAGAAAAGGGAAAGTGAACGACACTAGTCAAAGGGGACATCACCAGTGATTGCTGGAGGTAACTGTACATTCGCTACAGAAATTACTGCCATGGGATCATAAAAAGGTGCACCATTACTGTTTAGGGGCACTAAAAGTGTCACTTACTCTGTGTGGCCTACAAGGAGAACAAAACGGGGCTACTATTACTATGTGGGGCACATAGCATTATTATTGTCTGGGATATCATGGATGGGGAGATTATGTAGAGGTGTGGAAAATGAAGACAGGTGGCTAAAAAATTGAGGAGCCAGAGATGCGTCTGTGTCAAATTCTGCAGAGGCATGTTGTGACAGTGTGAAGTCATGATGGCAGTCTGGGCTGGATGGAAAAGAAAAGGGAAAGTGAACGACACTAGTCAAAGGGGACATCACCAGTGATTGCTGGAGGTAACTGTACTGTAATCACTTATACGATCTATAGAGCGCCTGTTTACTAGCACTATGAACTTGTATCTATCACAGTATAGGGGTTATATTGGTCTTTGTGTACTTTTTCTTCAGTAATACTGTAGGAGTATTATGTGGTCAGAGTCTGTGGGTACTATTTGGCTATCATATATATAATTATTATTGGTAAAATCAATCTTAATAGTAGTTTTTATTCAGTAATTGTATGGTGGTAATATTTAGTCACTATGTCATGGTAATATGGAATCATGGTGTGTGGTATCATTTGGTCCTCATATAGTGTTTTTTTTCTTAACCCCTTAAGAACATGGCCTATTTTGGTCATTAGGACGCAATGATTTTTGGGGGATTTTCATCTCCACTTTTCAAAAGCGGTAACTTTTTTTAGTTTTCTCCCAACATTGCCATATAAAGCCTTGTTTTTTTCTGTGGCAAACTGTAGTTTTTATTGGTACTGTTTTTGGGTGCATATAATGTATTGTAATTAAAAAAAAAAAAAAACAGGTAGAGAAAACACATCAATTCTGTAATAATTTTTTTACAGGGTTAGTCATCTTTTCTGCGGGTCGGTATGATTACAACAATACCAAAATATAACTTTTTAAAGGTTTTTTTCGACTTTTGCACAATAAAAACCTTTTTTTGTATATTATTATTAACTTTTTATTTTTCCATAGATGGAGCTCTATGAGGGCTTAATTTTTGTGTGACGGGCTGTAATTTTTATTGGTACCATCAATACTCTTTTGATCACTTTTATTGCTTTTTGGGATAAACATTTTGACTCTGTTTTTTAGGTGGGGGAGGGGGGAGTTATGGTGTAAGCCTTGCAGGATATATAGTGTGTTCAATTTATTGTACAGATCGTTATGGATACAGTGAAAGCAAAAATGTGGGATTTTTTATTATTTTATACAAATAGGGGAAAATGCACAAAAAAATGGTGTTTTTACAGGTATGTTTTTTACACTTTTTTTTTTTAAACATTTTTCATATTCCTGTAGGGAACTTGAACCATAAACAGCTATGATCACTATGATAATGCATTGCAGAACTTCTGTTCTGCAATGCCTTTATCGCTAACAAAAGCGATCATAGGCAATTTCAAGCTTAGATCGCGGCATTTGGGTGTTTAACAGCGGGGATCACTGTTCTTATGTATCCCCACTGTTGCAGAGGGAGTCCGGCTCCTGCTGTGAGATGGCAAAGGCTCAGCTTCCGTACTCGTGCCATCTACATGACGTAAGTTTACATCCTGTTGCGTTAAGTACCCTGCAGCTAGGATGTAAACTTAGGTTGTGTGGCGTTAAGGGGTTAATGTTGATCTTTGTAGTGGTCTTTATTCAGGAATAGTATGATGGTATTATTCCATCACCATGTGGCATGGCGGTAATATTTGGCCTTTATATACTGTTATTATTGGTAATGTGGGTCAAGGTATAGTGGAATTCGTATAATGACAATAAGGAGGTAACTATACGGGGCATGACAAATTCAGTGATTTTGGGTGTGTGTGTGCTTTTCACTTTTACAAAATTAAACAAAAATGTTCTTATTTTTTTAATTCTGTACATTATACGTTATTTAGGCTTACTAGTAGAGATGAGCGAGCACGCTCGGATAAAGCAGTTACTTGAGCGAGCATCGCTCTTCTCGAGTAACTGCTTACTGGTCTGAGCAGGTTCGAGGGGGCGGGGGTGAGCGGGAGGAGTGGGGGGTAGTGGGGAGAGAGTGAGAGAGATCTCTCTCTCTCCCCCCACTACCCCACGCCACCCCCGCTCACCCCCGCCCCCCGCCGCCCCCTCAAGCCTGCTCGGGCCAGTAAGCAGTTACTCGAGAAGAGCGATGCTTGCTCGAGTAACTACTTTATCCGAGCGTGCTCACTCATCTCTACTTACTAGGAATGCCATAATGAAATAATTTTGCCATTTTACAATTCCTTAGTACACTCAATATAGCAAAAATTATTCACTGTGAGTCTAAAACCTATTAGGCGATGAAGGCACCGCCTAGTAGACATACTACATTGGCATACCAGCAGGCCTTTCCTAGGCCTCTGACTGCCATGACTACTCATCAGCATCCCACAATTGCATTTGCGAGGGGCCAATGGGAACAGAGAGAGACACCTAGATGTCGTGATCACTTTTGACCATAGCATCTAGGGAGTTAAATGATCAAAGTTTTCTCTGATCCTGGCTATTACAGCAAGAGCCCAGCTGCCATTAAACAAAGAACCCTTGCTGTGATTTTGCGCTAATGTGAGTCCCATTGCATAAATGTCCATCATGGAGGCTTAAAACATGGAGACTTAATGGGTTAAAAATAGGAGGCATCTTAATGTATACCTCCAATCTTAATAATTTACATGCTTTATAGAAAATCTGCTACAGTATGCCGCATAGGCTTCTCCTCTCCTACAATCAATATAGCTGCAGTTGGCAGTTTGCTGACCCCTGCCTGCCTACCTGTGCTTACCCCATTTGCTGTTGGGTTGGGCTGGCATAGCTGATAGGTGTCATGTGCCTCAGTTAAAATTATGGGGGTGCACCAAACCAGCCTACAGTCAAAGGAGGCAATCAGCTGATTGTTGCAGAAAAGCAGAGGATGAGATAACTTTAGGGATAAATGAACTTTGATGTGATAATCAAGTGATTAGTGACTTTAGTGGTACTCTAGAGAATTTGAAGGACCTTGGTCGATTTCATAAATGTGGGAGCAGTCAGTCACCAGGCTGTGCTGTCCGGGAAAGTTCTGGCAGTTTTTTTGTACAGTGCAGAAAATGAAGATCCTCATGAGCAGGTAAGAGAGATCTAACACTGCGGGGGAATGTAGGACACCATCACTGTGGGCGAGCACAAAGGGGGATTATTACTGTGTGGGAGAAGGAGGGGAAGATAATTCTTGGAGATTGTGCCCTTGATCTCTTATTATCACTATGGTTTTGAAATGGAACTTGTGCCAATTCCACGTCAAATCTGCAGTGAAATCCACAACTGAAGTCCCTCATTAGTTTTAATAGGAATCTGTGCTTTAGTTTATATGCAATGTTTTTTTCTGCATGCGAACTTGAAATTCACGTGTGGAAGGAAAAAAAAGTAGCATGTTACTTCTTAATGTGGATTTGGCGTTGGAAAAGCCGCACACGGCTTTTTCCCACTTGTGGATCTGTGGCTCTAACAAATGAACATCCTTGTCAGACCATGCAGATTACTGATGTGGATTTTTATTAAAATTTACCCTGTGTAAACGGCATAAGAGAGCCAGCAATATAGTGGAAAGTTGCAGATGGAATGTTGCCAGAGTCCGTGAGCCTCTAGCGACACCCCTGGACTTTGAGTAGGGCCACAGAACAGCATGGTCACATGATTGGTGCAGTTTCAAATTGATTGTTAAATGCCTAAACAATTTAATTGATAAACAGTGACTTTACCTGCAAAACTGCATAGAAAATACAAATTTAGCAAACTGTCCCAACGGGATGTTCAGCCCATGTTTCAGCTGCCTCACAGTTGCCCAGAAGCCATACTGTGGGGTATAACCTTTTAGATGTTCAGATTCAGACCACACAATGATGAAACAAAATTAATAAAATAGGTTATGGTCAGGTGGGGGCACCAAACTGTATCTTTGCCCTCAGTGCAGGTAGACCTACTGTATCTTCACCTCTACTAAAACTAGATCTATATGGGTACGAACTGAATGTAATGTGTACTGTATTGTATCAACTCTGATCTATCCCTGTGTTGTCGCAGGCACCCTTATATCATGTATCATCTCTGTAGATGTAACGTTCACTTTAAAAAAAACAAGAACTGAGGACTGAGTAAACACTGTAAGGTAAGTTTATGGTAACATTTATACATTTTGTGCTCATATAAACTAACTGACTTAAAGGGATGTTTTGAAGAAAACAGGACCTACTGGGGCTGCTGATTTTGTGGAATAGATTGGTCTTTAATTAAACCAGTAGGTACACAAACAACGCCTTTCAATAGTCTCTACTCTTCACTGATGAGAAATAACTATCTTTTATTGAATATTTTTAACCAATTTACTTTGTGCCTAATGAAGATTTCGGTCCAGAATTGAAATGTGTTGCCTGTGTACCTATTGGTTTAATTAAACATTAAAGGGAACTGGTCACTGGGTTATTGCTGCTGCGGATAGCATGAACCCAGGACAGGTATTCCTATTGCCCCGTAAATGTGTTATGTTGAAACACTGCGGCATTTCAGAAAGTTTGACATGAAGCGGAGTCAAAGAGGTGAGTTGTGTCCGCTTCTCCCTGCGCGTAGCATGTACATTGACCAATCTTTTCCCTTTTGTGTATAGGGAGAAAATTGTCAGTCAACATACTTTGAGGCCGGAGCAGCCCGCCTCTTTGACTCGGAGCTCCATTCTTCAAAGTCTGTTTTTTACAATGCCCTGCAGCTTTTGAGAGTAACACATACACAGGGGAAATAGGCATACCTGTCACGGGTTCATGTTGCTGGTGGTACAGGTAGAATGAACCCGGTGACAGATCCCCTTTAATTTATCAGCAACACCAAAGAGAACTGTTTATTTCCAAATCTCTAGTGATGTTACAGCAGGAATGGTTCTCTCTCACTGCTGGATTGGACCCAGCTGCAACTGGTTCATGAGTGTATTCTTTCCACAGAATTAAACTAGGTTAAAAGCTGTCTATTTTTCCATCACTATTCTATGTATTACTGAGGTAACGACACAAGGAGCCAAATTTGGGGATTTTCTGTCATTCTTCTCTGCAGATCCTCTCAAGCTGTTAGGTTGGATGGGGGCCATCTGTGAACAGCCATTTACAGGTATCTTGGGCTCAAGTCAGGGTTCTGGCTGGGTCACTCCAGGACATTCACAGAGTTGTCACTAAACCACTCCTGTGTTGTCTTGGCTGTGTGACTAGGGTTATTCTCAGGTTGGAAGGTGAACCTACTCCCAGTCTGAGGTCGCTTGTTCTCTGGATCAGGTTGTCATTATAATATCTCTGTACTTTGCTCCACTCAACCCTGACCAGTTTTCCTGTTCCAGCCGCTGAAAGCACCACCACAGTATGATGCTGCCACCACCAAGCTTCACTAGGGATGACATTGGGCAGGTGATAAGCAGCGCCTGGTTTCCAGATATAATGCTTAGACCTAAAGACAAAAAGTCCAATCTTGGTTTTGTCAGACCAGAGAATCTTGTTTCTCAGTCTGATAGTCCTTTAGGTGCTTTTTGACATACTCCAGGTGGGCTGTGATGTGTTTTATTTTTTGTTTACTGAGGAGAGGCTTCTTTCTGGACACTTCGCCAAGAAGCCCAGATTGGTGGAGTGCTGCAGTGATGGTTGACCTTTTGGAAGTTTCTTCCATCTGCCCACAGGATCTTTAGAGCTCGGGAAGATTGACCATTGGTTTTTGGTTACCTCTCCTACTAAGGCCCTTCTTCCTTAATTACTTAGTTAAGAGGGTTGGCCAGTTTTGCAAGAGTCTTAGTTCTAAACTTCTTCAATTTAAGAATTATGGAGCCAACTGTGCTCTTGGAAACTTACAGTGCAGCAGACACTTTTATAGCCTTTTCCAGATCTGTGCCTCCACACAATCCTGTCTCGGAGCTTAGGAAGTTCTTTCTTCCTCTAGGCTTGCTTTTGGCTCTAATATGCATTGTGGGCTGTGAGACTTTATATAGACAGGGGTTTGTATTTTAAAATTATTTCCAATCAACTGAATTTACCATAGGTGGCTCTAATCAAGGAGTAAAAACATCTCTAAGATGAATAAGAGAAATGGGAATCTCCCAGAGCTAAATCTCAAGTATCATACCAAACAGTCTAAATACTTATATCAATGCAAAATATTAGTTTTTATTTTTTGAAATGTACAAAGATTTCTAACATTCTGTTCTTACTTTGCCATTATGGGGTATTGACTACAGAATGATGGGTAAACAACATGATTTTTTTTTTGCACCACATAAGAAAATGTAAAAAATCATCAATGGGTCAGAAGATGCATTGTAGATTTGGTTTATCATTCAAATAACCCTTTTTGGTTTTTTTTATAGGAGGCTGATGAGTTTTTACATATTGGGAATTGGAAGATTATGATTCTACACAATTCTGGCATTGGAATGAACTTGTCCAAATACACAACGGTTGAAGAATTCATTCTTCTTGGGCTGACCAGCCAGAAGAATATTCAGATAGTGTTATTTCCTGTATTTTTATCTTTGTACATTGTATCACTAACTGGTAACATTATTATTATTATTCTCAGTAGAATAAGCTCCCGGCTTCACACCCCTATGTATTTCTTCTTGAGCAATCTGTCATTTTTGGACATCTGGTACACATCAAGTATTGTCCCAAATATGCTCATTAACTTTTTGTCAGTAAGAAGAAACATATCTTTTCATGGTTGTGTCACTCAGATGTTCATCCCTCTCATGCTAGGAGGGACAGAGTGCTACCTATTGTTATCAATGGCCTACGACCGGTATGTGGCTATATGTAGTCCATTACACTACACTACTATTATGCATCCTGTCTTGTGCATTAAGATGGCAACTTGTTCCTGGGCTGGAGGCATAATAAACTCTGTTGTTCACACAGTCCTTGCATTGCAGTTGCCATTTTGTGGTCCAAATGTAATAAATCACTTTTTCTGTGAGATCCCATCAGTCCTGGAGCTAGCCTGTGCGGATACATCTCTTAATAAGACTGTTATATTCTTCTTTGCTATGTTGGTGGTGATGGGTCCATTCTTCCTCATCCTCATTACATATGGTTATATCATTTCCAGCATACTGAAGATCAGCACATCTGTGGGGCGGAGGAAGGCCTTCTCCACCTGTGCTTCACACATTATAGTTGTATCCCTCTTTTATGGTGCCATTATTTTCATGTATATGAGACCTGGATCGGCCCATGTAAAGAGCCAAGATAAAATGGCTACTTTGTTCTATAGTGTTATAACCCCAATGCTGAATCCTTTGATATACACTTTGAGGAACAAGGATGTTATGGGAGCATTTGTGGACATCAGAAGGAAAACATTTGTATCTGAAAAATGATATAAACATTGATTCTACAAACAATGTTTCTTGTCTTGAAGACTTTCCTAATATTTTCACAAGGTACATTGTTTAGGACAAGAAAAGACCTTGTTAGTGTCAGGGAAGGTCCCCTGTTGTTGGCTTGCTCCTTCTGTTAAATGTATACTGTACATCAGGACTATATACAGATGTACAGTATAGGTCGGATGCAGGGGCGTAACTATAGAGGGTGCAGGGGATGCGGTTGCACCCGGGCCCAGGAGCCTTAGGGGGCCCATAAGGCCTCTCTTCTTCATATAAGGAGCTCAGCACTATGAATAAAGCATTATAGTTGGGGGCTCTGTTACAGGTTTTGCATTGGGGCCCAGAAGCTTCAAGTTATGCCTCTGTGCAGCATGGTTTAGGTATGGGTATGGGTACGGGTACAGATACAGATAGAGGCTGGGGCCCCAGCTCACCTTTTGCATCAGGGCCCCTGAGCATTTAGTTACGCCCCTGATCGGATGGTAAGGCTTTCACATATGTATATAGTGACATACTCTAAGTTGCTCATAGGCTTCCATATAAAAAGGTACATTTTATACTGGATGCCTTTGCATAGAAAAGTGTAGTCAACTATGCATTTCTACATGGTAAAAGCAAGAATGCTAACTAGAGATGAGTGAGCATGCTCGTCCGAGCTTGATGCTCGTTCGAGCAGTAGCATACTCGAAGGTGCTTATTACTCGAGCGAGCACCACGTGGTGCTCGAGAAAATTTCCTCTTCTCCTCCCTACATGTTTAGCGCCATTTTTTAGCCAATAAACATGCAGGGAAGGCTTTGGCACTTCCTGCTGTGACATGCCAACCCTGTGCACATCTATAGCAGTGACTGGCTGGCCTGATCAGGCGACCTCCGAGTACAAAAACTCTGGTCACCTGAGGCTCGCCTTACACGCATGCAGCATTAGCTGAGGGACAGACCTGCTGCTATTCAGGGAAAGCGATAGTGTAGGGTAGAGGTTGCGGTTAGGCAGGGATCCTTGTTCCCAGAACCCAACAGTCCTTTCTAGGACTACAACTCCTCTCATTGTGTGCATCAGCAGTTTAGCTGGCTGGGAGCAGTAGTGCGCACACATTTTTTCTCAAGCATCCTGGCTGTATACTGCATACTGTTACCGGTTTTATGCAGTATATTGCTAGTAGTGTACAGAGACTAGATAGGAAGTAACAAAACTCCTTTCATTTTTCATTTTTTACTTTTTTGGGGTCTTTAAGCATACGTTATATACCCCTGTGTGCATCCTGTCAATCTACGCTATCTAACAACAGTATATGCTGTTTACATTTTTTTCTGCCCTCTCAAAGCGTACGCTATATACCCGTGTGTGGGTGCTGTCAATCTACGCTATCCAACAACAGTATACACTGTTTAAATTTCTTTTTTTGCCCGCTCAAAGTGGACGCTATATACCTGTGTGTGGGTCCTCTCAATCCACGCTATCTAACAACAGTATACACTGTTTATTGTTTCTATTTTGGCTAATAAGTGTACGCAAAATAACTCGCAGTTTGCGTAGCATTTTAACCAAGTGCATTATCCAAGATGATGATGGCTAGGGGTAAAGGTCGAGGTTGAGGATGTGGACGTGGGCGTCCGAATGAGGATGTGGGCAGAAGGCGAGGTGAAACAGTGCCTGCTGCTGAGGGATTAGTAGAGCGCCGCGTATCTATGCTCCCTAGCTTCATCTCACATTTTTCAGGTCCGCGTGGTAGACCATTATTAAAAGCACAACAGTGCGATCAGGTGATGACGTGGATAGCAGATAATGCATCCAGTAATTTATCCAACACCCAGTCTTCTACGCAGTCCACTCATGCTAGCCAAGGCACTGGACCTCTGAATCCTCAGGCTGCTCCTCCTTCCTCCCAGCCTGGTCACTCCAGGAAAAGGAGAGATTCTGAACAGGCATACTCCCAGAAACTGTTCTCGGGTCCCTTCCCTGAGTCAGAAAAAACGGTTCATCAGCCACCTGAGGACCTTTCACAGTCTTAGGGTGATGAGGGTGGGGACTTCCAAGTAGTCTCTCAAGAGGTATTTGTGGATGACGATGATGAGACACAGTTGTCTATCAGTGAGGTTGTTGTTAGGGCAGTAAGTTTTAGAGAGGAGCAGACTTAGGATTCAGAGGAAGAGCTGGTGGATGATGAGGTGACTGACCTGACCTGGGTTGGAAAGCCTACTGAAGACAGCACTTCAGAGGGGGAGGCAAGTGCAGCACCAGAACAGGTGGGAAGAGGCAGTGGGGTGGTCAGAGGGAGAAGCAGGGCCACAGCTAATAATCCCCCAACTGGTCCCCACAGCACCTCCTCACGGCAAGCTCCCGTGCAGAGGGCTAGGTGTTCGAAGGTCCGGAGGTTTTTTTAATGAGAACGCAGACGACCGACGAACAGTGGTGTGCATCTCCCTGATGGCACATTGGGTTAACATGGTGGAGGCTGGGACCGAGTCTGACCCTGGGTCCGCTCACGTGCTACCCACACCGAGGATTGCGGGTCCTACCTCGGTCATGGTTTCTCCGGCTTATTATGCCACCTCCTCCAAACCCCCACCCTCCTCCTCCTTCTCCACCTCTCGATTACCATCTATGAGCACGTCGCCTTCAGTTGGTAGCTTGAGGCGCAGCAGCACTACCCTAGGGAAGCGTCAGCATGCCGTGCTGAAACTCCTGAGCTTAGGTGACAAGAGGCACACCACCCAAGAGCTGTTACAGGGTTTGACAGAGCAGACAGATCTTTGGCTTTCACCACTGAACCTCCAACCAGGCATGGTTGTGTGTGAAAATGCGCGTAACCTGGTGGCGGCTCTGCAGCTTGGCAGACTAACACACGTCCCATGCTTGGCCCACGTTTTGAATCTGGTGGTTCAGCGCTTTCTTAAAAACTACCCCAATTTGTCGGAGCTGCTCAGCAAGGTGCGTCACGTGTGGGCACATTTCAGAGAGTCCACCACAGATGCTGCCACCGTCAGGACACTGCAACATCACTTCCAGCTGCAGTGCACCTAATGTTGTGCAACATGCCCCCACGCTGGAATTCAACATTGCACATGTTGGCCAGGCTTTAAGAGCAGCGTAGAGCCATTGTTGAATTCAAGGTGCAACATTGCCGTCAGAGTGGTAGTCAGCCTCCGCAGTTCTTCACAGAGTAGTGCACATGGATGTCTGACATCTGTCAGGTCTTAGGAAACTTTGAGGAGTCTACACAAATGGTGAGCGGCGGTGCGGCCATTATCAGCGCAACCATCTCGCTACTTTGCCTGCTGAGGTTGCTGCTAAGCATTAAGGCTGACGCTTTCTGAATAGAACAGGAGATGGGGGATGACAATACGTTGCTAGATAGCCAAACCCCCCCCTCACGTCTGTTTCTCAGCACGTATTGGAGGAGGAGGAGGAGGGAGAAGAGACTGCTGCCCAGACTGCAGAGGGTACACATGCTAATTCCTTCACCTCTGTTCAGTATGTGGGCTGAAGAGGAGGAGGAGGAGGGGGAGGAGACTGAGAGTCATCCTCCTAGTGAGGACAGCGATATGTTGTGTACTGGGACTCTGGCACACATGGCTGACTTCATGTTAAGCTGCCTTTCCCGTTACCCTCGCGTTGCACGCATTCTGGCCAACCAGGATTACTGGGTGTTCACCCTTCTCGACCCACGGTATAAGAAGAACCTTTCCACTCTCATTGCTGAAGAGGAAAGGAGTACGAGAGTGACGCAATACCACAAGGCCCTGGTGGAAAAGCTGATACTAAAGATCCCATCTGACAATGCTAGCGGTAGAGGATGTAATTCAGTGGGCCAACTAGCAGGGGAGATGCGGGTGTGGGAGATATCCTATATGTTCACCATTTTGTATGTATTTTCTGTTGTCAACTGTGTATATACTGTATTTTGTCTATAATGGTCTGAACCTCTGGAGGAAGGGAACATCACCTCCCCCCCACCTCCACAAGAATTGGAGGAGCTAGTGCCGTGTGCTCAAGAACTGGTAAAACCAGTTCTAACTGGCCAAACCTTTTTAGGAGTGCTTTGTCTTGGACAGCAGAGAGGAGAAACAGGATGTTTCTCTCATGAAGCCAAATTCAAGAATGAACTGAGCGTGCTCACTGAAGTTCCTCCCAGATGGATGACATCACAAGCTACCTCACAAATACCTCCCTCTGAGAAATGGCCTATCAGCTCACTGTAACTGCTAAATTGCCTGACTTCCTGTGTTGAAACTTATTTAAGTTTCACGTGCGCATAATAAAGGGAGACTCTTTGGGGAACACATGATGTAGGCTTGTGATCTTTGAAGGCTCTCCAGGCCTGTACACATATTATTTAATTTGGAACACACGGTATATCTATAATAGCGAATTTGCGCTAACACGGGGAAGAGGTAGCATGTCCAGCGCAGGCAGGGGAACACTCTCCAAGGCCTTTGTCAGTTTCATGGCACTCCTGCAAGACTATGTCACCACTCCCCAGTCTAGGCTGAGTAGGAGGGAACACTGTAAAAAGATGGTGAGGGAGTACATAGCCAACCATACCAACGTCCTCCGTGATCCCTCTGCTCCATACAACTATTGGGTGTCAAAGCTGGACACGTGGCACGAACTTCGCTGTACGCCTTGGAGGTGCTGGCCTGCCCTGCCGCTAGCATGTTATCAGAGAGGGTGTTTAGAGCTGCGGGGGGATTATCACGGATAAGCGTACCCGCCTGTCAACTGACAGCACCGACAGGCTTACACTCATTAAGATGAACAAAGCCTGGATTTCCCCTGACTTCTCTTATCCACCAGAGGAAAGCAGCGTAACATAAAGAACAGTTTTTTTCGGAGGGCTGCCTCCAGGGTCTGCTAGCAAATTAAGCAAGTACGAGCTCTATGTTAAAAAAAAATTTCAGGGTTTCACCTGCACTCTGGGTAAACAAATTTTTCAGGGGTACACCTATACTCTTGGTACACAAATGTGTCCAGGGTTTGCCTATATAGTCTTGGTACACAAATGTTTCAGGGGTTCGCCTATACTCTTAATAAACAAATCTTTCAAGGGTTCACCTATGCTCTTGGTAAATAAAAATGTTTCAGGGGTTCACCTGCACTCTGGGTAAAAAAATGTTTTGTTGTAGAATAGGTTGTTGAATTGTGGAGATGTGAAGAAGTACTGGCATCTGAGTCCCCTTTATGCCCATGTTTATGGCTCATGAAATTGTGTGACGGATGTGGTATAGGACTGGAATAATTGGAACCCAACAGTTCTTTTTAGGACTACAACTCCACTTTAATGCATCGTCAGTTTGGCTGCCTGGGACCAGTAGCACACACAAAGCAATCGCAAGCATCCTGTTTGTATACTGCATTCTGTTACCGGTTCTATACAGTATACTGCTACTGGTGTACACAGACTATATAGGAACTAACAAAAAACCTGTCATGTTGCATTTTTTTTCTTTTGGCTGAAAGCATTTGCATAATAGGCCCAAGTGTCATATAGTGCAGATCGAGAGGACACACAAGACTGTACATGTTTTACTCTGTCTATTTTTGGCTTAAAGCGTACGCAAAATACCTCGCAGTTTGCGTAGCATTTTGACGCAGTGCATTATGCCACATGATGAAGACTAGGGGTAAGGGTCGAGGACGAGGAAGTGGACGGGGGCGCCCGAATGAGGGTGTGTGCAGAGGCCGAGGTCCTGGGCGGGGTGAAACAGTGCCTGCTTTGGCCAATTTCTTCATAGTTTATGCTGTCCTTCCCTGGGCCACTGGTTAACAAGCCCCTCAGGGAGATATATATATTTTTTTCTCTTTGCACGCTTCCTCCTCCGGCAGAGGCGTCGTTGTGTGCCGGGCTGTTCGGAGGGGAGCCCCGGGTCGGACGGCTGCCCACCAGCTACCGCTGCCAGACAGGCAGAGTGGGGACTCCGTGGCTCTGTCCCAAAGGGAGGCGGCTGCAGTGCGTTGACTCCAGTGTGCATGTTCCCACTCCTCATCGCTTTGAGAAAATAGGTCACAGACCGCCAGCTCTCCGCTAGTACTCCTGGAATAAGCCGGGTTGACCCGAAACCCCGGGACGAGAGGAGAGGACCGCTTCTCTTTCGCGCGCCGCTCCGTGCTGGGGCGGCGTCAGTCCGTTAGACGTCAGGAGCCGGAAGGACCGGCCTATGGTGTCGCGGAGCTCCCATCGGCGCAGTAGGAGAAGGGGTTCGCCTTACCCCATCTGGGATGGGGACAGCTGAACTCTGCGCTGGGAAAAAATTTTAGTACGCTGTGGACGCAGGCTTGTGCGGGGGATTGGACAGCAATGCCAGCATGTAACACAGGAGAAGAGGCAGTGGTGTCACCTGCAGGCGTTGATTGGCCTTTATTACAACCAAATTGTTATGGGGTGACCACCAGGCTCTTGCCCATAATTTTGCTTATTAGTGCAACCTGGGAGCCTCTGATGCATCTATGCATGCTGCTCCTGCTGTTCCCTATCCGATTTTGTGGTGTTTCCATCACTTTCTGATGTTTTCAGGTGATTCACACAACCTCCCCTATGCGGAGCATGGGTCACCCTGAAAAATGCTCGAGTCTCCCATTGACTTCAATGGGGTTCGTTACTCGAAACAAGCTCTCGAGCATTATGAAAAGTTCGACTCGAGTAACAAGCACCAGAGCATTTTGGTGCTCGCTCATCTCTAATGCTAACATATACCAAATCAACACAGGCCAAAAAGACATTCTTTTGACCATAATAATAATCTTTATTTGTATAGCGCCAACTTATTCCGCAGCGCTTTCAAGCATGGATAAATGAAAAACAATACAATTACAATGTGAGGTACATTCGGTTTGACACAAATGGGTTGGGGGTGCTACAGGACATGCAAGGGGTGGGGTGGAGGAGCAAGGCATGGGGAACATAGGCAATAGGGGATTTTATGTGGAGATCAATTAGAAGGCAAACGGGGTGGGGCACTATAGGGAGGGGCGGGGGACTAGGTCAGGAGATTTGGTATGCTTCCCTGAAGAGGTGCATTTTTAAGGCACGTCTGAAATTTTGTGCATCGGGAATTGTCCTGATGCCTTGTGGTAGACCATTCCAGAGGATGGATGCTGCTCTGGTGAAGTCCTGTAGGCGAGCATGTGAGGTTCGTATTACAGGAGTGATAAGTCTGAGTGTATTAGCTGATCGGAGTGAGCGGGCTGGGTGGTGTACTGACAGGAGGGAGGCAACGTATGCTGGCGCAGTGCCATGCAGAGCTTTGTGAGTGAGGTAGAGGAGTGCATGGGCAGCCAATGCAGCCACTGGCATAATGCATAGGCATCTGAGTAATGACTAGATAGAAAAATGAGCCTGGCTGCCACATTTTGTATGGATTGGAGTGGAGCGAGTCTAGTGCGGGGGAGGCCGATCAGTAGCGAGTTGCAGTAGTCAAGCCGGGAGTGGATGAGGGCAACCACGACTGTCTTTAGCATGTCCGTGGTTAGAAACGGTAGTATTTTAGCAATATTTCTGAGGTGCATATGGCATGTTTGGGCCAGAGATTGGATATGGGGGGTAAAGGAGAGGTCAGAGTCCAGTGTGACCCTAAGGCAGGGGACATGCTGTCTGGGGGTTATTATAGTGCCAGACACTGGAATGGAGATGTTGAGGGGAGGTTGGTTTCTAAGGTGGAAAGACAAGGAGGTCAGTTTTTTAGAGGTTTAGTTTGAGAAAAAGGGAGGACATAGTGTTAGAGACAGCAGACAGACACTCGGTGATATTTTAGAGGAATGGACAAGAGATCTCATGAGAGGAGGTGTATAGTTGGGTGTCATCAGCATAGAGATGGTATTGGAGGCCGAATTTGTGGATGGTTTGTCCAATTGGGACAGTATAGATAGAGAAGAGAAGGGGACCAAGGACCAAGCTCTGGGGTACCCTAACAGCGAGAGGAAGTGAAGCGGAGATAGAACCAGCAAAGGAGACACTGAAGGAGCGGTCAGAGAGGTAGGAAGAGACCCAGGAGAGAGCAGTGTCCTTTAGACCAATAGAGCGGAGCATAGTGAGAAGGAGGTTATGGTCGACAGTGTCAAATTCAGCAGACAGGTCAAGGAGGATTAGTAGGGAGTAGTCACCTCTCGACTTTGCAGTCATCAGGTCATTTGTTACTTTTATAAGGGCAGTTTCTGTCGAGTGTAGAGAGCGGAAACCAGACGGGAGTGGGTCGAGGGGTGAGTTGTCAGAGAGAAAGCGTGTAAGGCGGGAGTAGACCAGGTGTTCTAGTAATCTGGAGATGATGGGGAGGTTTGAGATGGGTCGGTAGTTGGCAACATCAGTTGGGTCCAGGGTTGTTTTTTTAAGCAGAGTGGATATAATGCAGTGTTTAAATGAGGAGGGAAAAATGCCAGAGGTTAGGGAGAGGTTGCAGATTGTGATGAGGTGAGTAATGAGAGCTGGGGAAAGGGACCAGAGGAGGTGAGAGGGGAGAGGTCCGCTAGTGCAGGTGGTGGGGCAGGCAGCGGAAAGGAGCCTGGAGACTTCTTCCTCTGTCGTTGGTTCTAACGTAAATAGTGAGTAGGTGCTGAATGCAGTGCTGATAAATCGGGGCTAACCATGCAGTTTTCAGAGATTTATTTTCAAATGTTGTCGATTTTTTCTTTGAAATAGGCAGCTAGTTCTCCAGCAGTCAGGTCTGTCACAGGGGTCTGTTCTTTGGGGCTGAGGAGGGAGTGGAAAGTCTCAAAGATATGGGTGAATGGGGATCTATGGCTACATTCAGTGCATATGTCTGAAGTTACCTGATGCATACTGCATGTTCTTAAAACATTATTCTGGCAACCAAATAGGCCACCACAACAGATAAGCCTGAAGATAGATTTGCGACATATTCCTTAGTTAAGACTTCTTTTGGCCAATCATCATCATTTCTAGTTGGTACTGTATCATACAATACCATCAGAAACTAGCCACGTGTACTTTCCAGTAGTTATAACCTTCAAACCTAAAGTGAATTCAATAACATGCTGCTTAAAGCGATACTGTACTTTTTGTAAAGTAGAATTAAATAAAAAGAGACCAGATATACAACTCTAACTTGCTGATATGCCTTGTTTTCCATAAGCTTTTTATATGAACTTTATTGGGGCCTCGTCCTCGTATAATCACCTATGAAGTTTCCTATAGAGTACAACTGGATATTATTTTTAGATATGTCCTGCTCATATAGGAAATATTAGATGACCATCCTGCAGGAAGCATTTATTGACAAACAATGCCCTCATCATAATGCAATGGCCTCAGAACTAGCATTCAGGGATTGACTTTAAAAGACTTAAGGTTGGCCCTGGTCCTGGTCCTGTGTACAGTGGAGCCTGCCCAGTGCTTATAAGAATCACATATATTTTGATGATCAAGTAGTTTAACAACCCATATAAGTTGCTGCACCTCGACCAGACAAGAGGTGGCTGGGTGTGTAAGGCCGAAAGTATGAGCACAGTTTCTCAACCTATTCCAGCAGTGAATGTAAATCTGAGTAACTGTTTAGGCTACGTGGAAAGCAGAAGTGATGTCAGATGCGAGACATGAGTCGGGATCAAGGAGCAGGGGAGCATTGGTGTGGTACTGGAGCCGCCGCAGGGAGACCGAGGGAGCCGCCGGAGGATGTGTCCAGCGGGGAAAAGAGGAGCAGGTCCCGGAGCATCAGGAGGCCAGAGAGTGAGATCACTGTGGTGTGAGGTCCAGTCGCTGAGCCTGAATCTGGTGGGTGACGGCATCAGCTGCTGACAAGGGCTGATAAGCATATTCTGTGTGTGTAAGTCAGTGTCTGTTAGTAAGTGTCTGTAAGTCAAACAAGAGACAACAATCAGAGGTCAGGGAGAAAACTCAGGATGACGCCAGTCTTGCGGTCTACGTTATCTGCCAGGAATCGCTCCTGGAAGTGGAACACTCCGGAGGAGAAAAGGGTAGGGTCACTCCACAGACACTCTGGCAACAATTATTAACTTGAATTACCTTCACCCAGCCTTGTAGAGGTGTGGGTGTGACAATTACAGGGTGTACCTCTACGCAGTCCCTAGTTTAAACACTTCTCCAGCTTTCTAGCCATCTTCTGCCCCAGAACAGCTGCACCCTCCCTATTGAGATGCACCCCATCCCTACGGTAGAACTTGTAGCCGACAGCAAAGTCGGCCCAGTTCTCCAAGAACCCGAACCCCTCCTTTTTACACCAACTCCTGAGCCACTTGTTTACCTCCCTAAGATCCTGCTGCTTTTCTAGTGTCGCTTGTGGTACAGGTAGTATTTCCGAGAAAACTACCTTGGAGGTTGTCGCCCTATGCTTGGACCCTAGGTCCCTGAAATTGTTTTTTAGGACTCTGCATTGACCTCTAATTTGTTCATTGGTATCTCCTATATACAATTCATAGGTATCCCCTATATACCATTATGTATGTACATAATCTCATGTAGCCCAGGAAATGAGTCATGCTTAGGTATGAACACGGTTTAGGTTTGGGTAGGGCTACATGTACAGGTGGGGGAAGGACCGGAACTGAACTTTTCCACCTGGGCCCCTGAGCCTTTAGTTAGGCCCTATTGCTTCAGCCCAAAATTCATAATGTGCACACACTGCATTCTCCATGCACTTCAATGGAAAGGTGGCTACTAGAGATGAGCGAGCATACTCGCTAAGGCTAACTACTTGAGCGAGTAGTGTCTTAGTCGAGTATCTGCCCACTCGTGTCTAAAGATTCGGCTGCCGGCACGGGTGACAGGTGAGTTGCGGTGGTGAGCAGGGGGGAGGGGGGGAGAGAGGGATCACCCCTCCGTTTCTCCCCACCGCTCCCCGCCCGCCGCCGGCACCCGAATCTTTAGACACGAGTGGGCAGATACTAGACTAAGGCACTACTCGCTCGAGTAGTTTGCCTTAGTGAGTATACTCGCTCATCTCTAGTGGCTACATTTGTGTGCTGCCCTGTTTCCACTGTACAAAACAATCTGTAGGAAAACTGCAAGTCCCAGCAGGCCCTGAAGGTCTGCAGCTATTAGGACATGCTCGGAGTTATAGTTACCTAAGGATGGGGAAAAAATGACAGAAATTTGAGAATTAAATTAGTTTAATTCTCCAGTAGGAGGAGACACATATACCTTTTCTTTGATAGTAGCCTGCTGCCTTGATTTTGCCTCAGACTAGTGGCCCTTTTAGCTCTGCTAGTCTGCAATACGTGCTCAAGCAGCTTCAGGCCAGAGGCATGGGCATCCAACTGCAAGATAACGAGTGATGGCAGCACCCGAAGCATCATTGAGAAGGGAGGCCCATGGAGGGAGAGTGCCAGTCCGTCAATGCACCTAGATGTCATCTCAGCCAGCCCATGCCTATATACATAGATAACTAGCAATGGATCTACAGACTGCTTACTACTGTATCTGTATGTAGTGCAGTGAGTGTACAGTAATTAAACAAAAAACCACGGCACTCACTCAACCCCACTCGAATAGGATATTCCGGGGGAGGCAAATATAGAGAAAAATAACAAGATTATATTTATTAGTAAAGAGTTTCTCGTTATCGGTAGCGAGAAAAATTTTTTTAGATTAATGCAAAGCCACCAACAGGGCTATGGACATAAGCTCTCTGGAAAAACACGTATAGCAAAAAAGGTGGCAGCATGTAATGATGCAAGATGAACTCCTTGTCTAAAGGAACATGCTTTATTGTTTCATAGTTTTAAAATGTTTGCCTAAATTTTAAAACTATGAAACAATAAAGCATGTTCCTTTAGGCAAGGAGTTCATCTTGCATCATTATATGCTGCCACCTTTTTTGCTATACGTGCAGTGAGTGTACTGCAGGAGGTGGGGGGCGCACTCCTAGATCAGGGACCACCAGCGGTTTCACCTGTATTGCTGTCACCTAGTCTAAGCACACTGAGGCAGAGTTCAGGAGGTTTATTACAGATGCCGTCACACACTGAGGATAGCACTTCTCAAACCTATCAACCAGAACAAGCTGAAGTTTTAATTGAAAATGTTTTATTGGTTATTATTAATAGGACTGCATTTGTATCCAAGACATACAGGATCACATGGTTGAGTAACGTCTCTGTTGCTGATAAGTTTTGCCCTCCCAGGAGGCGGCGCTGTGATTGGTGGATGCTGCTGTCCCCAATCTTGGGAGGGTTGGTTGTCACTAACTAAAGAACAGTAGCTATGAAAGGGAGTTACCAGGAAGGATCAGTTTTGACGAGGAAGTCAAATAGTCAGGAAAGCTTGTCAGTGCCCGCTGTGCCGCTCAAAGTAAAGTATGCCTGTTATCATTAGAGATGTTGGAATCCCAGTGTGCAGGAGAAATCCTGGGAAGCCTTGACTTCAATGACTGCTTAGCACTGTCTGGAGATCCAGCCTGACTCTAGGAGGATGTCTGCTTGCCAAATTAATAAAATACCATTGCTGCAATGTCATGGCCACCTCCGTTCAATTCTAAGCAACAAGGAAGAGGAGTGAGAAAACCTTGTCACTGCTTGTTTCTCCTCTGATTCACGATATTAGTGGATCCTCGGCATCTGACTACTGATATAGCTTCAATCCTCTTAGGCACAGTAGATAGATCATTGGTCCTTGCTAAAGGCTGGAAGTTCTCTAGAGCTGCTCAACTTCATAATGATGTTTTCCATTAGCTGGAACAGAACTGTGCAGCTCAGAGCAGGCTCTCTCCTGGACCTCTGACAAGGGAAAAGAGCAGGCCCGAGAGGAATCCTGCCTGGTGGCATTGAGCGGCGTCGAATGCTAGGCCTCATGCTGAAAGGGGGCTGGGCTTAGTACCAGACTGCATCCCAGGAGCGGAGAAGGCAAGCGGAGCTGCTCACCTGGCGATGAACCAGTCAGGGAGCAGCCCCGACACAGACATGGGCCACGGAGGTCAGAGGTGCTGACAGGCCAGGATGTCAGGGCAGGTGCTGGTTGAGTGGATGAAGAAGGAGAACAGAGATCGGCAGATAGTGCCATTCCTAGGTAGGTTCCCTGACAAGGTAAAAGCTGGGTTGCTATAAGCAGATTTTTGGGATGGCTTCAAAATTCCAACCCCAGTTCATAGTGTCCCCTTTTCAACTAAGAACCTACAGTCGGTGCCCGGCAGTGGTAACAGAAAAGCTAGAAAAGCAGGTTCGTTTGAGTCGCATGGCGGGACCTTTTAGGGAGCCTCCTGTGGCGGATTTTATAGCGTCACCGAATGGTCCTTAAAAAGGAACCAAATAAATTTTGGTTGATTCATCACCTATCCTATCCAAAAGGGGTGTCAGTTAATGACGGTATACATCAAGATGATTTTCTGTGTATCGGTCCAGCTAAGTGGTCAATTTATGCAACGTTATTGGGGACCGTTCAGTGTGTGGAAAGGAGTTTTGGGGTGCCCTTAGCACCTGAGAAGACGGAGGGACCGACGACATGTTTAAAATTTTTTGGCATTACCATTGAAATTGTGGCAATGAAATGTAGATTACAGGAGGAAAAATTGGAAGATTTGAAAATGAAGGTGAACAGAGCCAGGAGGGTAAATAAGATTACCCTGAGGAATCGTTATTGGGTAAACTTAAAGGGGTTGTCCCGCGCCGAAACGTTTTGTTTTTTTTTCAACCCCCCCCCGTTCGGCGCGATACAACCCTGATGCAGGGGTTAAAAAAGAACACCGCACAGCGCTTACCTGAATCCCCGCGCTCCGGTGACTTCTTACTTACCTGCTGAAGATGGCCGCCGGGATCTTCTCTTTCGGTGGACCGCAGGGCTTCTGTGCGGTCCATTGCCGATTCCAGCCTCCTGATTGGCTGGAATCGGCACGTGACGGGGCGGAGCTACACGGAGTCGGCATCCTGCACGAGCGGCCCCATTGAGAAAAGAAGAAGACCCGGACTGCGCAAGCGCGTCTAATTTGGCCATTAGACGCCGAAAATTAGACGGCAACCATAGAAACGAGGACGCTAGCAACGGAGCAGGTAAGTGAAAAACTTCTTATAACTTCTGTATGGCTCATAATTAATGCACAATGTACATTACAAAGTGCATTAATATGGCCATACAGAAGTGTATAGACCCACTTGCTGCCGCGGGACAACCCTTTTAATTTTGCTTGCTGGATAATGCCAATGGGGCATATATTTTCTAGGAGATTAGCGGCTGCTACGGCTGGGGTGCATTTACTTCTCAATTTAATTCGTTTGGGAAAAGGTCACAAAAAGGACCTTAAAGTGTGGTCGACCTTTTTGGACAAATATAATGGGAGGGCGGTTATGCTGGAGGAAGTAATTGAAAACTTTGATTGGGATTTGTTTACTGCTGTGGCAGGGACCGCAGGATTCGGAATATGCTTTTTAGAGTCAGTGGTGTGTGGGATGCTGACTAAAAAAATGGCAATTGTCAGGTTTGGTAAAAAACCTGGCTTTGTTGGAGCTTTTTCTAATCATTGTGGTACTGGCGCTTTGGGGGGAGCAATTCAGGGACAAGAAAATTTGGTTCCATTATGATAATTTAGGGGTAGTGCGGATGATTAATATTGTCTGTATCCTCCTCTCTGGTGGTGGACTTATTGTGCTATCTAGTACTGGTATTTGTCCTTGAATACATGGATTGTGGCAGTGCATGTTCCGGGGGTCGACAATTCAATTACGGATTCTCTTTCTCGTTTTCAGTGGGAGCGATTCAGGAGTCTGGCCCTGGGAGCAGACGAAGACAGAAAGACGTGCCCAGATCAGCTTTGGAAATTGGTAAGCAAGCAGTGGGACACTTAATTGAAAGGTCACTGGCTCAGAGGACTAGGGCGTCTTATTTAGCGGCACCTCTTTAGTCTGATGTCTTCACAGTGCAGCAGAATACTGCTCTGAAGAATCTAAAGAAGGAAGGAAAACAAGTGTGAGCCTCTTATGAGAAGAAATACATCTAATGGTGAAAATGGTGATTGGTGAAAACTGGAGGATGAAGGGCCGGAGGGTTCAAAGGGTATAGAAGCTAGAATTATAGGATTTTCCCCAAGCATTAGATTCATATCTGTATGCGATAAATACAACACAACTCTGACATGACATAGTGAGTATCTAGAGCAGCACTACACAGCTGTCCAATGGGGCTTTATATAGTAGGGAAGTATAAATAACGATGGCTATGAGGGTTTCCCTGGATTTGGTTCATATAGGAGGGATGTTAGGAGGGCAAACTATGTCTTCCTTGCATTGTTCCCTGTCCAGATCATTAGTTGTCTCTGTATTACTCTTAAAGCCCTTTGAGACACAACGAGAATCGCTTAAAGCTGTCTTTTGAGCAATTATCATTCTGTCTAAATGCACTGATATCATGCAGTTTTTGTGCACAAGTTGCTGATGGCTAAATTCTAGATTGCTGGAATTGAGCATCAGCTGTTATCAGCGGAGCAGGCTGTTTTCAGCCCATTGCACTGATAACATTCTCTGTGCCTGTGTCCTGCTATGAATTCACAGCTGGGCACGGGCTGTAAGCACAGAGAACACGACAGCTGTTTGCATATGCAAAGCAGCTGTATTGTTGTATTAGTGGCCACCTCAATGTCCCGGTCCGCTTACATATTCTATAGTAGCTAATTAGCTACTATAAAGTATGCAAAGATGATTGCTCAAAACTGTCACTCAAACTTTGTTTGAGTGACTTTTGAGCGATCATCTGTCAGTGTAAATGGGGCTTTACCTACAATCTGTACATAGGGAAATACAAATAAGAAGTCAAGCATGAGCCCCAGGGGAAAATAACATTAATGATGAATATATCTTACCTTGCTAGTTTTCCGCCTTTTATATGGCTGCTGATTTTACTATTGGAGAAAAATATGAAGATAGCTGAAATAAACATTGTGTTAAAGGTGTTGTTGGGTAACGGGAAACCCCACTTTCAATAAGACCCTCTCTGTGATCATAATAAACAGATATACTTAGCCCCTGGTATCCAGTGCTGTAGCCCACTGTGGTTCTGGTGATTCCTGTGACAGATGGAAATCAGGTGACTTCTGCCCTCATTGGCTGCAGCGGTCACGTGATTTCCTGTAATATCATCTGTTACAGCAAACCCCAGGACAGCAGCGGGCTGCAGCGCCGGATCACGAAAGATTTGGTATATCTCTATTTATTATTTTCACTCAGGGGATCATATTGAAAAGGGTTTGTCCAGTAACCCCTTTAAATATTAATAGTGATATAAGAACAAGGACAAGAAACAAGAGGAGAACAAGAAGAGGGCTTCATGGCGACTTTTGGAACCCCCGTGAAAACTGGCTCATTTTCTTTTCTTTAGGGAAACAGTTTAGGTCATGTGACAATTGTATGAACTGAAGAATATTACATGACTGAAGGTCATCATGGAGCCCAGGCCTACATATCAAGGGATTAAAAAGTGTAATTTTAGTATTTTTTCATAGGCTTTTAAATTACTCACGTGTTTTCATCAGTCTTTCTCTCCTTGTTAAAAAGTTTGGGCCACCACCATCTGCTCCTCCTTGTTCTAGTTAATAGATCCAGAAATATAGAATGAGATGCAGGGAATCAGCCGTGACGGCTCACAGTGTTGGTATCAGTTTTATACACAGTTACTATCCTGTATAAATTCTGATTATTCCATAAGCTTACATTAGGGACTCTTCACTCGCCCAGGCCTGTTTCACCCGATGTTCCTGAAGCCTATAATGGAAAATACAGTTTCAATTACAATCATTGATCATTTGGGTAAACTACATACAAAAATGTATTACACTTTACATAAAGGAACCAGCCATATAAATGTTCCTATTAACATACTTGATGTCTTGGCTCGGCCATGACAGTTTGATGTTAGGTCTTAAAACTCTATAATAAAAAAAAACAGCTCCAGTTAGAATATTTGACACTTTGACCAATTGAAATCCTACATAGAGCATGCCTCCCAGATAAATACAAGGGTTCACACATTAATATTTGCTTCATGATTGGCTCCTACAAGTCTATGTACATCTAGATGCAGGATGTATAATGTTATCTGGATGCTTTTGGATACTTACCCAATTGCTCCTCCGTCTGTAGCCTCCAACTCCTCCTCCCACTCCACCTCTTCATCTTCCTCGTCATCCTCCTCCCTATCAAATACAGAATATAGAATATTTCCTATGTATATGTAGAGGTATAAGACATAGTGAAGATACGGACTGGACACCAAAGGTTTTGCTCCTCTGGCCTCCAGCAGGGTCGGTTCAGTCATGATAATTCTACAACTTACATGATGTTATCAGATCCAAAGTTGTTCAATCTCCTCAATCTGTAATAGAAAGTAAAGCACCAGTTATAATGATTGTCTCTGCAGCCACTTGAATATGGTGTGCTGTGCTGTCAGCTTGCTCACTTCATATGTTCCTAAAAATCCTATTCTTGCAAATTTTTATGGGATTCCAAAGTCTCATAAAAATGTATCCCCCCTCCCATGCACCCAATAGTTTCGGGACGAGGATCCCTATGTGAGAGACTCAGCAATTGGGTAGATAGGAAATTGCAGCTAAAATCCTCGGATATATTCCCAATAGCAACGAAGTCATTCAAACATTGGCAGGACACAAATGGGGGGCGGATAAAACCTGGGTAACTTGCGATGTTAAAGCACTGTATTCTTCTATCCCACATCATTTGGCTCTACAGGCACTTGCATTTCACCTTAGGTCTCATGCACAATATAATGATTCTGTAAGAGCATTTTTGATGGAAGCAACTGAATTTTTACTGACACATAAAGTTTTCAAGTTCAATTCTATATAATATTTACAATTGGTGGGGGCGCCAATGCGCTCAAGATTCTCCCCTTCTTTAGCAATATTGTATATGTCATGGTGGGAATCCAGATATATTTATGATCAGTGTAACCCCTTTATCGACAACATATGTTGGTATGGGCGGAGATGAATATGAAACAAAAAATAAGATCAAATTAACCAGTTTTTTAACTTATATCAATGAAAATGATTGCAACCTAGAATTTACCATGGATTTTGATTACAAACAGATCCCTTTTTTGGATATTCTTATTAATCGAAATAATCAGGATGGGCCCATCACCAGTGTATTGTACAGAAAAAAAGATGTTGGCAATGTGATTTTACATGCATCAAGTTGCCATCCGATGCAAACCATACAAGCGATCCCATTGGGAGAGCTATTAAGGGCAAAGCGCCTTTGCACTTTAAGTACGGATTACCAACATGCAGAAAAAGAAATCTGTGATAGGTTGCAAAATAGGGGATATGGAACACGCATTCTATAGTGGGCAAAAAAACCCAGTAACTTTTAGACAAACAAGAGAAATTAGTTTAAATGAAAAGAATTCAGACAGATTTAAAAGCAGAGAATGCATCACATTTTCAACCCTGTTTAGCAGACAATTCACACAGATGAAAAAAAAAATTTCAACAACCTAGCCATTTTAAAACAAGATCCCAAATTAAAAGTTATATTGGAGTCAGGCACTAGATGTGTGTCCAGAAAGGCAAAATCGATTGATTTCATGTTTAGGCAAAATAAAGTTCACCCAAACAGAAACAGTAACAAACAGACAGACACCAATTGGCTAAAAAACAATGGCTTTTATAGATGCATGCAATCACGGTGCCCTATGTGTAAATTTGCACCAAGAAGTGTTAAGGGGTTTGGAAGTGACAATACCAGTACCGTATATGCAATCAAATCATATATAAATTGCAAATCAACAGGAGTCGTTTATATGGCAGGCTGTATGTGATGTAAGTTACAATATATTGGATGTACCACACTTAGGCCTTAGTCAGACGGGCGTTTTTTCGCGCGATTTGCGGATCGCATGACGGATGCGCATCCGCAAATCGCACTACCGATGCCCGAAAATCGCCCGAAAATCTGCTCCTAGCCGCGTTTCATTGGAAACGGGCTGGAGCTGTCCAGCGCATTGCATTCAATGGAGCCGGCAATATAGCCGACTCCATGGAAAGCAATGTGCTGCGGGCGAGTGTGGGATGAATTGTCGGGAAGGGCTTAAATATATAAGCCCTTCCCTGCAATTCATCCAGAAAAGTGTTAAAATAAAAAATATATACATACTCACCTGCTCCCGGCAGCCGGAGTTCCGCGCAGCCGGCCTGCAGTGGGTGTGTGTGAGTCAGACCTGCCCCCTGATTGGCTCAGCGCTTATATATTTAAGCCCTTCCCGACAATTCATCCCGCGCACGCCGGCAGCCCATTGCTTTCAATGGAGGCGGCTGTATTGCCGGCTCCATTGAATTCAATGGGCAAACATCGTTCTTCTCTGCCACAGCTGTTACAGCTGTGGCAGAGAAGAATGATTTGTCTTCTATATGTTCTCAATGGGGTCGGCGCTGCTGCCGCCGGCCCCATTGAGCGCATATAGAGAAGAGAACAGGAATCGCAGATCGCAGATAGGTGCGATCTGCGATTTCTGTTCTATAATTTATCGGACGAGCGCATAAAAAGCGCTCATGTGTCCGATACCATTGCAAAGCAATGGTTTTAAAAAATCGCCGGACGCATGCGCAAATCGCGCAAAAAAACGCCCGTCTGACTATGGCCTAAAACTGAGCATTAGAATATCAGACCATCTACAATATATAGCAAAAGGCCAAACTGGTAGCTCAAATTTGGTCAATCATCTTGTCATTTCACACTCATGCAGTACCGCTAGTTTCCCATGTTTTGGTATAGAGAAAGTAACCAATAACAGGCACGGCAAGGTAACGTTCAATGATATACTGATTAGAGTCCTTTTGGATTCACAAACTGGGGACCAGATCCCCTCAGGGGTTAAATGACAAGTCAGACCAGCATTGCATATATAGGGATTAGAGATGAGCGAACGTACTCGTCCGAGCTTGATACTCGTTCGAGTATTAGCGTGTTTGAGATGCTCGTTACTCGTAATGAGTACCACGCGATGTTCGAGTTACTGTCAGTTTCCTCTCTGAGACGTTAGCGCGCTTTTCTGGCCAATTGAAAGACAGGGAAGGCATTACAACTTCCCCCTGCGTCGTTCAAGCCCTATACCACCCCCCTGCTGTGAGTGGCTGGGGAGATCAGGTGTCACCCGAGTATAAAAATCGGCCCCTCCCGCGGCTCGCCACAGATGCGTTGTGACATAGCTGAGGGACAGTGCTGCTGGTGCCGGAGCTGCTATAGGGAGAGTGTTAGGAGTTAGTGTAGGCTTCAAGAACCCCAACGGTCCTTCTTAGGGCCACATCTAACAGTGTGCAGTAGTGTGGAGGCTGCTTTTAGCAGTGTTGCACTTTTTTTTTTTTTTTGCTATATCGGCCGTGCAGAGCATTGCGCCCTGCAGTAATACTACAGGGACAGAAGTGGTGGTTAGGCAGGGAGAGTGTTAGGAGTTAGTGTAGGCTTCAAGAACCCCAACGGTCCTTCTTAGGGCCACATCTGACCGTGTGCAGTAGTGTGGAGGCTGCTTTTAGCAGTGTTGCACTTTTTTTTTTTTTTGCTATATCGGCCGTGCAGAGCATTGCACCCTGCAGTAATACTACAGGGACAGAATTGCGTAGGCAGGGCCAGAAGACATCTTATAGATTGAATATACGCAGTGGTGCTTTTGCAAAAAAATCTTTGAAAAACAAATATTTGGCCTGCCTGTCACTCTGCTCAGTGTTCTGGGTCTGTGTCTGCTGCGGGTTGTAGTTCTCCAAATAAATACGCAGCCAGCTAAGTGTTACAGCAGGCTTGCACAAAATTATTTCCTGCCTCTGAAATCACCGCTCTGTTGCACTTAATAACAGACAGTGCAACACTGCAGTTCTGTGACACACACATCAGGGACAGAATTGCGTAGGCAGGGCCAGAAGACATCTTATAGATTGAATATACGCAGTGGTCCTTTTGCAAAAAAATCTTTGAAAAAAATCTATTTGGCCTGCCTGTCACTCTGCTCAGTGTTGTGGGTCCAAGTGTGCTGGGGGTAAAATTTCTCCAAATAAATACGCAGCCAGCTAAGTGTTACAGCAGGCTTGCGCCAAATTATTTCCTGGTGTTCCGTAAGCGAACTCAGCCTCAAACCACAGGCCAATAAGCGGCACATTTAATTACAGTGTTGTGTTTCTGCATTCCTGGTAATACAGCATGCTGAGGGGTAGAGGTAGGCCTAGAGGACGTGGGCGCGGCCGAGAACGCGGAGGCCCTAGTCCGGGTGTGGGCACAGGCCGAGCTCCTGATCCTGGTGTATCGCAGCCGACTGCTGCGGGATTAGGAGAGAGGCACGTTTCTGGCGTCCCCACATTCATAGCACATTTAATGGGTCCACGCGGTAGACCCTTATTAGAAAATGAGCAGTGTGAGCAGGTCCTGTCGTGGATGGCAGAAAGTGCTTCCAGCAACCTATCGTCCACCCAGAGTTCTGCGCCGTCCACTGCTGCAACTCAGAATCCTCTGGCTGCTGCTCCTCCTTCCTCCCAGCCTCCTCACTCCATGAAAATGAGACATTCTGAGGAGCGGGCAGACTCCCAGGAACTGTTCTCGGGCCCCTGCTCAGATTGGGCAGCAGTGGTTCCTCTCCCACCAGAGGAGTTTATCGTGACTGAGGCCCAACCATTGCAAAGTTCCCGGGGTCCGGGGGATGAGGCTGGGGACTTCCGGCAACTGTCTCAAGACCTTTCAGTGGGTGAGGAGGACGATGACGATGAGACACAGTTGTCTATCAGTGAGGTAGTAGTAAGGGCATTAAGTCCAAGGGAGGAGCGCACCGAGGATTCTGAGGAAGAGCAGCAGGAGGACGATGAGGTGACTGACCCCACCTGGTTTGCTACGCCTACTGAGGACAGGTCTTCAGAGGGGGAGGCAAGGGCAGCAGCAGGGCAGGTTGCAAGAGGTAGTGCGGTGGCCAGGGGTAGAGGTAGGGCCAGACCGAATAATCCACCAACTGTTTCCCAAAGCGCACCCTCGCACCATGCCACCCTGCAGAGGCTGAGGTGCTCAATGGTCTGGCAGTTTTTCACTGAGAGTGCAGACGACCGACGAACAGTGGTGTGCAACCTTTGTCGCTCCAAGATCAGCCGGGGAGCCACCAGCCTCACCACCACCAGCATGCGCAGACATATGATGGCCAAGCACCCCACAAGGTGGGACGAAAGCCGTTCACCGCCTCCGGTTTGCACCGCTGCCTCTCCCCCTGTGCCCCAACCTGCCACTGAGATCCAACCCCGCTCTGAGGACACAGGCACTACCGTCTCCTGGCCTGCACCCACACCCTCACCTCCGCTGTCCTCGGCCCCATCCAGCAATGTGTGTCAGCGCACCGTCCAGCCGTCGCTAGCGCAAGTGTTTGAGCGCAAGCGCAAGTACGCCGCCACGCACCCGCACGCTCAAGCGTTAAACGTGCACGTAGCCAAATTTATCAGCCTGGAGATGCTGCCGTATAGGGTTGTGGAAACGGAGTCCTTCAAAAGTATGATGGCAGCGGCGGCCCCGCGATACTCAGTTCCCAGTCGCCACTACTTTTCCCGATGTGCCGTCCCAGCCCTGCACAACCACGTCTCCCGCAACATTGTACGCGCCCTCACCAACGCGGTTACTGCCAAGGTCCACTTAACAACGGACACGTGGACAAGCACAGGCGGACAGGGCCACTATATCTCCCTGACGGCACATTGGGTGAATTTAGTGGAGGCTGGGACAGAGTCAGAGCCTGGGACCGCTCACGTCCTACCCACCCCCAGAATTGCGGGCCATAGCTCGGTGCTGGTATCTGCGGCGGTGTATGCTTCCTCCACTAAACCACCCTCCTCCTCCTCCTCCGCAACCTCTGTCTCGCAATCAAGATGTGTCAGCAGCAGCAGCAGCACGTCGCCAGCAGTCGGTGTCACGCGGCGTGGCAGCACAGCGGTGGGCAAGCGTCAGCAGGCCGTGCTGAAACTACTCAGCTTAGGAGAGAAGAGCCACACGGCCCACAAACTGCTGCAGGGTCTGACAGAGCAGAGCGACCGCTGGCTTGTGCCGCTGAGCCTCCAACCGGGCATGGTCGTGTGTGACAACGGCCGTAACCTGGTGGCGGTTCTGCAGCTCGGCAGCCTCACGCACGTGCCATGCCTGGCCCACATCTTCAATTTGGTGGTTCAGCACTTTCTAAAAAAAGCTACCCTCGCTTGTCAGACCTGCTCGGAAAGGTGCGCCGGCTCAGCGCACATTTCCGCAAGTCCCACACGGACGCTGCCACCCTGCGCACCCTGCAACATCGGTTTAATCTGCCAGTGCACCGACTGCTGTGCGACGTGCCCACACGGTGGAACTCTACGCTCCACATGTTGGCCAGGCTCTATGAGCAGCGTAGAGCTATAGTGGAATACCAACTCCAACATGGGCGGCGCAGTGGGAGTCAGCCTCCTCAATTATTTTCAGAAGAGTGGGCCTGGTTGGCAGACATCTGCCAGGTCCTTCAAAACTTTGAGGAGTCTACCCAGGTGGTGAGCGGCGATGCTGCAATCATTAGCGTCACCATTCCTCTGCTATGCCTCTTGAGAAGTTCCCTGCAAAGCATAAAGGCAGACGCTTTGCGCTCGGAAACAGAGCCGGGGGAAGACAGTATGTCGCTGGATAGTCAGAGCACCCGCCTGTCTATATCTCAGCGCGTTGAGGAGGAGGAGGAGGAGCATGAGGAGGATGAGGAGGAGGGGGAAGAGACAGCTTGGCCCACTGGTGAGGGTAGACATGCTGCTGGCCTGTCATCCTTTCAGCGTGTATGGCCTGAGGAGGAGGAGGAGGAGGAGGATCCTGAAAGTGATCTTCCTAGTGAGGACAGCCATATGTTGCGTACAGGTACCCTGGCACACATGGCTGACTTCATGTTAGGATGCCTTTCTCGTGACATTCGCGTTACACGCATTCTGGCCACTACGGATTACTGGGTGTACACACTGCTCGACCCACGGTATAAGGAGAACCTTTCCACTCTCATACCCGAAGAGGAAAGGGGTTTGAGAGTGTTGCAATACCACAGGACCCTGGCGGACAAACTGATGGTAAAATTCCCATCCGACAGCGCTAGTGGCCGAAGGCGCAGTTCCGAGGGCCAGGTAGCAGGGGAGGCGTGGAGATCAGGCAGCATGTACAGCACAGGCAGACCAACACTCTTTAAGGCCCTTGACAGCTTTATGGCTCCTCAGCAAGACTGTGTCACCGCTCCCCAGTCACGGCTGAGTCGGCGGGAGCACTGTAAAAGGATGGTGAGGGAGTACGTAGCTGATCGCACGACCGTCCTCCGTGACGCCTCTGCCCCCTACAACTACTGGGTGTCGAAGCTGGACACGTGGCCTCAACTCGCGCTGTATGCCCTGGAGGTGCTTGCTTGTCCTGCGGCTAGCGTCTTGTCAGAGAGGGTGTTTAGTGCGGCTGGGGGAATCATCACAGATAAGCGTACCCGCCTGTCAACCGACAGTGCCGACAGGCTTACACTCATCAAGATGAACAAAGCCTGGATTTCCCCAGACTTCTCTTCTCCACCAGCGGACAGCAGCGATACCTAAGCAATACGTAGGCTGCACCCGCGGATGGAAGCATCGTTCTCTCTCACCATCCAAAACGGGGACATTTCTGCTTCATCAATCTGTGTATAATATTCCTCCTCCTCCTCCTGCTCCTCCTCCTGAAACCTCACGTAATCACGCCGAACGGGCAATTTTTCTTAGGGCCACAAGGCTCACTCATATAATTTTTCTAAACAATTTTTATACGTTTCAATGCTCTTAAAAGCGTTGAAAATTTAACTTGAACCAATTTTTCGTTAAACTGGGCTGCCTCCAGGCCTAGTTACCACTTAAGCCACATTAACCAAAGCGATTAATGGGTTTCACCTGCGATCTTGGTTGGGCATGGCCAATTTTTTCTGAGGTACATTAGTACTGTTGGTACACCAATTTTTTTGGGCCCTCACCTACAGTGTAATCATAGTAATTTCTATGTTCTTCGCCTGCACTCATGGTACAGAAAGGTGTGTGGAGTTGGCCTACACTTTAGCTACATAAATGTAACTGGGGCCTTGTCTATACTGCAGCTACTGAAATGTGAAAGAGACTGTTATCTCCCTAAACTGCTGCAATGGGAATGTTACTGGGGCCTGTCTTGAGTGCTACTATTACTGAAATGGAACTAAGACTGTGCTCCCCCTATACTGCTGCTAGTGATATGTTAGTGGGGCCTGTCCCTAATGCTACCGCTGAAATGTTAATAATTCTGGGCTCTGCCTATACCGCTGCTAATGGTATGTCACTGGGGTGTGGAAACAGAGGCTTTACAAAGACATGATGGCGGCGAGGCCATTTCCCACCAACGCTGTTACTGTTAAGGTGCATATAACCACGGACACGTGTAGAGGACACATAGTGCCTCCAAAACCCCCCCTCCTCCTCCAACAATGAAAACATTCTTGGCAAATACCTTTGCATTGGTCCATCTGGTGGCAGTCCAAGAATTTCACCTTTAACGACACAACAAGAGAGCACTACCACCATCCCCCCGCCACGGCCCACTTAATCCTGGCCACATTCCGAAAACCAACAACATAAAACCGCGCTACCAGGTCCGCAGTCACCACCACATTACCACCAACGAGGTTACTATTAAGGTACATATTACCAGTCAGACTGGGGCATGCAGTGTGGGCCGAAGCCCACCTGTATTAAGCACGACATTACTACCTCAGCTGTGTTGGGCAACGCAATGGGATATTTTTATGTACCGCCGGTGGGTTCCAGGGAGCCACCCATGCTGTAGGTGCACACGGAGTTTAACCTACATCTGTCCACTTGTAAAGAACCCTAGTCAGACTGGGGCATGCAGTGTGGGCCGAAGCCCACCTGTATTAAGCACGACATTACTACCTCAGCTGTGTTGGGCAATGCAATGGGATATTTTTATGTACCGCCGGTGGCTTCCTGGCACCCACCTATGCTGTGGGTCCACACGGAGTTGTTACTACATCTGTCCACTTGTAAAGAACCCCAGTCTGACTGGGGCATGCAGTGTGGGCCGAAGCCCACCTGCATTAACCACGACATTACTACCTCAGCTGTGTTGGGCAATGCAATGGGATATTTTTATGTACCGCCGGTGGGTTCCAGGGAGCCACCCATGCTGTAGGTGCACACGGAGTTTAACCTACATCTGTCCACTTGTAAAGAACCCCAGTCAGACTGGGGCATGCAGCGTGGGCCGAAGCCCACCTGTATTAAGCACGACATTACTACCTCAGCTGTGTTGGGCAATGCAATGGGATATTTTTATGTACCGCCGGTGGCTTCCTGGCACCCACCCATGCTGTGGGTCCACAGGGAGTTGTTACTACATCTGTCCACTTGTAAAGAACCCCAGTCTGACTGGGGCATGCAGTGTGGGCCGAAGCCCACCTGTATTAAGCATGACATTACTACCTCAGCTGTGTTGGGCAATGCAATGGGATATTTTTATGTACCGCCGGTGGGTTCCAGGGAGCCACCCATGCTGTAGGTGCACACGGAGTTTAAACTACATCTGTCCACTTGTAAAGAACCCCAGTCAGACTGGGGCATGCAGTGTGGGCCGAAGCCCACCTGTATTAAGCACGACATTACTACCTTAGCTGTGTTGGGCAATGCAATGGGATATTTTTATGTACCGCCGGTGGGTTCCAGGGAGCCACCCATGCTGTAGGTGCACACGGAGTTTAACCTACATCTGTCCACTTGTAAAGAACCCCAGTCAGACTGGGGCATGCAGTGTGGGCCGAAGCCCACCTGTATTAAGCACGACATTACTACCTTAGCTGTGTTGGGCAATGCAATGGGATATTTTTATGTACCGCCGGTGGGTTCCAGGGAGCCACCCATGCTGTAGGTGCACACGGAGTTTAACCTACATCCGTCCACTTGTAAAGAACCCCAGTCAGACTGGGGCATGCAGTGTGGGCCGAAGCCCACCTGTATTAAGCATGACATTACTACCTCAGCTGTGTTGGGCAATGCAATGGGATATTTTTATGTACCGCCGGTGGGTTCCAGGGAGCCACCCATGCTGTAGGTGCACACGGAGTTTAACCTACATCTGTCCACTTGTAAAGAACCCCAGTCAGACTGGGGCATGCAGTGTGGGCCGAAGCCCACCTGTATTAAGCACGACATTACTACCTTAGCTGTGTTGGGCAATGCAATGGGATATTTTTATGTACCGCCGGTGGGTTCCAGGGAGCCACCCATGCTGTAGGTGCACACGGAGTTTAACCTACATCTGTCCACTTGTAAAGAACCCCAGTCAGACTGGGGCATGCAGTGTGGGCCGAAGCCCACCTGTATTAAGCACGACATTACTACCTTAGCTGTGTTGGGCAATGCAATGGGATATTTTTATGTACCGCCGGTGGGTTCCAGGGAGCCACCCATGCTGTAGGTGCACACGGAGTTTAACCTACATCTGTCCACTTGTAAAGAACCCTAGTCAGACTGGGGCATTCAGTGTGGGCCGAAGCCCACCTGTATTAAGCACGACATTACTACCTTAGCTGTGTTGGGCAATGCAATGGGATATTTTTATGTACCACCGGTGGGTTCCAGGGAGCCACCCATGCTGTAGGTGCACACGGAGTTTAACCTACATCTGTCCACTTGTAAAGAACCCTAGTCAGACTGGGGCATGCAGTGTGGGCCGAAGCCCACCTTATTAAGCACGACATTACTACCTCAGCTGTGTTGGGCAATGCAATGGGATATTTTTATGTACCGCCGGTGGCTTCCTGGCACCCATCCATGCTGTGGGTCCACACGGAGTTGTAACTGCATATGTCCACTTCTAAACTTCTGAACCCCAGTCTGACTGGGGAATGCAGTGTGGGCCGAAGCCCACCTGCATTTCATCTGACGTTAGCTCTGCTGTCCAGGGCACTGCAATGGGATACATTTATGTACAGCGGGTGGGTTCCAGGGAGCCACCCATGCTGTGGGTGCACACGGAATTCCCATTGCGGAGTTGTACCTGCCTGTGACTATTTATAAAAAAACGCGGTCTGACTGGCGCATGCAGACACCTTGACAGAATGAATAGTGTGTGGCACATAGGTTCCCCATTGCTATGCCCACGTGTGCAGCTCGAGATGGAGGTGGCACAGGATTGGATTTCTCATTGCTTCTGTACAGCATTGTGGACTATCGGCCCGCCCATTTTATGGGGGGGTCGCTGCCTAGCCATGCCAACCCTCTGCAGTGTGTGCCTGCTTTTCCTGTGGCAGACGCACTTATAAATAGACATGAGGGTGGCGTGGCATGAGGGCAGCTGAAGGCTGGGCAGGGACAATTTGGTGTACGCTGTGGACACTGTCGTGCGGGGGGGGGGGGGGTTGGGCAGCATGTAACCCAGGAGAAGTGGCAGCGGAGTGTCATGCAGGCAGTGATTGTGCTTTGTTGGAGGTAGTGTGGTGCTTAGCTAAGGTATGCATTGCTAATGAGGGCTTTTCAGAAGTAAAAGTTGTTGGGAGGGGGGGGGCCCACTCTTGCCGGTATTGTGGCTTAATAGTGGGACCTGTGAACTTGAGATGCAGCCCAACATGTAGCCCCTCGCCTGCCCTATCCGTTGCTGTGTCGTTCCCATCACTTTCTTGAATTTCCCAGATTTTCACACATGAAAACCTTAGCGAGCATCGGCGAAATACAAAAATGCTCGGGTCGCCCATTGACTTCAATGGGGTTCGTTACTCGAAACGAACCCTCGAGCATCGCGAAAATTTCGTCCCGAGTAACGAGCACTCGAGCATTTTGGTGCTCGCTCATCTCTATTCATGATTAAAAAAAGAACTTGCTTTTTATTTCCGGATAAAATGACACATCTAAACATGTGCTGTCTCTGGTACTGCAGATCTGCCTCATTCACATTTACAGTTCAGGGACAGACTTTACCCTATTCTGGTTGTGTGGGTGCCCACTGTCACAGCAGAGGACCATGGTCCTAGCAAACCCAGATAAGCTCTGTTAGCGACTGACGTCACTACAGAGGGATGTTTTTCCCTGTAAGTGGGGCTCCAATGGATGCCTCAGCTACAGTGAAAAAGTGTGAAATTAAGAAAAACAAAGACCATGTGAATGTTCCCCAGAGGTCTTATTTGACATCATGGAGAACATAGATGGTAAAAAATTAGTTACAAAAGTAAGTTTTAAAAAATTACAAAATAAAATAAAAAACTATACAAGGGGCTGCTGATAAGTCTTTGGCTTTGTTTTCTTTTTTTGTTTCTATGGTAACGAATGTTACATCACATGAAAGCCTTATGTGTCTAATATATGTTTTCAAAATTTTGTGTTTGCAGCTTTTGGCAACAGTGATCTAGGCACGCGGGAAAACAAAATGGCGGAGTCTAAGGCGATATTCACAGCAAATGAGAACAGAGGAGTGATAAAATTCTTGTTTCTACAAGGAAAGTCCGTGAAGAATATTCATAGTGATATGTCGCAGACATTGGGGGATCAATGCCCTTCATATTCTACAGTTAAGAACTGGGTTGCCAAATTTAAAACTGGCCACTTCAGCACCAATGATGAGGAATATCCTGAACGACCGAGAGAGGTTGTTGTTCTGGAGATCGTCGATGCTGTGCACAACCTCATACTGGAGAATCAGCGAATTTCAGCTAAAGGAATAGCAGACATCATGGGGATTTTTCGTGAACGTGTTTGTGTGATTATCCATGAACATTTGAACATGAAGAAGCTATCTGCAAAGTGGGTCCACAAATGTTTGACAACAGATCAGAAAAGCATGTGAGTGAAAACTTCCCACTCCATTTGTCAGCGTTTCCTGATTGATAAGAACTTCCTGGATCGACTGGTCACTATGGATGAGACCTGGATTTATTTGTTTGACCCTAAAACCAAGAAGCAGTCAAAAGAGTGGAGGCACAGTGGTTCTCCTCGCCCAAAGAAGTTCAGGGTGCAAAAATCAGCCACTAAGGTGATGGCGTCTGTGTTCTGGGATAAGGAGGGCGTGCTGCTAGTGGACTACCTTCAAAATGGTTCCACCATCAATGCAAGGTATTACATTGAACGTTTGGACCAATTGAAGGCAGCTCTGAAGGCCAAAAGGCGCGGCAAGCTGTCCAAAGGAATCTTGTTCCTGCAAAACAACGCCTCCACTCACACTGCAACCATGGCAAAACTGGTGGAGCTAGGCTTCCAGCTAGTTAATCATCTATGTTATTCACCATATCTAGCTCCCTCCGACTATCATCTGTTTCCAAACCTGAAGAAACACCTCAAGGGTACCAAATTTCACACCATTCCCCATGCCATGGCTGCTACGGATGACTGGTTTGAGGCACAACCGAAATCCTTCTTTATGCAAGGCTTACAGAACTTGGAATACTGATGTAAGAAGTGTGTTGACATCAGTGGAGAGTATGTGGAATCAATGTAAAGTTTCATCTTCCTATCTCGTTTCTTTCTGGGTAAAGCGAAAGACTTATCAGCACCCCCTCATATATAAAAAAGAAAATGACCCAAAGCCGACACCAACCCAAACAGTAACCGTATACGCCCTGTAATCCAAAACTATACAAATTATATATCAAAACGTTCAAAACCAAATAAGAAACCCATTCCTATACTTTATTTTAGTGTAAATATACTTATTTTAAAAATAAGCAAGTATAAATTGTTTTAAATAGAATCATTTTTAAGCTTCTTAACCCTAATAAAACAAAAAAAAAAGTCAGTAAAAAAAAATTGGTCATTAAAATCACCACATGGGTAAAATCCCTAAAAGGTGTCTGGTCCTTTAGACCAAAACAACCTGGTTCCTAAGAAGTTAAAGGTTCTGTGGTGACCTCATCACCATGCATCCACATAGACAGCCAATCTGCGTTGGATATATTAGGTGACTGTTAGGCCGGCTTCACACGAGCGTGACGGGCTCTGCCGCGGAATATTCCGTGAGGAAGCCCGTCACGGCGCCCCCCAGAGACCCCATACTTACCAGCGGAAGATAGCGTGAAGACGCTTCCCCGCCCACCGCCGCCGCGTCATGTGACACGCCCACCGCATCACATGACGCGACCAGCCGTGTCACGTGATGCGCCGACCGCATCATATGACGCGACGGCGGTAGGCGGGAAAGCGTTTTCACGCTATCTTCCACTGTGTTACAGCGGGAGATAGCGTGAACGGACGGCTTCCATTGACTGCAATGGAAGCCGTCAGTGCGTACACCCGCGGCAAATAGAGCATGCCGCGGGAGAGGACGGGAGATTTCACGGTGCGAAATTCCGCGGTGGAATTCCGCATCGTGAGCATTGTGCTATTAGGTTCAATAGAACCTAATAGCAGCGGGAAACACAGCAGATTTTCGCCGCGAATTACGCGGCGTAAATCCGTTCGTCGGAAGGAGGCCTTAGAGTAATAACTATGTATCCATTTTGTATCTTTCTTCCATCTTGTATGCTTCAGCCTGTCATATTATATTGTTGACATTTGCCTTCATGAGAACTTTGCAGATATTACGTCTAGTATAATCTTGATGATGATGATGATGCTTGGTCAGAACATCTCGTATGTTCCATACTTTGAGATAAGAGGGCCAGACTACACAACCTTGGTGCTATTAGCGACTGTTCTCCATGGAGGTGTCTCATGAGAGATAGTTCCAATCTGCCTGAGAGAAATCCTGCCTGACAACTAAGAAGTCACTGTTCTTTTCTAGTTTTAATAACCAATCATATACATTTTTATAGGATAATTATTACAAGTGAGGTGTGTTCTAGCCTCATTGCAAATATCTTTGTATATATACTTTTGTTTGTTAATGGAATAAACAGAATTTATTTGATTACACTAGGAAAACGAGTGTGGTCATTGTGTCTACGGAGTATTTGTTAGACAATTTATTTTTATGAGATTTGAAATACCCAACATATACCTGAAGCATACCACAGGCACCAACACATTCACAACAGTCATTTGCTCAGATCCGTGTTGCAGAGTTGCCATGCATGCACCACTCTCATAGCTGCTGTGTGACTGATTGCTAAGAAGAATGTGATGCATGCTTACCACTATATGTCCTTATTGCCAAAGCTGTCCAGTGCTGAAAGTGGATAATGGACTAAGTACATAACAAAAAAAATGGCACCTATATCGCCTGGGAATAAGAGCTATAACAAGCAATACTAATAAAGCTCATGTACTAAGTCTCTATCATAAACTATTTATTTTATTTATATGGTCATTAGGGGTATATTACCAAGGGTGATATTCAGAAGATAAAGGACAAATCAACACAATAGATACAGTAGTACCCACAGTGGCAATATAAAGACTCATCCATGCTAAGAGTTGGACAATAGACTGGATATGCAAGAAAGGGGAGTAAAATATGAACTGTAGCCAATTGGCTAGTTGGTATATGAAATCCATGCAAAGGCTATCTAATAGGTAACAATACTGAGGAACACAGTAACCTAAAAATTCCGTAATAGAAACATAGGGAGACACATGTAGATGAAAGTGTTTCACACTAATTATGGCATTTGTGTCAGTACTTATGCTACAAGCTTTTGAGGCAACAATGTTTTTACTAAGTGTCCTATAGTTTTCTAATAGAGATGAGCGAGCGTACTCGCTAAGGCAAACTACTCGAGCAAGTAGTGCCCTATGCGAGTATTTGCCCGCTCGTCTCAAAAGATTCGGGTGGCGGCGGGGGACAGGGAGCAGCGGGGGAGAGCGGGGAGGAATGGAGGGGAGATCTTTCTCTCACTGTCTTCCTCCTGCTCCCCCCTGCTCACTCCCGCAACTCACTGCTCTCCCCCGCCGGCAACTGAATCTTTTGAGACGAGCGGGCAGGTACTTGCATAAGACACTACTCGCTCAAGTAGTTTGCCTTAGCGAGTACGCTCGCTCTATTTTCTAACAAAAGAAGAAATTGATTTTTGTTGGTTATGGATGCTCTAATATGGACCCTTTTGCCAATAGGCAACGTTCTGTAGAACTGCAATACTAGAGACTCAAGAGCCATTGGTTATGCAGCATTGCCTATTGTAAATGTCAGCATGAGCAGCATTTACTGTTCACTAACACACCAGATCACTAATAATGGTCATTTAGATGTTGGCACTATCCACACAAAAGATAGTTTTGTTTATTATTGATCATTTCCCGCATACATGTTGGCCAACTATTGCGAAATAAATAAGATAAGAGTGAATCACGATGATAATAATAAACCATGTTATGATGCAGCAACACACAACAAAAATCGCAAAATCGCTGGTGGATTTCGCTGCGACTTAGTGGCAACAAAATTTGCTTCTCTAACATTAAAAGGGGTGAAATTCGCAGTGAAAAACCAATGCAGATTTTGACTTGCAGAGAAATTAAAAATCTGTATGGCTGATCAATTTCCATGCTCAAAAAATTTTCAAATTCGGTGAAATTTTATCCAAATTCCAGTATCGCAAGCCACTGTGGATTTTCTGTGAGCATAAAAAACCCACAGCATTTCCAGTAAGCGTGTTCATACCTGAACTGGGATGTTAGGCTGGGACATTGGCTTTTGAGTACCACTGAGGGCTGGGATTACTGAGAATACCTTTTGTTTACAGGGCTGTAAAGCATTGGAATTATTTGAGGTCTCTCTAAATTTGGCAGCTAATAAAAGTAAATTTGCACAGATTTTTTTAAGTAGCATACAACTTCCAACTTCATTTATGTCTTCTGCAGTGTGCAGACATTAATTACACATTATATTGCATTCAACTGCAGTGGGTTTAATTTAGGTTTAATGTCCCTTTGAATAATCCTCTAAAGGGAAAGTATCATCAGAAAAGGACATACTGTACCATTTAAATAAAGTTTTCTTTAAAACATTTTTCACATTTTCAGTGTTTTTTATGTTATTAAAAATATATAGAAAATCTTAAAATTTTCACACTAGCCGTTAGGGAAAATGTTGCAGTTTCAAGATACAATGCAACTAGCGAAGTTACCAGAAATACACAAGGTTTATTTAGGAATGCAGAAGTGTAAATAACATCAAGGACACTGACATAAGAATGAGTAAGCAACCTATAAAGGCCCATTTAAACACAATGATTATCGCTCAAAATTCGCTCAAAAGCCGTCTTTTGAGCAATAATCGTTGTGTGTAACTGCTGAAAAGACGACAATGAGCCTTATCAGGGATTTACAGCGTGATACGGCTGATACTATTGTTTCAGCTGTATCCCGCTCGCTCCCTGATCACAGGCTGAGTATGAAGAACAGGTGGTCCAGCTCTGTTCTCCATACCCGGCACGGAGCGCTCAGCTATATAACAGCCGGGTGCTCCGTGCAGAAAACATCTGGATGCAGAAGACAAGCGGGGACAACCCACTTCTCTTCTTCATCGTCCACTCCGGGCACTCAGCTGTATGACAGCCGGGCACTCGGAGCAGGGAACAGCTGGATGCAGAAGACAAGCTGCCGCTGGCAGCGCAAGGTGATCGCTCTTAATGGGCCTTTACTCTATAGTAACTTAGTGCTATCTACCCTAATTCTATTCTATGCAAACTACTCAATGCAAATAATAAAATAATTACAATGCTTAGAAAACTATGAACGTTGTTTGCACAAGTTAGTCCTGTAACACTAAAATGCAGTTCATGTAATATAACACATAGTCTTTCTAATTAAAGCCCCATTTATAAGGGACGAACTGTCGGGCATATGATGCCTGACACTCGTCCCAGTGAACCTTGCTCCTGTGCTGTTACAGAGGAGTGAGTATCGTTAGCATCACTCACAGCGCTGCCAGTATGGAGGAGGAGGAGGAGACTGAAGAGCATTCTCCTCCTGCCCGCCTCCATTCACTGTAAGTAGACAGTTGTTTAGAACTGAACCAATGCTGGTTTACACTGAATGGCTAGTCATTCAGTTTTCTGCATGCAGAAACTGAACAACTGAACAACTCTTGCTCAGTCGTTCAATCTCTGCATGCATTTATACGGGACAACTATCGTTCAAACTCCCGTGGAAGCACTGGGTTTTGAATGACTCTGAATGATAATCGTCCCGTGTAAATGGACCTTAAGGTTATTATTTCACTCTTATTAATACAGTATAACTGTACACAGCATCTTTACTCCAGATCTCGAGTTAGGGTATCATGTCCAGACCCTGCGAACAATGTCCCTTTTGTTAATAACTGCTGTAGCTTTTTCCCTATACAACAAGCCTGCTGTGAGTCTATATCAGTGTACCCACTTATTAGCCATACTGCAGTCAATCTCACTTACAGTTTGTCACTTGAAATATAAAGAATCACTGTTTGATGCTCCTTTCTCTAATTGTGCAGTCAGTGACACACGGGCTTTTTGGAGCAGCAGGAGCAACTGTTATCCTCTCTGAAGATTGTTACTCTGTCACTCACATGGCATTCTCGACTGATTCCAGGGGATCCTCTTGCCTCTTTTCACAGATGTAGTGCTCTTTTTACACCCAGGGATTTGTTCCACAATGTCCTCCACTTCTGGTAGCAAATAATAATTGAACATTTCCATCCCTTTCCAGGCAACAGTTATGAAGAGGAAGTTCTAAACTCCCTATATTATTTTTTTATACTTACACATTTTAATACTTTTTATATCTTAAAATTTCAATGCATTCATAACCTAATAGTTATATACCCTGTTTCCCCGAAAATAAGACTCGTCTTATATTAATTTTTGCTCCCAAATATGCTCTACGTCTTCTTTTCAGGAGGTGTCTTATTTTGCCGCGGCAAATCCGTCTGTGGATGCTAATCCCTCAATTGGCCAGCTTTGTGGACGAAATTTCTCAGAAATCTCGTCCACATGGGACAGCAAATCTGTCACGGCAAAGCTGGGAGAAGCCGGTGTTGTGGGGCGGATTCACCGGCCACAGAAACGGAAAAGCGTGCAGCCAGGTCGCTTCAAAACAAGCGGCTGAGTGCTGTGGGTTTTGAAGCAGTGCTTTCCCGGCGGAAATCTCGCTGGTTATCACTGTGGCCAAACCGCGAGATTTCCGCTGGAAATACGCTCTGTGAGAACCCAGCCTTAAGAATCACACACAGGTTGCCTGACTCACACACAGAGCAATAAAAAATAAGGGCTGTAAAGTACCTGTCTGCAGACAGAAGTTCCTGTAACACTTGTAAGCAGGGATGGTATTGCAGCTTCCGGCCACCAGGGGGAGCTCATCACAGCAGACATGTACAACAGGAACAGAACATACAGTATGGACTTTTCCAGCCAGCAAGGGGAGCTCACAACAGCACACTCGTACAGCACAGCGGGGACAGGATAACAGCAGACTGTCTGCAGATCTACCTATATATCTGGAGGTAGGAGACAACGGGGATGACAGCAAGGGACAGGCCTCTTGACTTGCCTGCACACTTTACTATGCCTTACTATTGGGGGTGCCTTATATTTGGGACTTCTGCAAATTTCAGGGGTGCCTTATTTTTGGGGAAACACGGTACTTGATTGATTATGTATAATAACATCAGCTTATTTGGTAATGAATTGCTACACTCATCACCTTTTTGAAAACATTATTTTTATTAACATTTTTTAAAAAGGGGGTGACGATCTTATATGCTTACATAAATATTATATGCATATTCAATATACATGTATTGCATATTATAAATTACATTTTAGTTGTTTAAATCTTGATACTTTGTTGCACTTGGCACTTTGTATAATAGTGTTAATAAAATTGCTGGACTCATCACGGAACTCTAGGGTACCTCTAAATTTTCTTTCACATAATTCAAAAGTCAAAGCCACCCAGAATATCTTCTGAATGAATTAAAGTAGGAAACTTTGTACAACACTGGGATGTGTGGGGGGCAAAAAACCTTTTGGCATTGTGGTGGTGCCTGTCAGCCATCTTGGATTCAGTTCAAAAAACTTCAGTGGAAAAGGGATCATAGGATACCTTATTTAATGAAAGAATTTCATTAGAAATTGATAGGTGACAATCTTTTTCATTATCTGCCACCATTTTCGAGTTATGCATGATATCATGTTGAGTATTAACTCTTTCCAATCCACTGTCTGACGTCTGAAGACATTCTGATTGAAGGCTGTACAGCTCCGATGTCAGAAGACGTCCGGCAGGGTATTCTTACTGTGTATTACTGGCCGCTCTGTTGTTGGGGGCCTCGCCAGCATGTCCCATACCGCAGTACTGGCTCTAGCCAGCAGATGGCGCAAATGTATAATGTCAGAAAGAGAAAGCCCCCTAGGAAACCCTGAATCCAAAATTGGACTTGCAGAGGGTTAATAAAGTTATGTTGACTTATGTGGTATGGAAAACACTAATCCCCAGGCGTTCACAGCTGTGCTTTTATCTGGACTTTTCATGAAAACAGATAGCACAGCTGACGACACCTAAGGGTCGGAAACACTGCTCAGACAACCAGCTATCAGTTTGTCCTGGACACCAGCAGTTTCCCTGAACTTCTGAATCAGTTTCCTGACATTTCGTGCACGCACTGACTGTCTTACTTGGTGTTCTTTATTGAAATCATTGTCCATCTCACGTGAACACCTGTTACCAATCATTAAGATTATTTCAATTCTGTCCTAGATTTTTCACAACATCTTCTGGTACCTAAAAAGACATATTACATCTAACTTGTATCTCTTTTCATTTAGAAGATATTCCAGGTGGCCCTGACATTTGAATCAACCTATGTTAGTGAAACCTAAGTATATATGAATTGTATAGAAAGGGAGCTTGTGTCACATGTTTTTACATTAAAGGGGTTGTCCCGCGCCGAAACGGGTTTTTTTTTTTTTCAACTTCCCCCCCGTTCGGCGCGAGACAACCCCGATGCAGGGACTGAAAAAAAGAACAGCACAGCGCTTACCTGAATCCCGGCGCTCCGGTGATTTCTATACTTACCGGTGAAGATGGCCGCCGGGATCCTCTACCTCCGTGGACCGCAGCTCTTCTGTGCGGCCCATTGCCGATTCCAGCCTCCTGATTGGCTGGAATCGGCACGTGATGGGGCGGAGCTACACGGAGCTACACGGAGCCCCATAGAGAACAGGAGAAGACCTGGACTGCGCAAGCACGTCTAATTTGGCCATTAGGCCATTTTAGACGGCGAAAATTAGACGGCAACCATGGAGACGAGGACGCCAGCAGCGGAGCAGGTAAGTGAAAAACTTTTTATAACTTCTGTATGGCTCATAATTAATGCATTATTATGGCCATACAGAAGTGTATAGACCCACTTGCTGCCGCGGGACAACCCCTTTAAGTTTATGGATGGCTCATCTATGCAAAAAATGATTATAGGTAGTTGAGGCAGTCCTTTGTGGTCTGACAGAGACTTCTTTCACATCTCAAGCCTCTGTCATAACTGTGATTGATGAATAATCAGTATAACAGTTTAATGGGAGCTTATAACACTGCTGCTTATATAGCACCTCTATTAACATAGTATGTAAGGCCGAATGCAGACAATGTCCATCTAGTCCAGCCTGTTATTGATCCAGAGGAAGGCAAAAAACCCCAAGAGGCAGGAGCCAATTAGCCCTTTTGGGGGAAAATTTCCTTCCCGACTCCCTAATGGCAATCAGACTGTTCCCTGGATCAACCCCTAATAGTTCCTACCTGCTATATACCCGGATTAACAATTAACCTAAGATTTATATCCTGTAATATCATAGCACTCTAGAAAGACATCAAGTCCCCTTTTAAACTCGTCTATGGATTTTGCCATCACCACATCCTCAGGCAGAGAGTTCCACAGCCTAACAGCTCTTACAGTAAAGAACCCCTTTCTGTGTTGGTGATGAAACCTGCTTTCTTGTAGACGTAGCGGATGCCCTCTCGTTACCGTTGCAGTCCTGGGTATAAACAGTTCATGGGAGAGATCCTTGTATTGTCCCCTCTTGTATTTATACATAGTTATTTGGTCGCTCCTTAGCCGTCTTTTTTTCCAGGGTAAATAATCCCAATTTTGATAGCCTCTCTGGGTATTCCAGTCCTCTCATTCCATGTATTAGTTTAGTTGCCCTTCTTTGAACCCGTCAAGCACTGTAACATCTTTCCTGAGCACCGGTGACCAGAACTGTGTGCAGTATTCCATGTGAGGCCTGACAAGTGCCTTATATAGTGGGAGGATAATGTTCTCGTCCCTCACCCCTATAACTCTTTTAATGCACCCCAAGACTTTATTAGCTTTTGCAGCAGCTGACTGGCATTGGTTACTCCAGTTTAGTCTACAATCCACTAGTACCCCCAAGTCTTTTTTCATATCACTTTTCCCTAGCAGTACCCCATTTAGTGTATATTGGTGACATCCGTTTCTCCTGCCCATGTGCATAACCTTACATTTATCAATATTGAACTTCATTTGCCATTTTTCTGCCCAAGCCCCCAGCTTTTCTAGGTCCATTTGTAGCAGTACCTTGTCCTCCGTTGCATTGATTATATTGTATAATTTTGTGTCAACTGCAAATATTGATATGTTACTGTGCAGCCCCTCTATCAGGTCGTTGATAAAGATATTGAACAGGATGGGGCCTAATACTGAACCCTGTGGCACCCCACTAGCAACGGTAGCCCAATCAGAGTATGAGTCATTTATTACCACCCTTTGCTTTCTTTTTCTGAGCCAATTCTTTACCCAGATACACACATTTTCACCCAATCCGAGCTATCTCATTTTATATATCAGCCTATTATGCAGCACGGTGTCAAATGCTTTAGAGAAGTCCAGATATACGAGATCAATAGACTCTCCCAGGTCCAGCCTAGAGCTTACTTCATCGTAGAAGCTGATCAGATTGGTCTGACATGATCGACCCTTCATGAACCCATGCTGGTGAGGAGTTATTCCATTGTTCTCCTTGAGGTATTCTTCGATGGCGTCTCTCAGAAACCCCTCAAATATTTTTCCAGTTACTGAAGTGAGACTTACCGGCCTGTAGTTACCAGGCTCACCTTTGGACCCCTTTTTGGAAATTGGAACCACGTTGGCAATGCGCCAATCCAATGGTACAATCCTGGTCTTGATAGTATCCACAAATATTAGATATAGCGGCCTAGCTATCACATCACTTAGTTCCCTTAGTACCCTTGGGTGTATTCCATCTGGGCCTGGCAATTTATTGATTTTAATCTTCTTTAACCTGTTCCGCACCTCCTTCTGCGTTAGGTATGAGATATTTTGTGTGGGGTTCATTTTATTCCCTGCATCTCATGTGGCATTTCCTTTTCGTTTGTGAATACACTTGAAAAGAAACTATTTAATAGGTTTACCTTCCCTCCATCATCTTCAATGATTTCTCCTGCATTATTTGTTAAAGGGCCAGTGCTCTCGGTACAAATCCTTTAGCTGTTAATATAGTTGAAAAATTGTTTCGGGTTGTTTTTGCTCTCTTTAATAGTGCGACCCGGGAGCCTCAGATGCATCCATGCATGCTGCCCCTGCTGTTCTCTATCTATTTCTGTGGTGTTTCCATGACTTTCTGATGTTTTCAGGTGAATCACACACCCTGTACATCCCATTATTGGCTGTTAATACATGCTGTGTTAAAATATTAGTGGCTAAAGAGAATGGCCCTCACAGCCTGCCTAACAATATATATTTAGTTCATTTATGGACTCAGTAAGGATTTAGTTCAGCCACCTATTCCTCAATTTTAAAGTGTCTTTGTCTGTTTTGAGCATATATATGTCAATAAAAAATATAATTTTATATCTCTTTTGGGAGGGTATAATCATTTGGGTATTTTTTGCCTTTGGCAATTTTTGGGGAAAAAAGAAGGGCATATGTGGACCTTCCAAATCATCCTGGAACAAGAGTCTGCCCCCCATCTCTAATTGCTGTTGATTTCTCCTACAAATTATTTCTCTGGTTTTGAATTGGGGACCATGTAATATCATTTTTTACAGTGATTTTTTGCTCATACTTAGAATTCTGAAATAGGGGTAGAGATGAGCGAGCTTACTCGCTAAGGGCAATTGCTCGAGCGAGCATTGCCCTTAGTGAGTACCTGCCCGCTTGAGAGAAAAGGTTCGGCTGCCGGCGCGCGTGACAGGTGAGTTGCGGCAGTGAGCAGGGGGAACGGGGGGGGGGGGCGGGGGAGAGGGAGAGAGAGATCTCCTCTCCGTTCCTCCCCTGCCGCTCCCTGCCCGCCGCCGGCAGCCGAACCTTTTCTCTCGAGCGGGCAGGTACTCACTAAGGGCAATGCTCGCTCGAGCAATTGCCCTTAGCGAGTATGCTTGCTCATCACTAAATGGGGGACTTCCTACCATGCAATCCATATACCCTAACAGGGCACAAGGAAAAGAAAGTTTTCAGATGGCAAAATCCCTTTAAAAAGTATTCACACTAAAACAGAAAATATACCTGTTTAATCAGAATGTAAAGCAGAAGTCAAAGTTTGGTTGTGTTTTCTATTTTACTCAATAGGTACTTTTCTGTCCTATTGCAGCCACAATCAGGAACTATCCAATGGTTGAATGTTCTTAAGGACAGAAATGTCCAAGAAGGTTGGGAAATATTGCAAAATGAGATTCTCAAAGCACAATCGTTAACAATCCCTAAAAAATGTAAGAATGGGAAGCATTTAAAGAGACCAGAATAGATGAACACAGAACTTGCATACATGTTAAAAATTAAGAAAAATATGTTTAGCAAATGGATAGAGGGGGGAATATCTAAAGAATTTAATGCTGTCTACAGAAACTGTAGGGCAAGTGTCAGAAAAGCTAAAGCTAATAATGAATTGAGGCTTGCAATAGAGGTCAAAAGCAAAAAAGAAAGATTTGGGATATATGTTAATAGCAAAAAAAAAGGCAAAGATGCTATTGGATGCTTACATGATGAAAACGGTGAATTGGTTAAGAATAGAGATGAGCGAGCGTACTTGTCTGAGCTTGATGCTCGTTCGAGTATTAGGGTACTCGAGATGCTCGTTACTCGAGATGAGCACCACGCGGTGTTCGAGTCACTTCCATTTTCTTCCCAGAAAATTTTGCGCCGTTTTCTGGCCAATAGAAACACAGGGAAGGCATTACAACTTCCTCCTGCGAAGTTCCAGCCCTATCCCACCCCCCTGCAGTAAGTGGCTGGGAAGATCAGGTGACACCCGAGTATATAAACTGGGGCCGGCCGCGGCTCGCCACAGATGCACGCTGAGAGACATTAGGGAAAGTGCCGTCCTGCTGTAGCTGCTATAGGGAGAGTGTTAGGCTGTTATCTTCGTCTTCAAGAACCCCAACGGTCCTTCTTAGGGCCACATCTGACCGTGTGCAGTACTGTTGAGGCTGCTTTTAGCAGTTTTGCAAATTTTAGGTATAGGGGCAGTACTGGTGAGGCAGGGACAGTGGTACAGGGAAAGAGATATACTGGCTACATAGGCAGTGGGCTTTTTTAAAAAAAATTGGAAAAAAAAATCTTTGGGCTGCCTGTGACCGTGTTCAGTTTACTGCGTGTCTGCTGGGGGTAGTAGTCACTCATTAATACCCAGCTAGGTGTTACTGCAGCCTTGCGCATAATTTTTTCTGGCTGCACTGTGCTTTCAATAACCACAGTCATCCTCCAACAGGGAAATCCATATACAGGCTATATAGGCAGTGGGCTTTTTCCCAAAAATTGGAAAAAAATACTATATTTGGGCTGCCTGTGACCGTCTTCAGTTTACTGCGTGTCTGCTGGGGGTAGTAGTCGCTCATTAATACCCAGCCTTGCGCATAATTTTTTCTGGCTGCACTGTGCTTTCAATAACCACAGTCATCCTCCAACAGGGAAATCCATATACAGGCTATATAGGCAGTGGGCTTTTTCCCAAAAATTGGAAAAAAAATACTATATTTGGGCTGCCTGTGACTGTCTTCAGTTTACTGCATGTCTGCTGGGGGTAGTAGTCGCTCATTATTACCCAGCTAAGCCTGTGACCGTCTACAGTTTACTGCGTGTCTGCTGGGGGTAGTAGTCGCTCATTATTACCCAGCTAAGCCTGTGACCGTGTACAGTTTACTGCATGTCTGCTGAAGGTAGTAGTCGCTCATTATTACCCAGCTAAGCTTTACAGCAGGCTTGCGCATAATTGTTTCCTGGCTCTGCTGTGTCCGTTACATGATCGCCGTCATCCCGCAAGAGGTAAAGAGTATACATATATACGCTGCATAAAGTGTCTGTCTGGATTTTCACCTCACCATTTTAAAAAATTGAAGCAAAATACTTAAGGCCTACCACTGGCCTTTGGCCACTTGACTGGTTCTGCCCTGTGAATTCCAGTAGCTCAGTCATACGCACCTAGGTCTGACTACGGGCTTGCGCATAATTGTTTCCTGGCTCTGCTGTGTCCGTTACATGATCGCCGTCATCCCGCCAAAGGGAAAGAGTATACATATATACGCTGCATACGGTGTCTGTCTGGTTTTTCACCTCACCATTTTAAAAAATTGAAGCAAAATACTTAAGGCCTACCACTGGCCTTTGGCCACTTGACTGGTTCTGCGCTGTGAATTCCAGTAGCTCAGTCATACGCACCTAGGTCTCACTACAGGCTTCCGCATAATTGTTTCCTGGCTCTGCTGTGCGTTCCGTAAGCGAAGTCAGCCTCCAACCACAGGCCAATAAGTGGCACATTTAATTACAGCGTTCTGTTTCTGCTCTACTCGTAATACACCATGCTGAGGGGTAGGGGTAGGCCTAGAGGATGTGGGCGCGGGCGAGGATGTGGAGGCCCAAGTCAGGGTGTGGGCACAGGCCGAGCTCCTGGTCGAGGTGCATTGCAGCCGACTGCTGCGGGATTAGGAGAGAGGCAAGTTTCTGGGGTCTCCAGATTCATCTCACAATTAATGGGTCAACGCGGTAGACCTTTTTTAGAAACTGAGCAGTGTGAGCAGGTCCTGTCGTGGATGGCAGAAAGTGCATCCAGCAATCTATCGACCACCCAGTCTTCTACGCCGTCCACAGCTGCAACTCTGAATCCTCTGGCTGCTGCTCCTCCTTCCTCCCAGCCTCCTCACTCCATGAAAATGACACATTCTGAGGAGCAGGCAGACTCCCAGGAACTGTTCTCGGGCCCCTGCCCAGATTGGGCAGCAATGGTTCCTCTCCCACCGGAGGAGTTTGTCGTGACCGATGCCCAACCTTTGGAAAGTTCACGGGGTCCGGCGGATGAGGCTGGGGACTTCCGGCAACTGTCTCAAAAGCTTTCAGTGGGTGAGGAGGACGATGACGATGAGAAACAGTTGTCTATCAGTGAGGTAGTAGTAAGGGCAGTAAGTCCGAGGGAGGAGCGCACAGAGGATTCGGAGGAAGAGCAGCTGGACGATGAGGTGACTGACCCCACCTGGTTTGCTAAGCCTACCGAGGACAGGTCTTCAGAGGGGGAGGCAAGTGCAGCAGCAGGGCAGGTTGGAAGAGGCAGTGCAGTTGCCAGGGGTAGAGGCAGGGCCAGACCAAATAATCCACCAACTGTTTCCCAAAGCGCCCCCTCGCGCCAAGCCACCCTGCAGAGACCGAGGTGCTCAAAGGTGTGGCAGTTTTTCACTGAGAGTGCAGACGACCGACGAACTGTGGTGTGCAAGGTTTGTTGCGCCAAGATCAGCCGGGGAGCCACCACCACCAGCCTCACCACCACAAGCATGCGCAGGCATATGATGGCCAAGCACCCCACAAGGTGGGACGAAGGCTGTTCACCGCCTCCGGTTTGCACCACTGCCTCTCCCCCTGTGCCCCAACCTGCCACTGAGATCCAACCCCCCTCTCAGGACACAGTCACGACCGTCTCCCGGCCTGCACCCACACCCTCACCTCCGCTGTGCTCGGCCCCATCCAGCAATGTCTCTCAGTGCAGCGTCCAGCCGTCGCTAGCGCAACTGTTTGAACTAGTGATATGTTACTGGGGCCTGTCTAGACTGCTACTACTACTGAAATGGAACTAATACTGTGCTCCCCCTATACTGCTGCTTCGGAATTGTTACCGGGGCCTGTCTTGACTGCTACTATTACTGAAATGGAACTAAGACTGTGCTCCCCCTATACTGCTGCTTCGGAATTGTTACTGGGGCCTGTCTTGACTGCTACTATTACTGAAATGGAACTAAGACTGTGCTCCCCCTATACTGCTGCTTCGGGATTGTTACTGGGGCCTGTCTTGACTGCTACTATTACTGAAATGGAACTAAGACTGTGCTCCCCCTATACTGCTGCTTCCGAACTGTTACTGTGGCCTGTATTGACTGCTACTATTACTGAAATGGAGCTAAGACTATGCTCTCCCTATACTGCTGCTTCGGAATTGTTACTGGGGCCTGTCTTGACTGCTACTACTACTGAAATGGAACTAAGACTGTGCTCCCCCTATACTGCTGCTTCGTAATTGTTACTGGGGCCTGTCTTGACTGCTACTATTACTGAAATGGAACTAATACTGTGCTCCCCCTATACTGCTGCTAGTGATATGTTACTGGGGCCTGTCTAGACTGCTACTACTACTGAAATGGAACTAATACTGTGCTCCCCCTATACTGCTGCTTCGGAATTGTTACCGGGGCCTGTCTTGACTGCTACTATTACTGAAATGGAACTAAGACTGTGCTCCCCCTATACTGCTGCTTCGGAATTGTTACTGGGGCCTGTCTTGAGTGCTACAATTACTGAAATGGAACTAAGACTGTGCTCCCCCTATACTGCTGCTAGTGATATGTTACTGGGGCCTGTCTAGACTGCTACTACTACTGAAATGGAACTAATACTGTGCTCCCCCTATACTGCTGCTTCGGAATTGTTACCGGGGCCTGTCTTGACTGCTACTATTACTGAAATGGAACTAAGACGGTGCTCCCCCTATACTGCTTCTTTGGAATTGTTACTGGGGCCTGTCTTGAGTGCTACTATTACTGAAATGGAACCAAGACCGTGCTCCCCCTATACTGCTGCTAGTGATATGTTACTGGGGCCTGTCTAGACTGCTACTACTACTGAAATGGAACTAATACTGTGCTCCCCCTATACTGCTGCTTCGGAATTGTTACCGGGGCCTGTCTTGACTGCTACTATTACTGAAATGGAACTAAGACTGTGCTCCCCCTATACTGCTGCTTTAGTTTTAGTTTAGTTTCCATCGCTTTGCTTTACCTGTCTGCCACTAAGACACTGAGTGACTTGGAAAGGGGGCATAGTGCAGATGGCTTTCCCCTTGCAGTGTCGATTGAGCCACCTGACATCTAGACAGACTGAACACTGTGTGGGCACATGGATTCCCCATCGCTACGTAACTCTTGGTGACATTTGCAGCTCCTGACGGAGGTGGCACAGGATTGGAATGAAGATCGAACGTCGATTTGTCAGTGATTCTCAACTGCATTGTGGGCTATCGCCCCGCCCCTTTTAAAGAGGGTCGCTACCTGGCCCTGCCAACCCTCTGCAGTGTGTGCTTCCGGTTTCTCCTCATTACAGAGGCAATTATAAATTGACATGAGGGTGGTGTGGCTATGAAGTGAGCGTGTGGCATGGGGCAGCTGAAGGGAGTGCAGTGACACTTCTGTGTGTGCAGCAGACGCTGGGTCGTGTGGGGCGGTTGGGCAGCATGTTACCCAGGATAAGTGGCAGCGGAGTGTCATGCAGGCAGTGATTGTGCTTTGTTGGAGGTAGTGTGGTGCTTAGCTAAGGTATGCCTTGCTAATGAGGCTTTTTCAGAAGTAAAAATTGTTGGGGGGGGGCCCACTCTTGCCGCTATTGTGGCTTAATAGTGGGATCTGGGAACTTGAGATGCAGCCCAACATGTAGCCCCTCGCCTGCCCTATCCGTGTCTGTGTCGTTCCCATCACTTTCTTGAATTTCCCAGATTTTCACAAATGAAAACCTTAGCGGAGCATAGGTCCCATACAAAAATGCTCGGGTCGCCCATTGACTTCAATGGGGTTCGTTACTTGAAACGAACCCTCGAGCATCGCGGGAAGTTCGACTCGAGTAACGAGCACCCGAGCATTTTGGTGCTCGCTCATTTCTAGTTAAGAATGATGTTGAGAAGGCTGAAATTTTAAATTCCTATTTTGTATCTGTTTTCTCTCAGAGTAGATGGAACATCAACTGATCTTCCCTGTGCTATTGGGGGAATAAAAGAATGTAGGCTATTGATAAGCAGAGAGATTGTGAGGGAACACTTAGCTAATTTAAATGAATTCAAGTCTCAAGGTCCAGGTGAATTGCATCCTAGAAGACTAAAGGAAGCATTGGAGGTAATTGCTGAACCACTTTCTATAATCTTTGAAAATTCTTAGAAAACAGGAGAAGTCCCATAAGATTGGGAAAGGGCAAATATTGTCCCTATCTTGCAAAAAGGGAAGAAGGTGGATCCAAGAAACTACAGGCCTGTGAGCCTGACTTCTATACCGGGAAAGATCTTTGAGCAAAATATTAAATAGCACGTATACAAGTACTTGGATAAAAATGAAGTAATTAACCAGAGCCAGCATGGGTTTGTAACAAACAAGTCATGCCAGACAATCTTGCATGACAGAACCAACTGGCTTGATTAGGGAAATGTGGTGGATATAGTGTATCTTGACTTTAGTAAAGCATTTGACAAAGTTTCTCATACCATTCTTATTGAAAAAATGAGCAAATATGGGATTGACAAGGGAACTGTTAGGTGGATTCACAACTGGCTGAGTGATCGTACTCAAAGAGTGGTCATAAATGGCTGCAATCCAAGTGGGAGAATGTATCAAGTGGGGTACCTCAAGGCTGTGTCCTAGGCCCAGAGTCTAGATCACATGAGGTAATTATCCCCCTCTACTCTTCATTAGTCAGACGTCATATGGGATACTGTGTCCAGTTCTGGGCACCCCACTTTAAAAAAGACATACACAAACTGGAGCAAGTTCAGAGAAGAGTTACGTCAATGGTACCAAGCCATGTCCTATGAGGAACGGTTAAGGGATCTGGGAATGTTTAGGATGCAAAAAAGAAGGCTGAGAGGAGACTTAATAGCTGTCTACAAATATCTGAAGGGCTGTCACACTGCAGAGGGATGAGCCCTATTCTTATTTGCACAAGGAAAGACTAGAAGCAATTGGATGAAACTGAAAGGGAGGAGACACAGATTAGATGTTAGAAAAAGGTTTCAGACAGTGAGGGTGATCAATGCGTGGAACAGGTTGCCACGGGAAGGGGTGAATTCTCCTTCAATGGAAGTGTTCAAATAAAGGCTGGACAAATATCTGTCTGGGATGATTTAGTGATCCTGCATTGAGCAGGGGGATGGACCTGATGACCCTGGAGGTCCCTTTCAACTCTACCATTCTATGATTCTATATATTTTTTTGAGTGTGTGCCATTTTTGCTGTTCGCCTCTGGCCGCAGAAGGACTAGGCACACCCTTGTATCCGCTTCTCAGCTAAGATCATGACTATGTACTGTTAAAGCATTATCCTAAAACAAAAAAAACTTTAATAAAACTCTTAGCACATTTCATATACTTGTCTACTACTCAGAAGTCTTGAATATGTAAAATACTTCAACTAATTTACAGACAATAAAGTTTCTGAAATTCTGTTTTTCACTCTTCTATTTGTGTTCTGGGACATAATCCCTTGTGCAAACTTTAATAAATTTAGCTAATGTTTATAAAGTGCTCATTACAGAACCTGAACTGCATATAGGTCCCGATCTGAGACAATGTTGAGCACGACCTCTAAGGATCTGAATCTGGAATCCACTTCTAGACACTATTATCATGTGCACTTCTATTACTACCAAGAATACAAGGAGAAATAAGGAAATTACATTTTAATCTTTCTTTTACATCAATGCCACATATGCTTAATATATGAAACCCTAATTACAGGTAACTATCACTGCAGAGAACTTTATATTTGTATGTTAGTTTTATCTGTGTAAGATGAAATGTATCTAGTATATATTGGTATCAAGCATATGAAAAACCTAGGAACTTATACAATACATGTAGGGCACAACATCACTGGGAGGGTTTGAAATGGACCCATAAGAAGTATAGACAAATGTGCACCTATATGAATATTTATGGCTGCCATTGACTGCAATTAAAAATGTATAATGTCCAGGTTTATCGAAAAGCATACCAAACTGCACTTTTCAAAATTATTAATATTTTTCTTACTGAATAGTCTTTAGTTTTCAAACAAACTGAAGTATAAGTAAAACAGGACATAACAAGTTTTGTATTTTTTACTGCATGTATTAACCCCTTACTGACATGGCCTATTTTGCCGTTGAGGACCAATCGATTTTTGGTATTTTTTCATCTCCATTTTTCAACAGCCATAACTTTTTTATTTTTCTGTCGACGCGGCCATATAAGGGCTTGTTTTTTGCGTGGCGAACTGTAGTTATTATTGGTACCATTTTTGGGTACATAGGCTATATTGTAAAACTTTTATTATTTTTTTTATGATCGTAGGGAGAGAAAACGCATCAATTCTGCCATAGATTTTTGGGTGTTTTTTTAAAGCGTTAATTATGCAGCATAAATGACACACTACATTTTTTTCTGCCAGTGGGTATGGTTACACTGATACCAAAATTGTTATATTTTTTTTAGGTTTTTCCACTTTTCCACAATAAAAGCCCTTTTTTTGGAATTTTTTTTTTCTAAACTCACTGCATTCAAAGTCCTGTAACTTTTTTATTTTTCCATGGACAGAGCTCTGTGAGGGCTTATTTTTTGAGAGACGAGCTGTAGTTTTTATTGGTACCACTTTGAGGTACATACTTTTTTTGATCACTTTTATTGCATTTTTTGGGGTGCAAAATGCGAAAAATTTGCATTTTGCCTTTGTTTTTTAGCATTTTTTTAACGTTTATTGCCGTGCAGGATCCAAAATGTGATCAATGTATTGTATGCGTCGTTACGGACGTGTCGATACCAAATATGTGGGACTTTCACCACAGCACTGCAGATCACTACGATAAGGCATGGCAGGACTTCTCTCCTGCCATACCTTATCGCTTATTACAGCGATCTTAAAGGGGTGGTCTCGCGAAACAAAGTGGGGCTATACACTTCCGTATGGCCATATTAATGCACTTTGTAATATACATCGTGCATTAAATATGAGCCATACAGAAGTTATTCACTTACCTGCTCCGTTGCTAGCGTCCTCGTCTCCATGGTTCCGTCTAAATTCGCCGGCAGCTTGCTTTTTTAGACGCGCTTGCGCAGTCCGGTCTTCTCCATTCAGCACGAGCCGCTTCAGTGTGCTCCCCGCTACAGCTCTTCTGCGCATGCGCAGACGAGCTGTCACTGCTCGGGAGCGCGCTGGAGCGGCCATTCTGTACCTTCCTCTGTTAGAGGAAGGTGCAGAAACTGGAGCTGCCCAGCGGAGAAGCCCAGCCCAGCCCAGCAGCCCCGAGAAGCGTCCCAGGTAAGTGATGGGTCGGGGGGGGGCTGCCGCTGCGCCGGGCTAACTAGCGCTGGGCCGGGGGGGGGCTGTCGCTGCGCCGGGGGGGGGCTGTCGCTGTGATGGGGGAACTAGCGCTAGGCCGGGGGGGCTGCCGCTGCGTCGGGGGGGCTGCCGCTGTGATGGGGGGGGCTGTCGCTGCGCCGGGGGGGCTGCCGCTGTGATGGGGGGGGGGGCTGCGCCGGTTACCTTCTGCCTGGCGGTGGGTGACTGGTCGGCGGCTGCGGGGCGTCCGGTCGGCGGCTGCTTGGCGTCCGGTTGCCATGGAGACACAGCTGGCAGCGTCTCGGGAGCGCGCACGTCGGGCTGCAGCGAGCGACGGGGAAAGAGCCGGCGGCCATCTTGGGGAAACTTTTATAAGTTGCTGAAACGCTGGAACGGTAAGTAGAAACCAGCTAGGAAAGTAATTTACAGGGGTAATTAGTAATGTATGTTTAATTAGGGGGACTGGGCAAAAAAAAAAAATCACTGCTTCCTCGAGACATCTCCTTTAAGCTATGGCAATACAGGACGCCGTTATCTGGTGTCCTGTTGCCATAGCAACCAGCCGGGCTCTCGCAATGTTATCGCGCGAGCCGGCTGGAGTCAAGAAAGGGAGCGCTCTCCCTCTGTGAACCCTTTCCCTGCTGCAATCTACTTAGATTGTGGCAGAGAAGGGGTTAATGGCGGATGGGCGCAACTCTGATGCCCCCCGCTGTTGCAGCGGGACGCCAGGTATCACTGAGAGCCGGCTCTCGCTGCGGGATAGCGCGAGATCTGCTATGATCTTGCGCTATCCCTATGACGTAAGGGTACGTCATTTTTCAGGAAGTACCCCACTCCCATGACGTACCCTTACGTCATGGGGTGAGAAGGGGTTAAAGGGGGTTTGCAGGATAATATTGGTATTTTCGTACATGCTGGTAGCACATTCGCTACAGAAATTACTGCCATGGGATCATAAAAAGGTGCACCATTACTGTTTAGGGGCACTAAAAGTGTCACTTACTCTGTGTGGCCTACAAGGAGAACAAAACGGGGCTACTATTACTATGTGGGGCACATAGCATTATTATTGTCTGGGATATCATGGATGGGGAGATTATGTAGAGGTGTGGAAAATGAAGACAGGTGGCTAAAAAATTGAGGAGCCAGAGATGTGTCTTTGTCAAATTCTGCAGAGGCATGTTGTGACAGTGTGAAGTCATGATGGCAGTCTGGGCTGGATGGAAAAGAAAAGGGAAAGTGAACGACACCAGTCAAAGGGGACATCACCAGTGATTGCTGGAGGTAACTGTACTGTAATCACTTATACGATCTATAGAGCGCCTGTTTACTAGCACTATGAACTTGTATCTATCACAGTATAGGGGTTATATTGGTCTTTGTGTACTTTTTCTTCAGTAATACTGTAGGAGTATTATGTGGTCAGAGTCTGTGGGTACTATTTGGCTATCATATATATAATTATTATTGGTAAAATCAATCTTAATAGTAGTTTTTATTCAGTAATTGTATGGTGGTAATATTTAGTCACTATGTCATGGTAATATGGAATCATGGTGTGTGGTATCATTTGGTCCTCATATAGTGTTTTTTTTCTTAACCCCTTAAGAACATGGCCTATTTTGGTCATTAGGACGCAATGATTTTTGGGGGATTTTCATCTCCACTTTTCAAAAGCGGTACCTTTTTTTAGTTTTCTCCCAACATTGCCATATAAAGCCTTGTTTTTTTCTGTGGCAAACTGTAGTTTTTATTGGTACTGTTTTTGGGTGCATATAATGTATTGTAATTAAAAAAAAAAAAAAAACAGGTAGAGAAAACACATCAATTCTGTAATATTTTTTTTACAGGGTTAATTATGCAGCATAAATGACACAAGTCATCTTTTCTGCGGGTCGGTATGATTACAACAATACCAAAATATAACTTTTTAAAGGTTTTTTCGACTTTTGCACAATAAAAACCTTTTTTTGTATATTATTATTAACTTTTTATTTTTCCATAGATGGAGCTCTATGAGGGCTTAATTTTTGTGTGACGGGCTGTAATTTTTATTGGTACCATCAATACTCTTTTGATCACTTTTATTGCTTTTTGGGATAAACATTTTGACTCTGTTTTTTAGGTGGGGGAGGGGGGAGTTATGGTGTAAGCCTTGCAGGATATATAGTGTGTTCAATTTATTGTACAGATCGTTATGGATACAGTGAAAGCAAAAATGTGGGATTTTTTATTATTTTATACAAATAGGGGAAAATGCACAAAAAAAGGGTGTTTTTACATGTATGTTTTTTACACTTTTTTTTTTTAAACATTTTTCATATTCCTGTAGGGAACTTGAACCATAAACAGCTATGATCACTATGATAATGCATTGCAGGACTTCTGTTCTGCAATGCCTTTATCGCTAACAAAAGCGATCATAGGCAATTTCAAGCTTAGATCGCGGCATTTGGGTGTTTAACAGCGGGGATTACTGTTCTTATGTATTCCCACTGTTGCAGAGGGAGTCCGGCTCCTGCTGTGAGATGGCAAAGGCTCAGCTTCCGTACTCGTGCCATCTACATGATGTAAGTTTACATCCTGTTGCGTTAAGTACCCTGCAGCTAGGATGTAAACTTAGGTTGTGTGGCGTTAAGGGGTTAATGTTGATCTTTGTAGTGGTCTTTATTCAGGAATAGTATGATGGTATTATTCCATCACCATGTGGCATGGCGGTAATATTTGGCCTTTATATACTGTTATTATTGGTAATGTGGGTCAAGGTATAGTGGAATTCGTATAATGACAATAAGGAGGTAACTATACGGGGCATGACAAATTCAGTGATTTTGGGTGTGTGTGTGCTTTTCACTTTTACAAAATTAAACAAAAATGTTCTTATTTTTGTAATTCTGTACATTATACGTTATTTAGGCTTACTAGTAGAGATGAGCGAGCACCCTCGGATAAAGCAGTTACACGAGCGAGCATCGCTCTTCTCGAGTAACTGCTTACTGGTCTGAGCAGGTTCGAGGGGGCGGGGGTGAGCGGGAGGAGTGGGGGGTAGTGGGGAGAGAGTGAGAGAGATCTCTCTCTCTCCCCCCACTACCCGACGCCACCCCTCGCTCACCCCCGCCCCCTCAAGCCTGCTCGGACCAGTAAGCAGTTACTCGAGAAGAGCGATGCTTGCTCGAGTAACTACTTTATCCGAGCATGCTCACTCATCTCTACTTACTAGGAATGCCATAATGCAATAATTTTGCCATTTTACAATTCCTTAGTACACTCAGTATAGCAAAAATTATTCACTGTGAGTCTAAAACCTATTAGGCGATGAAGGCACCGCCTAGTAGACATACTACATTGGCATACCAGCAGGCCTTTCCTAGGCCTCTGACTGCCATGACTACTCATCAGCATCCCACAATTGCATTTGCGAGGGGCCAATGGGAACAGAGAGAGACACCTAGATGTCGTGATCACTTTTGACCATAGCATCTAGGGAGTTAAATGATCAAAGTTTTCTCTGATCCTGGCTATTACAGCAAGAGCCCAGCTGCCATTCAACAAAGAACCCTTGCTGTGATTTTGCGCTAATGTGAGACCCATTGCATAAATGTCCATCATGGAGGCTTAAAACATGGAGACTTAATGGGTTAAAAATAGGAGGCATCTTAATGTATACCTCCAATCTTAATAATTTACATGCTTTATAGAAAATCTGCTACAGCATGCCGCATAGGCTTCTCCTCTCCTACAATCAATATAGCTGCAGTTGGCAGTTTGCTGACACCTGCCTGCCTACCTGTGCTTACCCCATTTGCTGTTGGGTTGGGCTCACCTACAACATGGGGACATTTTTTTGCAGGGCCACTTTGGAATCCCAATCCACTCATGGTTATAAAACTTTATACCAATCTTTTAAGATTAAGCCTTTTAGTTTTTGTATAACTGGTTTAATTAAAGGGACTTTCTGGAATATAACACCAGGGGCATAGCTGATAGGTGTCATGTGCCTCAGTTAAAATTATGGGGGTGCACCAAACCAGCCTGCAGTCAAAGGAGGCAATCGGCTGATTGTTGCAGAAAAGCAGAGGATGAGATAACTTTAGGGATAAATGAACTTTGATGTGATAATCAAGTGATTAGTGACTTTAGTGGTACTCTAGAGAATTTGAAGGACCTTGGTCGATTTCATAAATGTGGGAGCAGTCAGACACCAGGCTGTGCTGTCCGGGAAAGTTCTGGCAGTTTTTTTGTACAGTGCAGAAAATGAAGATCCTCATGAGCAGGTAAGAGAGATCTAACACTGCGGGGGAATGTAGGACACCATCACTGTGGGCGAGCACAAAGGGGGATTATTACTGTGTGGCAGAAGGAGGGGAAGTTAATTCTTGGAGATTGTGCCCTTGATCTCTTATTATCACTATGGTTTTGAAATGGAACTTGTGCCAATTCCACGTCAAATCTGCAGTGAAATCCACAACTGAAGTCCCTCATTAGTTTTAATAGGAATCTGTGCTTTAGTTTATCTATATATATAAAATTGAATGTATGCGTGTGTGTGTCTGTCTGTGTGTGTGTCTGTCTGTCTGTGTGCGTGTCTGTTTGTCCTTTATGCGCTACTACACCATTCATCCGATCGCCATGAAACTTTGGGAAGTTATTGAGTACACTCCTGGGAAGATTATAGGCATAGTACATTTATGCTACTATAAATGGCGCGCGTGCGTGCTTCGTCGACAGTTACGACCCCCCCACGTAGATCGTTCTATTTCCATCATTGCCACTAATTCTCTCACTTCCCGATGTTGTAGAAACATGAAATTTGGCACGAGCATTGATTATGTCATAAATAGGAAACGCTAATGGGTCCCAACTCGATTATTCAATTCTATGCGCAAAAGAACTAGCGTCCAAATTTTACGTACGGAATCGAATTCTCTCGCTTCCCAATGTGATACAAACTTGAAATTTGACGTGAGCATTGATTATGTTATAAATAGGAAAAGTTAATAGGTCCCAACTCGATTATTCAATTCTAAGCGCCAAAGAATTAGCATCCAAATTTTACGCTAATAGAAACGTGAAATTTGGCACAAGCATTGATTATGTCATAAATAGGAAAAGCTAATGGGTCCCAACTCGATTATTCAATTCTATGCACAAAAGAATGAGCGTCCAAATTTTACATACGGAATGTAATTCTCACTTTCCGGTGTCATAGAAACGTGAAATTTGGCACGAGCATTGATTATGTTATAAATAGGAAAAGTTAATGGGAAGTTGTTGAGTACACTCCTGGGAAGATTATCCTATGATAGGTGGGGTGTGTGCGAGCGTCGTCGACAGTTATGCCCCCCCCCCCCCCCCAGACAAAGATCGTTTGATTTCCATCTCAAGCACAAAAGCAAAAGGCATTACGAGTAACGGGATGCGTGTTCAACTACAAAATAATGCATCCGCCGAACGTTTCGCAAGACAATTGCTGGATATTGAGAATGCTGAGGTAAAATAAAAGCTGCACTGTGATTGGTTGCTATATATTATACCGCTGAGGTAAAATCAATGCTGCACTGTGATTCGTTGCTATTTTTTATATTGCTGAGGCAGAATAAAAGTTGCGCTGTGATTGGTTGTTATTTCTCTTACTGCTGACGTAACATGAAAGCTGTGCTGTGATTGGTTGTTATATTTTATACTGCTGATGTAACATATAAGCTGCGCTGTGATTGGGTGTTATATATATTTTAAAGCTGAGGTAACATCAAAGCTGCGCTGTGATTGGTTATATATTATACCACTGAGGTAACCTAAAAAAACTGTGCTGTGATTGGTTGTTATCTAGATATATAAAAACGAATGTATGTCTGTCTGTCTTCGCAGCAACGCGCGACGGGTAAGCTAGTATGCAATGTTTTTTTCTGCATGCGAACTTGAAATTCACGTGTGGAAGAAAAAAAAAGTAGCATGTTACTTCTAAATGTGGATTTGGCATTGGAAAAGCCGCACACAGCTTTTTTCCCACATGTGGATCTGTGGCTCTAACAAATGAACATCCTTGTCAGACCATGCAGATTACTGATGTGGATTTTTATTAAAATTTACCCTGTGTAAACAGCATAAGAGAGCCAGCCATATAGTGGAAAGTTGCAGATGGAATGTTGCCAGAGTCCGTGAGCCTCTAGCGACACCTCTGGACTTTGAGTAGGGCCACAGAACAGCATGGTCACATGATTGGTGCAGTTTCAAATTGATTGTTAAATGGCTAAACAATTTAATTGATAAACAGTGACTTTACCTGCAAAACTGCATAGAAAATACAAATTTTGCAAACTGTCCCAACGGGATGTTCAGCCCATGTTTCAGCTGCGTCACAGTTGCCCAGAAGCCATACTGTGGTGTATAACCTTTTAGATGTTCAGATTCAGACCACACAATGATGAAACAAAATTAATAAAATAGGTTATGGTCAGGTGGGGGCACCAAACTGTATCTTTGCCCTCGGTGCAGGTAGACCTACTGTATCTTCACCTCTACTAAAACTAGACCTATATGGGTACGAACTGAATGTAATGTGTACTGTATTGTATCAACTCTGATCTATCCCTGTGTTGTCGCAGGCACCGTCATATGATGTGTCATCTCTGTAGATGTAACGTTCACTTTCAAAAAACAAGAACTGAGGACTGAGTAAACTTTGTAAGGTAAGTTTATGGTAACATTTATACATTTTGTGCTCATATAAACTAACTGACTTAAAGGGATGTTTGGAAGAAAACAGGACCTACTGGGGCTGCTGATTTTGTGGAATAGATTGGTCTTTAATTAAACCAGTAGGTACACAAACAACGCCTTTCAATTGTCTCTACTCTTCACTGATGAGAAATAACTATCTTTTATTGAATATTTTTAACCAATTTACTTTGTGCCTAATGAAGATTTCGGTCCAGAATTGAAATGCGTTGCCTGTGTACCTATTGGTTTAATTAAACATTAAAGGGAATTGGTCACTGGGTTAATGCTGCTGTGGATAGCATGAACCCAGGACAGGTATTCCTATTGCCCCGTAAATGTGTTATGTTGAAACACTGCGGCATTTCAGAAAGTTTGACATGAAAGGAGTCAAAGAGGTGAGTTGTGTCCGCTTCTCCCTGCGCGTAGCATGTACATTGACCAATCTTTTCCCTTTTGTGTATAGGGAGAAAAATGTCAGTCAACATACTTTGGGCGGGGAGAGGCCGGAGCAGCCCGCCTCTTTGACTCAGAGCTCCATTCTTCAAAGTCTGTTTTTTACGATGCCCTGCAGCTTTTGAGAGTAACACATACACAGGGGAAATAGGCATACCTGTCACGGGTTCATGTTGCTGGTGGTACAGGTAGAATGAACCCGGTGACAGATCCCATTTAATTTATCAGCAACACCGAAGAGAACTGTTTATTTCCAAATCTCTAGTGATGTTACAGCAGGAATGGTTCTCTCTCTCTGCTGGATTGGACCCAGCTGCAACTGGTTCATGAGTGTATTGTTTCAACAGAATTAAACCAGGTTAAAAGCTGTCTATTTTTCCATCACTATTCTATGTATTACTGAGGTAACGACACAAGGAGCCAAATTTGGGGATTTTCTGTCATTCTTCTCTGCAGATCCTCTCAAGCTGTTAGGTTGGATGGGGGCCATCTGTGAAAAGCCATTTAGAGGTATCTTGGGCTCAAGTCAGGGTTCTGGCTGGGTCACTCCAGGACATTCACAGAGTTGTCACTAAACCACTCCTGTGTTATCTTGGCTGTGTGACTAGGGTTATTCTCAGGTTGGAAGGTGAACCTACTCCCAGTCTGAGGTCGCTTGTTCTCTGGATCAGGTTGTCATTATAATATCTCTGTACTTTGCTCCACTCAACCCTGACCAGTTTTCCTGTTCCAGCCGCTGAAAGCACCACCACAGTATGATGCTGCCACCACCAGGCTTCACTAGGGATGACATTGGGCAGGTGATAAGCAGCGCCTTGTTTCCAGATATAATGCTTAGACCTAAAGACAAAAAGTCCAATCTTGGTTTTGTCAGACCAGAGAATCTTGTTTCTCAGTCTGATAGTCCTTTAGGTGCTTTTTGACATACTCCAGGTGGGCTGTGATGTGTTTTACTTTTTGTTTACTGAGGAGAGGCTTCTTTCTGGACACTTCGCCAAGAAGCCCAGATTGGTGGAGTGCTGCAGTGATGGTTGACCTTTTGGAAGTTTCTTCCATCTGCCCACAGGATCTTTAGAGCTCGGGAAGATTGACCATTGGTTTTTGGTCACCTCTCCTACTAAGGCCCTTCTTCCTTAATTACTTAGTTAAGAGGGTTGGCCAGTTTTGCAAGAGTCTTAGTTCTAAACTTCTTCAATTTAAGAATTATGGAGCCAACTGTGCTCTTGGAAACTTACAGTGCAGCAGACTTTTTATAGCCTTTTCCAGATCTGTGCCTCCACACAATCCTGTCTCGGAGCTTAGGAAGTTCTTTCTTCCTCTAGGCTTGCTTTTGGCTCTAATATGCATTGTGGGCTGTAAGACTTTATATAGACAGGGGTTTGTATTTTAAAATTATTTCCAATCAACTGAATTTACCATAGGTGGCTCTAATCAAGGAGTAAAAACATCTCTAAGATGAATAAGAGAAATGAGAATCTCACAGAGCTAAATCTCAAGTGTCATACCAAACAGTCTAAATACTTATATCAATGCAAAATATTACTTTTTATTTTTCGAAATGTACAAAGATTTCTAACATTCTGTTCTTACTTTGCCATTATGGGGTATTGACTACAGAATGATGGGTAAACAACATGATTTTTTTTTTGCACCACATAAGAAAATGTAAAAAATCATCAATGGGTCAGAAGATGCATTGTAGATTTGGTTTATCATTCAAATAACTCTTTTTGGTTTTTTTTATAGGAGGCTGATGAGTTTTTACATATTGGGAATTGGAAGATTATGATTCTACACAATTCTGGCATTGGAATGAACTTGTCCAAATACACAACGGTTGAAGAATTCATTCTTCTTGGGCTGACCAGCCAGAAGAATATTCAGATAGTGTTATTTCCTGTATTTTTATCTTTGTACATTGTATCACTAACTGGTAACATAATTATTATTATTCTCAGTAGAATAAGCTCCCAGCTTCACACCCCTATGTATTTCTTCTTGAGCAATCTGTCATTTTTGGACATCTGGTACACATCAAGTATTGTCCCAAATATGCTCATTAACTTTTTGTCAGTAAGAAGAAACATATCTTTTAATGGTTGTGTCACTCAGATGTTCATCCATCTCTCGCTAGGAGGGACAGAGTGCTACCTATTGTTATCAATGGCCTACGACCGCTATGTGGCTATATGTAGTCCATTACACTACACTACTATTATGCATCCCATCTTGTGCATTAAGATGGCAACTGGTTCCTGGGCTGGAGGCATAATAAACTCTGTTGTTCACACAGTCCTTGCATTGCAGTTGCCATTTTGTGGTCCAAATGTAATAAATCACTTTTTCTGTGAGATCCCATCAGTCCTGGAGCTAGCCTGTGTGGATACATCTCTTAATAAGACTGTTATTTTCTTCTTTGCTATGTTGGTGGTGATGGGTCCATTCTTCCTCATCCTCATTACATATGGTTATATCATTTCCAGCATACTGAAGATCAGCACATCTGTGGGGCGGAGGAAGGCCTTCTCCACCTGTGCTTCACACATTATAGTTGTATCCCTCTTTTATGGTGCCATTATTTTCATGTATATGAGACCAGGATCAACCCATGTAGAGGGCCAAGATAAAATGGCTACTTTGTTCTATAGTGTTATAACCCCAATGCTGAATCCTTTGATATACACTTTGAGGAACAAGGATGTTATGGGAGCATTTGTGGACATCAGAAGGAAAACATTTGTATCTGAAAAATGATATAAACATTGATTCTACAAACAATGTGTCTTGTCTTGAAGACTTTCCTAATATATTCACAAGGTACATTGTTTAGGACAAGAAAAGACCTTGTTAGTGTCAGGGAAGGTCCCCTGTTGTTGGCTTGCTCCTTCTGTTAAATGTATACTGTACATCAGGACTATATACAAATGTACAGTATAGGTCGGATGCAGGGGCGTAACTATAGAGGGTGCAGGGGATGCGGTTGCACCCGGGCCCAGGAGCCTTAGGGGGCCCATAAGGCCTCTCTTCTCCATATAGGGAGCCCAGTACTATGAATAAAGCATTATAGTTGGGGGCTCTGTTACAGGTTTTGCATTGGGGCCCAGAAGCTTCAAGTTATGCCTTTGTGCAGCATGGTTTAGGTATGGGTACGGGTACAGATACAGATAGAGGCTGGGGCCCCAGCTCACCTTTTGCATCAGGGCCCCTGAGCATTTAGTTACGCCCCTGATCGGATGGTAAGGCTTTCACATATGTATATAGTGACATACTCTAAGTTGCTCATAGGCTTCCATATAAAAAGGTACATTTTATATTGGATGCCTTTGCATAGAAAAGTGTAGTCAACTATGCATTTCTACATGGTAAAAACAAGAATGCTAACTAGAGATGAGTGAGCATGCTCGTTCGAGCAGTAGCATACTCGAAGGTGCTTATTACTCGAGCGAGCACCACGTGGTGCTCGAGAAAATTTCCTCTTCTCCTCCCCACATGTTTAGCGCCATTTTTTAGCCAATAAACATGCAGGGAAGGCTTTGGCACTTCCTGCTGTGACATCCCAACCCTGTGCACATCTATAGCAGTGACTGACTGGCCTGATCAGGCGACCTCCGAGTACAAAAACTCTGGTCACCTGAGGCCCGCCTTACACGCATGCTGCATTAGCTGAGGGACAGACCTGCTGCTATTCAGGGAAAGCAATAGTGTAGGGTAGAGGTTGCGGTTAGGCAGGGATCCTTGTTCCCAGAACCCAACAGTCCTTTCTAGGACTACAACTACTCTCATTGTGTGCATCAGCAGTTTAGCTGGCTGGGAGCAGTAGTGCGCACAAATTTTTTCTCAAGCATCCTGGCTGTATATTGCATACTGTTATCGGTTTTATGCAGTATATTGCTAGTAGTGTACAGAGACTAGATAGGAAGTAACAAAACTCCTTTCATTTTTTACTTTTTTGGGGTCTTTAAGCATATGTTATATACCCCTGTGTGCGTCCTGTCAATCTACGCTATCTAACAACAGTATATGCTGTTTACATTTTTTTTCTGCCCTCTCAAAGCGTACGGTATATACCCGTGTGTGGGTGCTGTCAATCTACGCTATCCAACAACAGTATACACTGTTTAAATTTCTTTTTTTGCCCGCTCAAAGTGGACGCTATATACCTGTGTGTGGGTCCTCTCAATCCACGCTATCTAACAACAGTATACACTGTTTAAAATTTGTTTTTGGGGGGTTCAAAGCGTACGCTATATACCCGTGTGTGGGTCCTGTCAATCCACGCTATCTAACAACAGTATACACTGTTTATTGTTTCTATTTTGGCTAATAAGCGTACGCAAAATAACTCGCAGTTTGCGTAGCATTTTAACCAAGTGCATTATCCAAGATGATGAAGTCTAGGGGTAAAGGTCGAGGTTGGGGATGTGGATGTGGGCGTCCGAATGAGGATGTGGGCAGAAGGCGAGGTGAAACAGTGCCTGCTGCTGAGGGATTAGTAGAGCGCCGCGTATCTATGCTCCCTAGCTTCATCTCACATTTTTCAGGTCCGCGTGGTAGACCATTATTAAAAGCACAACAGTGCGATCAGGTGATGACGTGGATAGCAGATAACGTATCCAGTAATTTATCCAACACCCAGTCTTCTACGCAGTCCACTCATGCTAGCCAAGGCACTGGACCTCTGAATCCTCAGGCTGCTCCTCCTTCCTCCCAGCCTGGTCACTCCAGGAAAAGGAGAGATTCTGAACAGGCATACTCCCAGAAACTGTTCTCGGGTCCCTTCCCTGAGCCGGAAAAAACGGTTCATCAGCCACCTGAGGACCTTTCACAGTCTCAGGGTGATGAGGGTGGGGACTTCCAAGTAGTCTCTCAAGAGGTATTTGTGGATGACGATGATGAGACACAGTTGTCTATCAGTGAGGTTGTTGTTAGGGCAGTAAGTTTTAGGGAGGAGCAGACTTAGGATTTAGAGGAAGAGCTGGTGGATGATGAGGTGACTGACCTGACCTGGGTTGGTAAGCCTACTGAAGACAGCACTTCAGAGGGGGAGGCAAGTGCAGCACCAGAACAGGTTGGAAGAGGCAGTGGGGTGGTCAGAGGGAGAAGCAGGGCCACAGCTAATAATCCCCCAACTGGTCCCCACAGCACCTCCTCACGGCAAGCTCCCGTGCAGAGGGCTAGGTGTTCGAAGGTCCGGAGGTTTTTCAATGAGAACGCAGACGACCGACGAACAGTGGTGTGCATCTCCCTGACGGCACATTGGGTTAACATGGTGGAGGCTGGGACCGAGTCTGACCCTGGGTCCGCTCACGTGCTACCCACACCGAGGATTGCGGGTCCTACCTTGGTCATGGTTTCTCCGGCTTATTATGCCACCTCCTCCAAACCCCCACCCTCCTCCTCCTTCTCCACCTCTCGATTACCATCTATGAGCACGTCGCCTTCAGTTGGTAGCTTGAGGCGCTGCAGCACTACCCTAGGGAAGCGTCAGCATGCCGTGCTGAAACTCCTGAGCTTAGGTGACAAGAGGCACACCACCCAAGAGCTGTTACAGGGTTTGACAGAGCAGACAGATCTGTGGCTTTCACCACTGAACCTCCAACCAGGCATGGTTGTGTGTGAAAATGCGTGTAACCTGGTGGCGGCTCTGCAGCTTGGCAGACTAACACACGTGCCATGCTTGGCCCACATTTTGAATCTGGTGGTTCAGCGCTTTCTTAAAAACTACCCCAATTTGTCGGAGCTGCTCAGCAAGGTGCGTCACGTGTGGGCACATTTCAGAGAGTCCACCACAGATGCTGCCACCGTCAGGACACTGCAACATCACTTCCAGTTGCAGTGCACCTAATGTTGTGCGACATGCCCCCCTGCTGGAATTCAACATTGCACATGTTGGCCAGGCTTTAAGAGCAGCGTAGAGCCATTGTTGAATTCAAGGTGCAACATTGCCGTCAGAGTGGTAGTCAGCCTCCGCAGTTCTTCACAGAGTAGTGCGCATGGATGTCTGACATCTGTCAGGTTTTAGGAAACTTTGAGGAGTCTACACAAATGGTGAGCGGCGATGCGGCCATTATCAGCGCAACCATCTCGCTACTTTGCCTGCTGAGGTTGCTGCTAAGCATTAAGGCTGACGCTTTCTGAATAAAACAGGAGATGGGGGATGACAATACGTTGCTAGATAGCCAAACCCCCCCTCACGTCTGTTTCTCAGCACGTATTGGAGGAGGAGGAGGAGGGAGAAGAGACTGCTGCCCAGACTGCAGAGGGTACACATGCTAATTCCTTCACATCTGTTCAGTATGTGGGCTGAAGAGGAGGAGGAGGGGGAGGAGACTGAGAGTCATCCTCCTAGTGAGGACAGCGATATGTTGTGTACTGGGACTCTGGCACACATGGCTGACTTCATGTTAAGCTGCCTTTCCCGTTACCCTCGCGTTGCACGCATTCTGGCCAACCAGGATTACTGGGTGTTCACCCTTCTCGACCCACGGTATAAGAAGAACCTTTCCACTCTCATTGCTGAAGAGGAAAGGAGTACGAGAGTGACGCAATACCACAAGGCCCTGGTGGAAAAGCTGATACTAAAGATCCCATCTGACAATGCTAGCGGTAGAGGATGTAATTCAGTGGGCCAACTAGCAGGGGAGATGCGGGGAAGAGGTAGCATGTCCAGCGCAGGCAGGGGAACACTCTCCAAGGCCTTTGTCAGTTTCATGGCACTCCTGCAAGACTGTGTCACCACTCCCCAGTCTAGGCTGAGTAGGAGGGAACACTGTAAAAAGATAGTGAGGGAGTACATAGCCAACCATACCAACATCCTCCGTGATCCCTCTGCTCCATGCAACTATTGGGTGTCAAAGCTGGACACGTGGCACGAACTTCGCTGTACGCCTTGGAAGTGCTGGCCTGCCCTGCCGCTAGCATTTTATCAGAGAGGGTGTTTAGAGCTGCAGGGGGATTATCACGGATAAGCGTACCCGCCTGTCAACTGACAGCGCCGACAGGCTTACACTCATTAAGATGAACAAAGCCTGGATTTCCCCTGACTTTCCACCAGTGGAAAGCAGCGTAACATAAAGAACAGTTTTTTTTCGGAGGGCTGCCTCCAGGGTCTGCTAGCAAATTAAGCAAGTACGAGCTCTATGTTAAAAAAAAATTTCAGGGTTTCACCTGCACTCTGGGTAAACAAATTTTTCAGGGGTACACCTATACTCTTGGTACACAAATGTGTCCAGGGTTTGCCTATATAGTCTTGGTACACAAATGTTTCAGGGGTTCGCCTATACTCTTAATAAACAAATCTTTCAAGGGTTCACCTATGCTCTTGGTAAATAAAAATGTTTCAGGGGTTCACCTGCACTCTGGGTAAAAAAATGTTTTGTTGTAGAATAGGTTGTTGAATTGTGGAGATGTGAAGAAGTACTGGCATCTGAGTCCCCTTTATGCCCATGTTTATGGCTCCTGAAATTGTGTGACGGATGTGGTATAGGATTGGAATAATTGGAACCCAACAGTTCTTTTTAGGACTACAACTTCACTTTAATGCATCATCAGTTTGGCTGCCTGGGACCAGTAGCACACACAAAGCAATCACAAGCATCCTGTTTGTATACTGCATTCTGTTACCGATTCTATACAGTATACTGCTACTGGTGTACACAGACTATATAGGAGCTAACAAAAAACCTGTCATGTTGCATTTTTTTTCTTTTGGCTGAAAGCATTTGCATAATAGGCCCAAGTGTCATATAGTGCAGATCGAGAGGACACACAAGACTGTACATGTTTTACTCTGTCTATTTTTGGCTTAAAGCGTACGCAAAATACCACGCAGTTTGCGTAGCATTTTGACGCAGTGCATTATGCCACATGATGAAGACTATGGGTAAGGGTCGAGGACGAGGAAGTGGACGGGGACGCCCGAATGAGGGTGTGTGCAGAGGCCGAGGTCCTGGGCGGGGTGAAACAGTGCCTGCTTTGGCCAATTTCTTCATAGTTTATGCTGTCCTTCCCTGGGCCACTGGTTAACAAGCCCCTCAGGGAGATATATATATATTTTTCTCTTTGCACGCTTCCTCCACCGGCAGAGACGTCATTGTGTGCCGGGCTGTTCAGAGGGGAGCCCCGGGTCGGACGGCTGCCCACCAGCTTCCGCTGCCAGACAGGCAGAGTGGGGACTCCATGGCTCTGTCCCAAAGGGAGGCGGCTGCAGCGCGTTGACTCCACTGTGCATGTCCCCACTCCTTCTCATCGCTTTGAGAAAATAGGTCACAGACCGCCAGCTCTCCGCTAGTACTCCTGGAATAAGCCGGGTTGACCCGAACCCCGGGACGAGAGGAGAGGACCGCTTCTCTTTCGCGCGCCGCTCCGTGCGGGGGCGGCGTCAGTCCGTTAGATGTCAGGAGCCGGAAGGACCGGCCTACGGTGTCGAGGAGCTCCCATCGGCGCAGTAGGAGAAGGGGTTCGCCTTACCCCATCTGGGATGGGGACAGCTGAACTCTGCGCTTGGAAATAATTTTAGTACGCTGTGGATGCAGGCGTGTGCGGGGGATTGGACAGCAATGCCAGCATGTAACACAGGAGAAGAGGCAGTGGTGTCACCTGCAGGCGTTGATTGGCCTTTATTGCAACCAAATTGTTATGGGGTGACCACCAGGCTCTTGCCCATAATTTTGCTTAATAGTGCAACCTGGGAGCCTCTGATGCATCTATGCATTCTGCTCCTGCTGTTCCCTATCCGTTTTTGTGGTGTTTCCATCACTTTCTGATGTTTTTAGGTGATTCACACAACCTCCCCTATGCGGAGAATGGGTCACCCTGAAAAATGCTCGAGTCTCCCATTGACTTCAATGGGGTTCATTACTCGAAACAAGCTCTCGAGCATTATGAAAAGTTCGACTTGAGTAACAAGCACCAGAGCATTTTGGTGCTCGCTCATCTCTAATGCTAACGTATACCAAATCAACACAGGCCAAAAAGACATTCTTTTGACCATAATAATAATCTTTATTTGTATAGCGCCAACTTATTCCGCAGCGCTTTCAAGCATGGATAAATGAAAAACAATACAATTACAATGTGAGGTACATTCGGTTTGACACAAATGGGTTGGGGGTGCTACAGGACGTGCAAGGGGTGGGGTGGAGGAGCAAGGCATGGGGAACATAGGCAATAGGGGATTTCATGTGGAGATCAATTATTAGAAGGCAAACGGGGTGGGGCGCTATAGGGAGGGGCGGGGGACTAGGTCAGGAGATTTGGTATGCTTCCCTGAAGAGGTGCATTTTTAAGGCACGTCTGAAATTTTGTGCATCGGGAATTGTCCAGATGCCTTGTGGTAGACCATTCCAGAGGATGGATGCTGCTCTGGTGAAGTCCTGTAGGCGAGCATGTGAGGTTCGTATTACAGGAGTGATAAGTCTGAGTGTGTTAGCTGATCGGAGTGAGCGGGCTGGGTGGTGTACTGACAGGAGGGAGGCGACGTATGCTGGCACAGTGCCATGCAGAGCTTTGTGAGTGAGGTAGAGGAGTTTAAATTTAGTTCTGCAGTGCATGGGCAGCCAATGCAGCCACAGGCATAATGCAGAGGCATCTGAGTAATGACTAGATAGAAAAATGAGCCTAGCTGCCACATTTTGTATGGATTGGAGTGGAGCGAGTCTAGTGCGGGGGAGGCCGATCAGTAGTGAGTTGCAGTAGTCAAGCCGGGAGTGGATGAGGGCAACCACGAGTGTCTTTAGCATGTCCGTGGTTAGAAACGGTAGTATTTTAGCAATATTTCTGAGGTGCATATGGCATGTTTGGGCCAGAGATTGGATATGGGGGGTAAAGGAGAGGTCAGAGTCCAGTGTGACCCTAAGGCAGGGGACATGCTGTCTGGGGGTTATTATAGTGCCAGACACTGGAATGGAGATGTTGAGGGGAGGTTGGTTTCTAAGGTGGAAAGACAAGGAGGTCAGTTTTTTAGAGGTTTAGTTTGAGAAATAGAGGACATAGTGTTAGAGACAGCAGACAGACACTCGGTGATATTTTGGAGGAATGGTCAAGAGATCTCATGAGAGGAGGTGTATAGTTGGATGTCATCAGCATAGAGATGGTATTGGAGGCCGAATTTGTGGATGGTTTGTCCAATTGGGACAGTATAGATAGAGAAGAGAAGGGGACCAAGGACCAAGCTCTGGGGTACCCTAACAGCGAGAGGAAGTGAAGCGGAGATAGAACCAGCAAAGGAGACACTGAAAGAGCGGTCAGAGAGGTAGGAAGAGACCCAGGAGAGAGCAGTGTCCTTTAGACCAATAGAGCGGAGCATACTGAGAAGGAGGTTATGGTCGACAGTGTCAAATGCAGCAGACAGGTCAAGGAGGATTAGTAGGGAGTAGTCACCTCTCTACTTTGCAGTCATCAGGTCATTTGTTACTTTTATAAGGGCAGTTTCCGTCGAGTGTAGAGAGCGGAAACCAGACGGGAGTGGGTCGAGGAGTGAGTTGTCAGAGAGAAAGCGTGTAAGGCGGGAGTAGACCAGGTGTTCTAGTAATCTGGAGATGAAGGGGAGGTTTGAGACGGGTCGGTAGTTGGCAACATCAGTTGGGTCCAGGGTTGTTTTTTTTAAGCAGAGTGGATATGATGCAGTGTTTAAATGAGGAGGGAAAAATGCCAGAGGTTAGGGAGAGGTTGCAGATTGTGATGAGGTGAGTAATGAGAGCTGGGGAAAGGGACCAGAGGAGGTGAGAGGGGAGAGGTCCGCTAGTGCAGGTGGTGGGGCGGGCAGCGGAAAGGAGCCTGGAGACTTCTTCCTCTGTCGTTGGTTCTAACGTAAATAGTGAGTAGGTGCTGAATGCAGTGCTGATAAATCGGGGCTAACCATGCAGTTTTCAGAGATTTATTTTCGAATGTTGTCGATTTTTTCTTTGAGATAGGCAGCTAGTTCTCCAGCAGTCAGGTCTGTCGCAGGGGCCTGTTCTTTGGGGCTGAGGAGGGAGTGGAAAGTCTCAAAGATATGGGTGAATGGGGGTCTATGGCTACATTCAGTGCATATGTCTGAAGTTACCTGATGCATACTGCATGCTAAACATGTTCTTAAAACATTATTCTGGCAACCAAATAGGCCACCACAACAGATAAGCCTGAAGATAGATTTGCGACATATTCCTTAGTTAGGACTTCTTTTGGCCAATCATCATCATTTCTAGTTGGTACTGTATCATACAATACCATCAGAAACTAGCCATGTGTACTTTCAAGTAGTTAGAACCTTCAAACATAGAGTGAATTCAATAACATGCTGCTTAAAGCGATACTGTACTTTTTGTAAAGTAGAATTAAATAAAAAGAGACCAGATATACAACTCTAACTTGCTGATATGCCTTGTTTTCCATAAGCTTTTTATATGAACTTTATTGGGGCCTCGTCCTCGTATAATCACCTATGAAGTTTCCTATAGAGTACAACTGGATATTATTTTTAGATATGTCCTGCTCATATAGGAAATATTAGATGACAATCCTGCAGGAAGCATTTATTGACAAACAATGCCCTCATCATAATGCAATGGCCTCAGAACTAGCATTCAGGGATTGACTTTAAAAGACTTAAGGTTGACCCTGGTCCTGGTCCTGTGTACAGTGGAGCCTGCCCAGTGCTTATAAGAATCACATATATTTTGATGATCAAGTAGTTTAACAACCCATATAAGTTGCTGCACCTCGGCCAGACAAGAGGTGGCTGGGTGTGTAAGGCTGAAAGTATGAGCACAGTTTCTCAACCTATTCCAGCAGTGAATGTAAATCTGAGTAACTGTTTAGGCTACGTGGAAAGCAGAAGTGATGTCAGATGCGAGACATGAGTCGGGATCAAGGAGCAGGGGAGCATTGGTGTGGTACTGGAGCCGCCGCAGGGAGACCGAGGGAGCCGCCGGAGGATGTGTCCAGCGGGGAAAAGAGGAGCAGGTCCCGGAGCATCAGGAGGCCAGAGAGTGAGATCACTGTGGTGTGAGGTCCAGTCGCTGAGCCTGAATCTGGTGGGTGACGGCATCAGCTGCTGACAAGGGCTGATAAGCATATTCTGTGTGTGTAAGTCAGTGTCTGTTAGTAAGTGTCTGTAAGTCAGACAAAAGACAACAATCAGAGGTCAGGGAGAAAACTCAGGATGACACCAGTCTTGCGGTCTACGTTATCTGCCAGGAATCGCTCCTGGAAGGGGAATACTCCGGAGGAGGAAAGGGTAGGGTCACTCCACAGACACTCGGGCAACAATTATTAACTTGAATTACCTTCACCCAGCCTTGTAGAGGTGTGGGTGTGACAATTACAGGGTGTACCTCTACGCAGTCCCTAGTTTAAACACTTCTCCAGCTTTCTAGCCATCTTCTGCCCCAGAACAGCTGCACCCTCCCTATTGAGATGCACCCCATCCCTACGGTAGAACTTGTAGCCGACAGCAAAGTCGGCCCAGTTCTCCAAGAATCCGAACCCCTCCTTTTTACACCAACTCCGGAACCACTTGTTTACCTCCCTAAGATCCTGCTGCTTTTCTAGTGTCGCTTGCGGTACAGGTAGTATTTCCGAGAAAACTACCTTGGAGGTTGTCGCCCTATGCTTGGACCCTAGGTCCCTGAAATTGTTTTTTAGGACTCTGCATTGACCTCTAATTTGTTCATTGGTATCTCCTATATACAATTCATGGGTATCCCCTATATACCATTATGTATGTACATAATCTCCTGTAGCCCAGGAAATTAGTCATGTTTAGGTATGAGCACGGTTTAGGTTTGGGTAGGGCTACATGTACAGGTGGGGGAAGGACCGGAACTGAACTTTTCCACCTGGGCCCCTGAGCCTTTAGTTAGGCCCTATTGCATCAGCCCAAAATTCATAATGTGCACACACTGCATTCTCCATGCACTTCAATGGAAAGGTGGCTACTAGAGATGAGCGAGCATACTCGCTAAGGCTAACTACTTGAGCGAGTAGTGTCTTAGTCGAGTATCTGCCCGCTCGTGTGTAAAGATTCAGCTGCCGGCACGGGTGACAGGTGAGTTGCGGTGGTGAGCAGGGGGGAGAGAGGGAGAGAGGGATCACCCCTCCGTTTCTCCCCGCCGCTCCCCGCCCACCGCCGGCACCCGAATCGTTAGACACGAGCGGGCAGATACTAGACTAAGGCACTACTCGCTCGAGTAGTTAGCCTTAGCGAGTATACTCGCTCATCTCTAGTGGCTACATTTGTGTGCTGCCCTGTTTCCACTGTACAAAACAATCTGTAGGAAAACTGCAAGTCCCAGCAGGCCCTGAAGGTCTGCAGCTATTAGGACATGCTCGGGGTTATAGTTACCCAAGGAGGGGAAAAAATGACAGAAATTTGAGAATTAATTTAGTTTAATTTTCCAGTAGGAGAAGACACATATACCTTTTCTTCGATAGTAGCCTGCTGCCTTGATTTTGCCTCAGACTAGTGGCCCTTTTAGCTCTGCTAGTCTGCAATACGTGCTCAAGCAGCTTCAGGCCAGAGGCATGGGCATCCAACTGCAAGATAACGAGTGATGGCAGCACCTGAAGCATCATTGAGAAGGGAGGCCCACGGAGGGAGAGTGCCAGTCCGTCAATGCACCTAGATGTCATCTCAGCCAGCCCATGCCTATATACATAGATAACTAGCAATGGATCTACAGACTGCTTACTATTGTATCTGTATGTAGTGCAGTGAGTGTACAGTAATTAAACAAAAAACCACGGCACTCACTCAACCCCACTGGAATAGGATATTCCGGGGGAGGCAAATATAGAGAAAAATAACAAGATTATATTTATTAGTAAAGAGTTTCTCGTTATCGGTAGCGAGAAAAAAATTTTTTAGATTAATGCAAAGCCACCAACAGGGCTATGGACATAAGCTCCTTGGGAAAACACGTATAGCAAAAAAGGTGGCAGCATATAATGATGCAAGATGAACTCCTTGTCTAAAGGAACATGCTTTATTGTTTCATAGTTTTAAAATGTTTGCCTAAATTTTAAAACTATGAAACAATAAGGCATGTTCCTTTAGGCAAGGAGTTCATCTTGCATCATTATATGCTGCCACCTTTTTTGCTATACGTGCAGTGAGTGTACTGCAGGAGGTGGGGGGCGCACTCCTAGATCAGGGACCACCAGCGGTTTCACCTGTATTGCTGTCACCTAGTCCAAGCACACTGAGGCAGAGTTCAGGAGGTTTATTACAGATGCCGTCACACACTGAGGATAACACTTCTCAAAGCTATCAACCTGAACAAGCAGAAGTTTTAATTGAAAATGTTTTATTGGTTATTATTAATAGGACTGCATTTGTATCCAAGACATACAGGATCACATGGTTGAGTAACGTCTCTGTTGCTGATAAGTTTTGCCCTCCCAGGAGGTGGCGCTGTGATTGGTGGATGCTGCTGTCCCCAATCTTGGGAGGGTTGGTTGTCACTAACTAAAGAACAGTAGATATGAAAGGGAGTTACCAGGAAGGATCAGTTTTGACGAGGAAGTCAAATAGTCAGGAAAGCTTGTCAGTGCCCGCTGTGCCGCTCAAAGTAAAGTATGCCTGTTATCATTAGAGATGTTGGAATCCCAGTGTGCAGGAGAAATCCTGGGAAGCCTTGACTTCAACGACTGCTTAGCACCGTCTGGAGATCCAGCCTGACCCTAGGAGGATGTCTGCTTGCCAAATTAATAAAATACCATTGCTGCAATGTCATGGCCGCCTCCGCTCAATCCTAAGCAACAAGGAATAGGAGTGGGAAAACCTTGTCACTGCTTGTTTCTCCTCTGATTCACGATATTAGTGGATCCTCGGCATCTGACCACTGATATAGTTTCAATCCTCTTAGGCACAGTAGATAGATCATTGGTCCTTGCTAAAGGCTGGAAGTTCTCTAGAGCTGCTCAACTTCATAATGATGTTCTCCATTAGCTGGAACAGAACTGTGCAGCTCAGAGCAGGCTCTCACCTGGACCTCTGACAAGGGGAAAGAGCAGGCCCGAGAGGAATCCTGCCTGGTGGCATTGAGCGGCGTCGAATGCTAGGCCTCATGCTGAAAGGGGGCGGGGCTTAGTACCAGACTGCATCCCAGGAGCGGAGAAGGCAAGCGGAGCTGCTCACCTGGCGATGAACCAGTCAGGGAGCAGCCCCGGCACAGACATGGGCCACGGAGGTCAGAGGTGCTGACAGGCCAGGATCTCAGGGCAGGTGCTGGTTGAGTGGATGAAGAAGGAGAACAGAGATCGGCAGATAGTGCCATTCCTAGGTAGGTTCCCTGACAAGGTAAAAGCTGGGTTGCTATAAGCAGATTTTTGGGATGGTTTCAAAATTCCGACCCCAGTTCATAGTGTCCCCTTTTCAACTAAGAACCTACAGTCGGTGCCCGGCAGTGGTAACAGAAAAGCTAGAAAAGCAGGTTCGTTTGAGTTGCATGGCGGGACCTTTTAGGGAGCCTCCTGTGGCGGATTTTATAGTGTCACCGAATGGTCCTTAAAAAGAACCAAATAAATTTTGGTTGATTCATCACTAGAGATGAGCGAACGTACTCGGTAAAGCACTACTCGTCCGAGTAATGTGCTTTATCCGAGTACCTCCCCGCTCGTCCTGAAAGATTTGGGGAGCGCCGCTGCTGACAGGTGAGTTGCGGCGGGGAGCAGGGGAGAGCGGGCGGGAGAGAAGGAGAGAGAGATCTCCCCTCCGTTCCTCCCCGCTCTCCCCTGCAGCTCCCCGCTCCGCGGCGCTCCCCGAATCTTTCAGGGCGAGCGGGGAGATACTCGGATAAAGCACATTACTCGGACGAGTAGTGCTTTACCGAGTACGTTCACTCATCTCTATTCATCACCTATCCTATCCAAAAGGGGTGTCAGTTAATGACGGTATACATCAAGATGATTTTCTGTGTATCGGTTCAGCCAAGTGGCCAATTTATGCAACGTTATTGGGGACCGTTCAGTGTGTGGAAAGGAGTTTTGGGGTGCCCTTAGCACCTGAGAAGACGGAGGGACCGACGACATGTTTAAAAATTTTTGGCATTACCATTGAAATTGTGGCAATGAAATGTAGATTACAGGAGGAAAAATTGGAAGATTTGAAAATGGAGGTGAACAGAGCCAGGAGGGTGAATAAGATTACCCTGAGGAATCGTTATTGGGTAAGCTTAATTTTGCTTGCTGGATAATGCCAATGGGGCATATATTTTCTAGGAGATTAGCGGCTGCTACGGCTGGGGTGTATTTACTTCTCAATTTAATTCGTTTGGGAAAAGGTCACAAAAAGGACCTTAAAGTGTGGTCGACCTTTTTGGACAAATATAATGGGAGGGCGGTTATGCTGGAGGAAGTAATTGAAAACTTTGATTGGGATTTGTTTACTGCTGTGGCAGGGAGCGCAGGATTCGGAATATGCTTTTTAGAGTCAGTGGTGTGTGGGATGCTGACTAAAAAAATGGCAATTGTCAGGTTTGGTAAAAAACCTGGCTTTGTTGGAGCTTTTTCTAATCATTGTGGCACTGGTGCTTTGGGGGGAGCAATTCAGGGACAAGAAAATTTGGTTCCATTATGATAATTTAGGGGTAGTGCGGACGATTAATATTGTCTGTATCCTCCTCTCTGGTGGTGGACTTATTGTGCTATCTAGTACTGGTATTTGTCCTTGAATACATGGATTGTGGCAGTGCATGTTCCGGGGGTCGACAATTCAATTACGGATTCTCTTTCTCGTTTTCAGTGGGAGCGATTCAGGAGTCTGGCCCTGGGAGCAGACGAAGACAGAAAGACGTGCCCAGATCAGCTTTGGAAATTGGTAAGCAACCAGTGGGACACTTAATTTAAAGGTTACTGGCTCGGAGGACTAGGGCGTCTTATTTAGCGGCACCTCTTTAGTCTGATGTCTTCACAGTGCAGCAGAATACTGCTCTGAAGAATCTAAAGAAGGAAGGAAAACAAGTGTGAGCCTCTTATGAGAAGAAATACATCTAATGGGGAAAATGGTAATTGGTGAAAACTGGAGGATGAAGGGCCGGAGGGTTCAAAGGGCATAGAAGCTAGAATTATAGGATTTTCCCCAAGCATTAGATTCATATCTGTATGTGATAAATACAACACAACTCCGACATGACATAGTGAGTATCTAGAGAAGCACTACACAGCTGTCCAATGGGGCTTTATATAGTAGGGAAGTATAAATAACGATGGCTTTGAGGGTTTCCCTGGATTTGGTTCATATAGGAGGGATGTTAGGAGGGCAAACTATGTCTTCCTTGCATTGTTCCCTGTCCAGATCATTAGTTGTCTCTGTATTACTCTTAAAGCCCTTTGAGACACAACGAGAATCGCTTAAAGCTGTCTTTTGAGCAATTATCATTCTGTCTAAATGCACTGATATCATGCAGTTTTTGTGCACAAGTTGCTGATGGCTAAATTCTAGATTGCTGGAATTGAGCATCAGCTGTTATCAGCGGAGCAGGCTGTTTTCAGCCCATTGCACTGATAACATTCTCTGTGCCTGTGTCCTGCAATGAATTCACAGCGGGGCACGGGCTGTAAGCACAGAGAACACGACAGCTGTTTGCATATGCAAAGCAGCTGTATTGTTGTATTAGTGGCCACCTCAATGTCCCAGTCCGCTTACATATTCTATAGTAGCTAATTAGCTACTATAAAGTATGCAAAGATGATTGCTCAAAACTGCCACTCAAACTTTGTTTGAGTGACTTTTGAGCGATCATCTGTCAGTGTAAATGGGGCTTTACCTACAATCTGTACATAGGGAAATACAAATAAGAAGTCAAGCATGAGCCCCAGGGGAAAATAACATTAATGATGAATATATCTTACCTTGCTAGTTTTCCACCTTTTATATGGCTGCTGCTTTTGCTATTGGAGAAAAAATATGAAGATAGCTGAAATAAATATCCTGTTAAAGGTGTTGTTGGGTAACTGCAAACCCTCTTTTCAACAGGACCCTCTCTGTGACAATAATAAAGAGATATACTTAGCCCCTGGGATCCAGTGCTATAGCCCACTGTGGTTCTGGTGATTCCTGTGACAGATGGAAATCAGGTGACTTCTGCTCTCATTGGCTGCAGTGGTCACGTGATTTCCTGTAATATCATCTGTTACAGCAAACCCCAGAATAGCAACGGGCTGCAGCGCTGTATCACGAAAGATTTGGTATATCTCTATTTATTATTTTCACTCAGGGAATCATATTGAAAAGGGTTTGTCCAGTAACCCCTTTAAATATTAATAGTGATATAAGAACAAGGACAAGAAACAAGAGGAGAACAAGAAGAGGGCTTCATGGCGACTTTTGGAACCCCTGTGAAAACTGGCTCATTTTCTTTTCTTTAGGGAAACAGTTTAGGTCATGTGACAATTGTATGAATTGAAGAATATTACATGACTGAAGGGCATCATGGAGCCCAGGCCTACATATCAAGGGATTAAAAAGTGTAATTTTAGTATTTTTTCATAGGCTTTTAAATTACTCACGTGTTTTCATCAGTCTTTCTCTCCTTGTTAAACAGTTTGGGCCACCACCATCTCCTCCTCCTTGTTCTAGTTAATAGATCCAGAAATATAGAATGAGATGCAGGGAATCAGCCGTGACGGCTCACAGTGTTGGTATCAGTTTTATACACAGTTACTATCCTGTATAAATTCTGATTATTCCATAAGCTTACATTAGGGACTCTTCACTCGCCCAGGCCTGCTTCACCCGATGTTCCTGAAGCCTATAATAGAAAATACAGTTCCAATTACAATCATTGATCATTTGGGCAATCTGCATACAAAAATGTATTACACTTTATATAAAGGAACCAGCCATATAAATGTTCCTACTAACATACTTGATGTCTTGGCTCGGCCATGCCAGTTTGATGTTAGGTCTTAAAACTCTATAATAAAAAAAAACAGCTCCAGTTAGAATATTTGACACTTTGACCAATTGAAAACCTACATAGAGCATGCCTCCCAGATGAATACAAGGGTTCACACATTAATATTTGCTTCATGATTGGCTCCTACAAGTCTATGTACATCTAGATGCAGGATGTATAATGTTATCTGGATGCTTTTGGATACTTACCCAATTGCTCCTCCGTCTTTAGCCTCCAACTCCTCCTCCCACTCCACCTCTTCATCTTCCTCGTCATCCTCCTCCCTATCAAATACAGAATATAGAATATTTCCTATGTATATGTAGAGGTATAACATGTAGTGAAGATAAGGACTGGACAACAAAGGTTTTGCTCCTCTGGCCTCCAGCAGGGTCAGTTCAGTCATGATAATTCTACAACTTACATGATGTTATCAGATCCAAAGTTGTTCAATCTCCTCAATCTGTAATAGAAAGTAAAGCACCAGTTATAATGATTGTCTCTGCAGCCACTTGAATATGGTGTGCTGTGCTGTCAGCTTGCTCACTTCATATGTTCCTAAAAATCCTATTCTTGCAAATTTTTATGGGATTCCAAAGTCTCATAAAAATGTATCCCCCCCTCCCATGCGCCCAATAGTTTTGGGACGAGGATCCCTATGTGAGAGACTCAGCAATTGGGTAGATAGGAAATTGCAGCTAAAATCCTCGGATATATTCCCAATAGCAACGAAGTCATTCAAACATTGGCAGGACACAAATGGGGGGCGGATAAAACCTGGGTAACTTGCGAGGTTAAAGCACTGTATTCTTCTATCCCACATCATTTGGCTCTACAGGCACTTGCATTTCACCTTAGGTCTCATGCACAATATAATGATTCTGTAAGAGCATTTTTGATGGAAGCAACTGAATTTTTACTGACACATAAAGTTTTCAAGTTCAATTCTATATAATATTTACAATTGGTGGGGGCGCCAATGGGCTCAAGATTCTCCCCTTCTTTAGCAATATTGTATATGTCATGGTGGGAATCCAGATATATTTATGATCAGTGTATCCCCTTTATCGACAACATATGTTGGTATGGGCGTTATATTGATGACGTGATTATTGTATGGCACATGACTAGTGATGGTATGAACGGAGATGAATATGAAACAAAAAATAAGATCAAATTAACCAGTTTTTTAACTTATATCAATGATAATGATTGCAACCTAGAATTTACCATGGATTTTGATTACAAACAGATCCCTTTTTTGGATATTCTTATTAAGCGAAATAATCAGGATGGGCCCATCACCAGTGTATTGTACAGAAAAAAAGATGTTGGCAATATGATTTTACACGCATCAAGTTGCCATCCGATGCAAACCATACAAGCGATCCCATTGGGAGAGCTATTAAGGGCAAAGCACCTTTGCACTTTAAGTACAGATTACCAACATGCAGAAAAAGAAATCTGTGATAGGTTGCAAAATAGGGGATATGGAACACGCATTCTATAGTGGGCAAAAAAACCCAGTAACTTTAAGACAAACAAGAGAAATTAGTTTAAATGAAAAGAATTCAGACAGATTTAAAAGCAGAGAATGCATCACATTTTCAATCCTGTTTAGCAGACAATTCACACAGATGAAAAAAAAAAAAAATTCAACAACCTAGCCATTTTAAAACAAGATCCCAAATTAAAAGTTATATTGGAGTCAGGCACTAGATGTGTGTCCAGAAAGGCAAAATCGATTGATTTCATGTTTAGGCAAAATAAAGTTCACCCAAACAGAAACAGTAACAAACAGACAGACACCAATTGGCTAAAAAACAATGGCTTTTATAGATGCATGCAATCACGGTGCCCTATGTGTAAATTTGCACCAAGAAGTGTTAAGGGGTTTGGAAGTGACAATACCAGTACCGTATATGCAATCAAATCATATATAAATTGCAAATCAACAGGAGTTGTTTATATGGCAGGCTGTATGTGATGTAAGTTACAATATATTGGATGTACCACACTTAGGGCGAGCACCCACTGGCGTTTTTTTACCTGCGTTTTGCGTTTTGCGTTTTTCCTGCACAGGCATAGAGATAACATGTGTTCCTGTCCACTGGCGTTTTTTTTGCGTTGCGTTTGCGTTTTTAACATAGGAACTGTCAGTTGCATATGTGTCCTTATTTTTCTCCATGGAAATTAATGGAAAAGCCGCGAAAACGCCGCGAAAAACGCGCGGAAAAATCGCGGGAAACGCGGCGAAAACGCTGGCGCAAACGCCAGTGGGTGCTCGCCCTCAAACTGAGCATTAGAATATCAGACCATCTACAATACATAGCAAAAGGCCAAACTGGTAGCTCAAATTTGGTCAATCATCTTGTCATTTCACACTCATGCAGTACCGCTAGTTTCCCATGTTTTGGTATAGAGAAAGTAACCAATAACAGGCACGGCAAGGTAACGTTCAATGATATACTGATTAGAGTCCTTTTGGATTCACAAACTGGGGACCAGATCCCCTCAGGGGTTAAATGACAAGTCAGACCAGCATTGCATATACTGTATAGGGATCAAACATGATCAAAAGAGAAGAAAGTTTATTTGGACCAGACCCCTTTTGGGGGGGCTATACTGTAAGTTAGACCTGCATCATATATATAGAAACATCACATATGCAGGAATCAAATATGAGTATATTTTTCCAGAGTGAGAAGTAAATGGAGAATTTTTTTTTCTGATACCAGACCCCTTTAGGGGGGCCATACTGCAAGTCAGACTAACATCATGTATATAGAAACATCACATTCACATATGCAGGAATCAAACATGAGCATATCTTTCCATAGAGAGAAATAAAGAAGGGTTTTTTTTGTTTTTGTTTTTTTTTCTTTCTTCGATATAATTGAATATGCAAGCTAACTGCTCTATAAAGGGGAGCGAAGTATAATGCTATTGTATAACAATGGGATTTTTATATGGTCTTTTGTATGTTTTTACTAACACAATTGTGAGGCGCAACCACAATAGATATAAACAAAGTGCAACTAGGGGTTAATCTTGCAACAAATAGAATATATGAAGTTTTGGCAGAGCGCCCGATGGTATCCATTTCGTGTCATGTTGAGATGTGTTTGATATTTGTTTCATCACAAGTTTCATCACAAGCATTATCTCACCAGTAATAGTTTGATGTTTCTGTGTACTTTCCCTTTGCCCTATAGCCTGTACAGCTGACAGTCATAGTAATTATTTGTTCTGCTACACCTATTTAAGCTGGTCCCACACTCTATTCAGATCATACCACTGACGAAGGCTCTGTGCAGCCGATACGCGTCTGGTTAGAGATGTGTATACCTGGCAATTTTTAATATGACTAAATAAAGGAAGATTACAAATTTTACTCTGCAAGCAAGCGTGGATTATACTTTTTCCTGCATGGAATTTTTTGTTGTCTCTGCAACCATTTTTAGAAATCTCCAAAAATACCATTAATATACAGTAATATATCAGCCTGCTCAAAGTAAACATCTGGAGCCTAAGTACCCGTGTTACATCTTCTAAGGCACAATATACTGAAAGACTAATCCCCAACAATGTTGACCATATCTATACACCATATTTATACAGCCGTGTGTTATACATACTGTATGTTACATCTCTATATACTGTTTTAGAATTATTAATGTATCTATATAATTAGCTCATTATATTCATCTTTTATGCTTACCCATTCACTCTTCCAGCTGTATCCTCCTCCTCCGAATCCTCCTCTTCATCCCCTTCCTCATCTACTTCTCTATTGGAAAAATAGCAGCAAACATGTCACATATTAATTGTAATGTCCATTGGGGACACAAGGTTACACAGAGACAGAGATTGGGATAATTAACTCCTTCCTTCCCTGCTACAGTGGCCGAGATCAGAGCAATCCCAGCCATTGAACCACTTAGATATCACAGTCAGTAGTAATGGGGACAACTAAGGGGGTTAGACAGGGTGTCTGTTGTCCCATCTGTGCCTCTGCAACGGGATCAAGGAGTGCAGATAGATTATTATGGCATAACGCAAGTATAGCAGAAGTATTATGTATTTATATCAACAAGTAAGTGATTTCATGATCAAGTTCCCTGGTGGGATTTTTAAAAAATGGGGAAAAAGTTACATAAAATGTTAAAAAAATATTTAAAAAATAAAAAGATATTTCCATTAAAAATGGATTATTATATCTAAAATACAAAACAATAGAAAGTGCATAAAATTGATATGGTGCAATTGTAACGACCAATACCAGAGAATGAATGCGCTATTTAGGGCACCAGCGGTTATGAGCCTATGAGCAAAAGCAATATCTGATCCGCCATGATTGCTTTATACACTTACATGATGGTACGCAGCCTTGGGCATCTCACAATCCTCCTGAATCCCCATGCCCTATAACAGAATATACATCTACAGTTAATCATCATTGATAAATTGTAACTTATTCTTCACTACTTCAATTATATTACATCAGGTTATACCCAATATAGATATAAATATATGTATATGGACTCATACAGCAGAGTCTACTACCGTGGTACTCTATAATAATGGCTCATATCCTAACACCATAGAATTATGGTGACTATTGTATAAGATAAATACCTGAACACATTCACCGCCGCCTTCACTCTCTTCTTCCATCTGTGGGAGGAAATGGAAACGATTATATATATATATATATATATATATCTATATATATATATATAGACAAAAGTATTTGGACACATTGAGGCATACTTTCCACAAGTTCTCTGTAAGTCTGGGCAGAAATAGCTCGCCATTCCTCATGCCAGGCTGTGAGAAGAGATTGTTGTGAAGATGGGCGTGGGTGGCTGTGTTGTACCCGTCGCTCCAGTTCATCCCACAAGTGCTTGATCGGATGAACGAATGGATTAATATTTTACCCATGCCCTTCCCAGCATACCGTTTGGCAAGCTCAGCATTTGCATATTTGCTGATTTTCTGCAGCTTCCAAATACTTTTGTCCATATAGTGTATATGCCGTTTATCACTACAGTGATTATTAGAAAAGATCCAGGTGGGCCCTAATTACGAAGGGGGCCACAACACATGCACACTCTTCATGGCTGACCATGGACCACCCAGGACTTTCTGCTACTTCGCTAGGTCTCTTAAGTCATCCAGCTCTGGCCACTGGAGGTGTTGGTAGTAGTAGTGCACACCAGCTTGCATTGTATTTGACCATTGTATTGGTTATATCATATATACATAAGACATTTCAGAAATGTGTATTTTATATATTTAAGTGTACAAAGGCATATTTGACTTTAGGTAACTGTAGGGCCTCATTTATAAAAACTATTTAAAAGTAAAACTATCTTTGTTGCCCTTAGCAAACAGTCAATGCAGAATTCTAATTTGTTGCTATGGGCAACAAGGTCAGTTTTCCTAATAAACAGTTTTTGATATCTGAGGCCCATGTGGAGTCAGTCAATAGTCTACACAATACAATGACATGTCACATTCCACAGTATTTTACAGTGATCCACTTACGCCAGATCTTCCTCATCCTCCTCCACAAACTCCTCCACCTCCTCCACAAACTCCTCCACCTCCTCCACAAACTCCTCAACTTTCTTCACCATCCTGTTAGAAAATAAAGAAGACAGTGAGAATTACACAGGCCAACTATCAGCTGAAAAATCGCACAAGTGACCCCTAGTTGTCCCTGTAAAAGTGGGACCCTACAAAGTAGTGGGAAATAAATCAGTCAGTAGTTGACAGTTGTTACAGTTCAGCTGACTGAAGTGAAGCAACTGATGAGCAACTTCTCGCTCAGTGTAAACAGGCAGTTGCTCATCTGCCTACTCACAGTTAATGGAGGTGGGCGGTCAGAAGAGATCTCCGCCTCCATTCACTGACCGACTATTGCTCCTGATAGTCATTGGGACGCTGCGCCCAACAGTTGTGTCATCTAAAAGTACCTTAGGGTGCCTGAAGGTCAACAGATTGTGCAGTTATAGGAAAAATATATTTACCTCACTCTCAAAAAATAACTCGCACACTCCAACTGGAAGAGCAGAAGAAAAGAAATCATTTTACTTAGGAAACATATAAGGAGAAATAATTACAAAACAGGAGCAAACGCCGAGCGTACCTCTCTCCAACGCTAACTACAAACTCTCTGTGGAATGTTGGCTCTGCAGCTCCCTATATAACATGCATCACACCACAATATGTGTGACATCCCGTGGGTTCCGTGACATCATCAGCAAGAGTGGCAGTTATCGAAACTGACCAATCACATTCCAGATAACTGAAATCAAGTGAAATTCTGCATCTCAGCTCCTAAAACCTAGAATAAACAAAGACAATTGTCATTTCTGATATACAATGAAATTGTGGGTCATTTATACTGATAAAAGTTCAATCATTCATACATCCTCATAGTATATTAATATAGCAGGGCACAGCACTGTATTGTACAAAGGACGAAGATATTCCAGTATACAGTATATTGTATATAATATTAGTATGGACCTCGTTTTATATATATTTATAAATATATGGAAGAAGGTTTAACACAAATACTGATAACTTGCTGCAACAAGTAATCTTAGGCCTCCTTACCACGGGCGGATTTGCATTGCTAAATCCAGAGTGGGATTCCGCCTCCGGATTTTGCAGCAAATCCAGCCCATATCATGCTCTGGGAAATGTGATTTCCTAACCCCCAGGATTGCGTCAATGGAAGTTGTCCATTGAGCACTGCGGACGTATCATGGGATCACAGAGCGCTGGCGGCTACTGTGCACAGGCGACAGGGTGCAGATAGGCGCATACGCAGTGCTGAACAGAATCCACCGGACAGATAAGCAAGGGTTACTGGCCAGGCACAGGGTCGGACTCCAATGCGGGAATTCCGCATGCGGGGTCCGACCCACCCGTGGGAAGGAGGCCTTCTCTTAACACAGAAAAAGTTATTGGAAAGGCAGTAAAACATTTTGTGCCACAGTTTATTTAAAAGGGCAAAATGTATTGATAAGAAATCCACAAATTTGGGAACAGAAGGCTTCATGAAAATAATCCTGCTTTATTCAAACAGTGCTCATTTTACAGAGTAAAACCTAGGAGAATGCATTTCAGCTCCTTATAGAGCCTTGATTACCTACCTTGACAGATAGGCTCACCACAGAGAATAGCGGCAAATGGCAGTATGCTGTGATTAAAATCCTGCAAGCGGAAAATCGCTATGATTCTCCGCTCGTGGACGTCGGGGCTGCGCTTACCATAGTAGTCCATGGAAAGCGTTCACTGCATTTCCCGCAGCCGGAGTATCGCCACGCGAATCGCAGTTAAAAATTGCACGTGGACAGTAGGCCTTAAGGATCATCTCCTGACTGATTTTCTGTTTCCTGGGATTTTTAAAGTTTTTGGCTGCTCCTGAGCTGTTCAAGTTGGAGTTTTTTATTTTCCTAACATGTTCTGTTATGCGTGTTCTAATTTTTCTTGTTGTGCATCCCACATAGATAATATTAGAAGCGGTGCACGTTATTATATATGGCATTCTCAGAATTGCAATTTATAAATCTTTTTAATCTTAAATTCTTTATTGCCCTCATTGTTACCAAAAGTACCTTTTTTAAGGGCCAAATGGCAGATGCTACAGAGAGAATTGCCGCATTTATAAAAGCCCCTATTTGTCAGCCAATGAGATTTTCTGAGATGGGAGATATACATACTAGGAGATAAAATATCTCCTAGATTTTTATTTTTCCTTGCAACGAATGAAACCCCTTCATCCAAGATGTCATTGGTAATCTCGTCTTGCCTCGAAATTGGAAGAAACTTATAAAAAAGTTTTCTGATGTTCTGAAAATTACTATTAATGTTGAAAGTCTATTTTTGTTCTTATTCACTATGGTTCATTTATTATCTTTTAATAATTGATCTCTGTAGACGGCATTTACTTTTTAAAATGTTTTTTTTAGGATGGACTGTCCAAAACCCCGTTCTTGTAGCCTTCGCTAAATCTAATTTTTCTCTGTTACATATTTCGCTGGATCAGAGCAGGCTCTTTTAGCTCTGATGAACTCTGCAGGGATCGATTCACCCTGTGAAAAATTGAGTTCGTGGGTGGATCGATCCCTGCAACCTCTTGTCTGTAGAGTACCAGGCTTTTTACGTGACAGCAAGAGTGTAATTCAGCAGACACAGAGCTTGCAATGGAAATCGAGTTACCAGTGGATACTATGCAACGTTGTGGATTTATGCTCGACCATATCACACCATGTGGTGTTGGAGGCAGTCCATAATCATTCAAAAGAATTTAGCAAGTACACAATGCAATTGAAGGAATGTATAGTTTTTTCAGTGGAATTTTTGTTGAAACATTATTTTTTTTTCTTTTGATAATGATTTTCATTTGCAGATTTCTGTAGACCCCATGGGCTCCAGATTCTCACCGACTATAGTGAACCTGGTGATGAGCTGGTGGGAGAGCATATTTATTTTTACAGAAAATAATCAATTTTTTTGCCACATGGTGTGGTATGCCCGATTTATAGATAATATTGTCATTGCGTGGGAATGGTTTGTGGGTTGATAATCTATATATATAAAAGTGAAAGCCCTCACTGACTGACTGACTCGCCACTAATTCTCTAACTTACCGCTGTTGTACAAGCATGAAATTTGGCAGGAGCATTCTTAAGGTCCTAAATCGGGTCACAACTCGATTATTCAATGCTAAGTGCAAAAGAATTGGCACCCCAGTATAATACATAGTAACATAATAGGTTAGGCTGAATGAAGACAATGTCCATCCAGTACAGCCTGGTTTAACCTCCCCCTTATTGGTCCAGAGAAAGGCAAAAAAAAAACCCTGCCAGCCAATTAGCTCCTATGGAGAAAAAAGTTTCCTCCCTGACTCCATATGGCAGCCAGAGTAATCCCTGGATCAACATTTGAGATAAACAACCCCACTGGTCAACTAATGTCTATATCCTGTAATATTGTAGCGCTCTAGAAAGATGTCTAGTCCCCTGTTAAACTCCTCTATGAATTTTGCCATTACCACATCCTCAGGCAGAGAGTTCCACAGAACCCTCTTCTATGTTGGTGATGAAGCCTGCTTTCTTCTAGACATAGAGGATGCCCTCTTGTTACCGTCACAGTCCTGGGTATAAACAGATCATGGGAGAAATCCTTGTATTGAATCATTACTTTTGTAGGTAAATTTGTAGATCCCTACTAGAATGTGCTCTATGCTTGTCAATGCTGCCCAGTGTGCTACTTGTGCAGTGTATGCGGTCCTTGATCAGCCGACCGAGTGTGCATACTGTTGTGCAAGATGCATGCGCGTCGCACATTTGAAAGCCCAAATCGTGGATCTAAGTGAGTTACTGGCAACACTGAGATACATTGACAACATGGAAAGGAGTTTGCTGCTCACTGAACAGGCACTCACTGGGGTTTGGGCGGATGGTAGTTTGGAAGAGCAGGGGGAACAGGCAGCTAGAAGGGGTAAAGGAAAGAGAACCAGGGAGGCTAGTCATGATCTGTCACACTCCAACAAGTTAGCAAAGTTGGCAGACGAGGGGGGTGCCATTACAAAGCCAGCACTGCTGCAGCACGACATGCCCTCCGAATGCCAGGGAGATGGCTGCTCCAGTAAGAAGGGGACAGGGAGTGCAGGGCAAGCTAGACAGGTCATAGTGGTGGGGGACTCAATTATAATGGGGATAGATTAGCCAATCTGCCACAAAGACAGGGATCGTTGAACGGTGTGATGTCTTCCTGGCGCTCAAGTTTGACACATCGCAGATCGGGTTGACAAATTACTGGGAGGGGCTGGTGAAGATCCAGACATCATGTTGCACATTGGCACCAAATGAACAAATTAGAGGTCAATGGAGGGCCCTCAAAAACGATTTCAGGAACCTAGGATCCACGCTTAGGGGTGAGGACCTCCATGGTAGTTTTCTTGGAAATACTACCTGTACTACAAGCCACACTAAAAACGCAGCAGGATCTTAGGGAGGTAAACAAGTGGCTCCGGAGTTGGTGTAAGAAGGAGAGGCTTGGGTTCCTGGAGAACTGGGCTGATTTTGCTGTCGGCTACAGGCTCTACCATGGGGACAGGCTGCATCTCAATGGGGAGGGTGCAGCTTTACTGGGGGAGATGATAACTAGGAGGCTGGAGAAGTGTTTAAACTAGGGACTGGAGGAGAGGGCACCAAGAGAAATAGGGGGGTAGATAATGTAGACAGCGACCTGGGATCAAGTGATTAAGTAATGAAAGTGGGGGTAGAGCAGGGGGTGGGGGTAGTACAGTTTGAACTGGTAGAACAGCTAATAGGACCAGAAGTAGAACAATTAATATAAAGATTACCAACCACACTATGAATTGTATGGCAACAAATGCAAGAAGTCTGATCAGTAAAGTGGGTGAGCTCAAAGCAAGAATATCTGAAGAAAATTATGATATAGTTGGAATAACGTAAACATGGTTTGATGATAAGTGTGATTGGGCGTGAACTTACAGGGTTACAATTAGAGATGAGCGAGCACCAAAATGCTCGGGTGCTCGTTACTCGGAAAGAACTTTTCGCGATGCTCGAGGGTTCGTTTCGAATAACGAACACCATTGAAGTCAATGGGCGACCCGAGCATTTTTGTATTTCGCCGATGCTCGCTAAGGTTTTCATGTGTGAAAATCTGGGCAATTCAAGAAAGTGATGGGAACGACACAACAACGGATAGGGCAGGCGAGGGGCTACGTGTTGGGCTGCATCTCAAGTTCACAGGTCCCACTATTAAGCCACAATAGCGGCAAGAGTGGGCCCCCCCCCCCCCTCCCAACAACTTTTACTTCTGAAAAGCCCTCATTAGCAATGCATACCTTAGCTAAGCACCACACTACCTCCAACAAAGCACAATCACTGCCTGCATGACACTCCACTGCCACTTCTCCTGGGTTACATGCTGCCCAACCGCCCCCCCCTCCCCCCCACAGCGCACACCAAAGTGTCCCTACGCAGTCTTCAGCTGCCCTCATGCCACACCACCCTCATGTCTATTTAGAAGTGCGTCTGCCATGACGAGGAGCCGCAGGCACACACTGCAGAGGGGTTGGCACGGCTAGGCAGCGACCCTCTTTAAAAGTGGTGGGGCGATAGCCCACAATGCTGTACAGAAGCAATGAGAAATAGAATCCTGTGCCACCGCCATCAGGAGCTGCACACGTGGGCATAGCAATGGGGAACCTATGTGCCACACACTATTCATTCTGTCAAGGTGTCTCTGCATGCCCCAGTCAGACTGGTAATATGTACCTTAACAGTAACCGCGTTGGTGGTAATGTGGTGGTGACTGCGGACCTAGTAGCGCGGTTTTATTTTGTTGGTTTTCGGAATGTGGCCAGGATTAAGTGGGCCGTGGCGGGGGGATGGTGGGGGGGCTCTCTTGTAGTGTCGGTAAAGGTGAAATTCTTGGACTGGCACCAGACGAACCAATGCAAAGGCATTTGCCAAGAATGTTTTCCCTGTTGGAGGAGGAGGGGGATGTTTTTGAGGCACTACGTGTCCTCTCCACGTGTCCGTGGTTATATGCACCTTAACAGTAACCGCGTTGGTGGGAAATGGCCTCGCCGCCATCATGTCTTTGGGAAGCCTCTGTTTCCACACCCCAGAGACATACCATTAGCAGCGGTATAGGCAGAGCCCAGAATTCGTAACATTTCTGCCGTAGCATTAGGACAGGCCCCACTAACATATCACTAGCAGCATTATAGCGGGAGCACAGTCTTCGTTCCATGTCAGCAATAGTAGCACTCAAGACAGGCCCCAGTAACAATTCCGAAGCAGCATTATAGCGGGAGCGCAGTCTTCGTTCCATGTCAGCAATAGTAGCACTCAAGACAGGCCCCACTAACATATCACTAGCAGCATTATAGCGGGAGCGCAGTCTTCGTTCCATGTCAGCAATAGTAGCACTCAAGACAGGCCCCAGTAACAATTCCGAAGCAGCAGTACAGCGGGAGCGCAGTCTTCGTTCCATGTCAGCAATAGTAGCACTCAAGACAGGCCCCAGTAACAATTCCGAAGCAGCAGTATAGTGGGAGCGCAGTCTTAGTTCCATTTCAGTAGCTGCAGTATAGCCAAGGCCCAAGTTACATTTACGTAGCTAAAGTGTAGGCCAACCCCACACATACTTCTGTACCATGAGTGCAGGCGAAGAACATACAAATTGCTATGATTACACTATAGGTGAGGGCCCCAAAAAATTGGTGTACCAACAGTACTAATGTACCTCAGTAAAAATTGGCCATGCCCAACCAAGATGGCAGGTGAAACCCATTAATCGCTTTGGTTAATGTGGCTTAAGTGGTAACTAGGCCTGGAGGCAGCCCAGTTTAACGAAAAATTGGTTCAAGTTAAAGTTTCAACGCTTTTAAGAGCATTGAAACATATAAAAATTGTTTAGAAAAATTAGATGAGTGAGCCTTGTGGCCCTAAGAAAAATTGCCCGTTCAGCGTGATTACGTGAGGTTTCAGGAGGAGGAGGAGGAATATTAGACACAGATTGATGAAGCAGAAATGTCCCCGTTTTGGATGGTGAGAGAGAACGTAGCTTCCATCCGCGGGTGCAGCCTACGTATTGCTTACGTATCGCTGCTGTCCGCTGGTGGAGAAGAGAAGTCTGGCGAAATCCAGCCTTTGTTCATCTTGATGAGTGTTAGCCTGTTGGCACTGTCGGTTGACAGGCGGGTACGCTTATCTGTGATGATTCCCCCAGCCGCACTAAACACCCTCTCCGACAAGACGCTAGCCGCAGGACAAGCAAGCACCTCCAGGGCATACAGCGCTAGTTCAGGCCACGTGTCCAGCTTCGACACCCAGTAGTTGTAGGGGGCAGAGGCGTCACCGAGGATGGTCGTGCGATCGGCTACGTACTCCCTCACCATCCTTTTACAGTGCTCCCGCCGACTCAGCCTTGACTGGGGAGCGGTGACACAGTCTTGCTGGGGAGCCATAAAGCTGGCCAGGCCCTTAAAGACTGTTGCACTGTCTGGGCTGTACATGCTGCTCGATCTACGCACCTCCCCTGCTACCTGGCCCTCGGAACTGCACCTTCTGCCACTAGCGCTGTCGGATGGGAATTTTACCATCAGCTTGTCCGCCAGGGTCCTGTGGTATAGCAACACTCTCGAACCCCTTTCCTCTTCGGGAATGAGACTGGGAAGGTTTTCCTTATAGCGTGGGTCGAGCAGTGTGTACACCCAGTAATCCGTAGTGGCCAGAATGCGTTGAATGCGAGGGTCACGAGAAAGGCATCCTAACATGAAGTCAGCCATGTGTGCCAGGGTACCTGTACGCAACACATGGCTGTCCGCACTAGGAAGATCACTTTCAGGATCCTCCTCCTCCTCCTCCTCCTCCTCAGGCCATACACGCTGAAATGATGACAGGCAAGCAGCATGGGTACCGTCAGCAGTGGGCCAAGCTGTCTCTTCCCCCTCCTCCTCATCCTCCTCATCCTCCTCCTCCTCCTCCTGAACGCGCTGAGATATAGACAGGAGGGTGCTCTGACTATCCAGCGACATACTGTCTTCCCCCGGCTCTGTTTCCGAGCGCAAAGCGGCTGCCTTTATGGTTTGCAGGGAACTTCTCAAGATGCATAGCAGAGGAATGGTGACGCTAATGATTGCAGCATCGCCGCTCACCACCTGGGTAGACTGATCAAAGTTTCGAAGGACCTGGCAGATGTCTGCCAACCAGGCCCACTCTTCTGAAAAGAATTGAGGAGGCTGACTCCCACTGCGCCGCCCATGTTGGAGTTGGTATTCCACTATAGCTCTACGCTGCTCATAGAGCCTAGCCAACATGTGGAGCGTAGAGTTCCACCATGTGGGCACGTCGCACAGCAGTCGGTGCACTGGCAGATTAAAGCGATGTTGCAGGGTGCGCAGGGTGGCAGCGTCCGTGTGGGACTTGCGGAAATGTGCGCAGAGCCGGCGCACCTTTACGAGCAGGTCTGACAAGCGTGGGTAGCTTTTCAGAAAGCGCTGAACCACCAAATTAAAGACGTGGGCCAGGCATGGCACGTGCGTGAGGCTGCCGAGCTGCAGAGCCGCCACCAGGTTACGGCCGTTGTCACACACGACCATGCCCGGTTGGAGGCTCAGCGGCGCAAGCCAGCGGTCGGTCTGCTCTGTCAGACCCTGCAGCAGTTCGTGGGCCGTGTGCCTCCTATCTCCTAAGCTGAGTAGTTTCAGCACGGCCTGCTGACGCTTGCCCACCGCTGTGCTGCCACGCCGCGCGACACCGACTGCTGGCGACGTACTGCTGCTGCTGACACATCTAGATTGCGAGACAGAGGTTGAGGAGGAGGAGGGTGCTTTAGTGGACGAAGCATACACCGCCGAACATACCACCACCGAGCTGGGGCCCGCAATTCTGGGGGTGGGTAGGACGTGAGCGGTTCCAGGCTCTGACTCTGTCCCAGCTTCCACTAAATTCACCCAATGTGCCGTCAGGGAGATGTAGTGGCCCTGCCCGCCTGTGCTTGTCCACGTGTCCGTAGTTAAGTGGACCTTGCCACTAACCGCATTGGTGAGGGCGCGTACAATGTTGCGGGAGACGTGGTCGTGCAGGGCTGGGACGGCACATCGGGAAAAGTAGTGGCGACTGGGAACTGAGTAGCGCGGGGCCGCCGCCGCTATCATAGCTTTGAAGGACTCCGTTTCCACAACCCTATACGGCAGCATCTCAAGGCTGATAAATTTGGCTATGTGGACGGTTAACGATTGAGCGTACGGGTGCGTGGTGGTGTACTTGCGCTTGCGCTCCAACACTTGCGCTAGCGACGGCTGAACTGTGCGGTGCGAGACATTGCTGGATGGGGCCGAGGACAGCGGAGGTGAGGGTGTGGGTGCAGGCCATGAGACGGTTGTGCCTGTGTCCTGAGAGGGAGGTTGGATCTCAGTGGCAGGTTGGGGCACAGGGGGAGAGGCAGCGGTGAAAACCAGAGGCGGTGAACGCCCTTCGTCCCACCTTGTGGGGTGCTTGGCCATCATATGTCTGCGCATGCTGGTGGTGGTGAGGCTGTTGGTGGTGGCTCCCCGGCTGATCTTGGCGCGACAAAGGTTGCACACCACTGTTCGTCGGTCGACAGGCGTCTCTGTGAAAAACTGCCAGACCTTAGAGCACCTCGGCCTCTGCAGGGTGGCATGGCGCGAGGGTGTGCTTTGGGAAACACTTGGTGGATTATTCGGTCTGGCCCTGCCTCTACCCCTGGCCACCGCACTGCCTCTTGCAACCTGCCCTGCTGATGCCCTTGCCTCCCCCTCTGAAGACCTGTCCTGAGTAGGCGTTGCACACCAGGTGGGGTCAGTCACCTCATCGTCCTGCTGCTCTTCCTCCGAATCCTCTGTGCGCTGCTCCCTCGGACTTACTGCCCTTACTACTACCTCACTGCAAGACAACTGTGTCTCATCGTCATCGTCCTCCTCACCCACAGAAAGTTCTTGAGACAGTTGGCGGAAGTCCCCAGCCTCATCCCCCGGACCCCGGGAACTTTCGAATGGTTGGGCATCAGTGACGATAAACTCCTCTGGTGGGAGAGGAACCACTGCTGCCCAATCTGAGCAGGGGCCCGAGAACAGTTCCTGGGAGTGTTCCCGCTCCTGAGCATGTGTCATTGTAGTGGAGTGAGGAGGCTGGGAGGAAGGAGGAGCAGCAGATAGAGGATTCGGATTTGCAGCAGTGGACGGCGCAGAACTGTGGCTGGATGATAGCTTGCTCGAAGCACTTTCTGCCATCCAGGACAGGACCTGCTCACACTGCTCATTTTCTAATAAAGGTCTCCCGCGTGGACCCATTAATTGGGCGATGAATGTGGGGACGCCAGAAACGTGCCTCTCTCCTAATCGCGCAGCAGTCGGCTGCGACACACCTGGATCAGGAGCTCGGCCTGTGCCCACACCCTCACTTGGGCCTACGCGTCCTCGGCCACGTCCACGTCCACGTCCTCTAGGCTTACCCCTATCCCTCAGCATGCTGTATTACCAGTGATTTGATTTCCCAGGCAGGAAATAAATTGGCGCAAGCCTGCAGGCCAAATATAATGTTTTCGCTTTTTTGCAAAGGGAAGGCCCCACTGCGTATATTCAATGAACAATACGTTTAATAACTGTGGTGTGGCCCTGAAAAAGTGTCACACAACTTTAGTGTAGTAGAGTTATTAACTCTGGCAGAGCAGGTATTTGCCAGTCAGGAAAGACAATGGCGCAAGCCTGCAGTAAACCGTAGCTGGTTGCGTCTGATTTTTGTACGTTGTCCACGCAGCACACACGTACCCGGAGACCTTAGGACTGACACAGGCAGGCCAAATATAATTTCTTTTCCTTTTTTGCAAAGGGAAGGACCCACTGCGTATATTCAATGAACAATAACTTTTAGAACTGTAGTGTGGCCCTGAAAAAGTCACACACAACTTTAGTGTAGCAGAGTTATTAACTCTAGCAGAGCAGGTATTTGCCAGTCAGGAAAGACAATGGCGCAAGCCTGCAGTAAACCGTAGCTGGTTGCGTCTGATTTTTGTACGTTGTCCACGCAGCACACACGTACACGGAGACCTTAGGACTGACACAGGCAGGCCAAATATAATTTCTTTTCCTTTTTTGCAAAGGGAAGGACCCACTGTGTATATTCAATGAACAATAACTTTTAGAACTGTAGTGTGGCCCTGAAAAAGTGACACACAACTTTAGTGTGGCAGAGTTATTAACTCTAGCAGAGCAGGTATTTGCCAGTCAGGAAAGACAATGGCGCAAGCCTGCAGTAAACCGTAGCTGGTTGCGTCTGATTTTTGTACGTTGTCCACGCAGCACACACGTACACGGAGACCTTAGGACTGACACAGGCAGGCCAAATATAATTTCTTTTCCTTTTTTGCAAAGGGAAGGACCCACTGCGTATATTCAATGAACAATAACTTTTAGAACTGTAGTGTGGCCCTGAAAAAGTCACACACAACTGTAGTGTAGCAGAGTTATTAACTCTAGCAGAGCAGGTATTTGCCAGTCAGGAAAGACAATGGCGCAAGCCTGCAGTAAACCGTAGCTGGTTGCGTCTGATTTTTGTACGTTGTCCACGCAGCACACATGTACACGGAGACCTTAGGACTGACACATGCAGGCCAAATATAATTTCTTTTCCTTTTTTGCAAAGGGAAGGACCCACTGCATATATTCAATGAACAATAACTTTTAGAACTGTAGTGTGGCCCTGAAAAAGTGACACACAACTGTCGTAGAATTCCTTTGCGGAATCACGGCTTACTCAATTTGGAATGTTTACACCCTTCCATATTAATTCTGAATTGATAATGCGCATAAGAAGTTTCCACACTGACACGAGGTTCAGCATGCATAGCTTCCTCAATTCTAACTTTAATGATCGGCGTGTAGCCTGTTTTAAGAGTTTAACACATCCGCCCATCTGGGCAGGTCAAAGATTACATAGATACAACGTATTGTTTAATTATTGGATAAGCATCTTGCAATTCTTCCATCCTCCGGTAATCTGTGATTGGCCATCAGGTGGTGGATGAGATGAGTGGGTTGTCTTGGAGCCACGTGTGGTTCCTTCGATATGATTGGATGTTACATCATGAACTATAAATTGCACAAACCTCCCATGTTATTTGCATACGTTTCCAGTAAAATTGCTTGGGTAATTTCTGCGGTTGTCCATGTCTGAGTTACTGTCCTCCAAAGTTGCAAAACAGATGGAAAATGTAACGTGTTTATACTATATATTATCTTGTCAGCGTTTTGAGTACAGAAGTTTCATGTTGGCTTCCCCATGTCAGCAGAGTTATAAAACAGATATTTTCATATGAGCGGAAGTACCTATTGCATAACTGTAAGAACATTATGTTTGTAGCAAGACAGAAAGCAAATATGTATACAGAATGTTAAATTGACAACTGTCTACTGCCAAGGCCCACCGATCCATATAGATATATACTGGGCTTCCACCACAGACCCCCCTTGAAACTATCTGTTTCACTAAACTCGCCCTACTCCGTCCCACCCCAATCCCCCACCGCTGACCCTAGACTCGCATTGTGTTGTAGACGACTGGGCCTATTACTGCCATGGGGGTATAGGATGGTTCAACATCATCCCATTCTGGATCCCTGATGACGACGGTTGCGCTGACAGTGGGCTTTTTGTTGGACGTCGTAGTGGGACAGGTGGACCAGGTAGTCATCAGGGTCGGAATACACTGTATGCAACGACAAACAGAAATTAGGATGACTATAAAGGTGACAAATATAATCAGGTTAGGAGAGGTGCGACTTTCACTATTTCAGGTAAACACTGCATAACTTGTATAGAACCCCGCCTTCTTGACGTTACCTCGATTCATCAACAAGAGTGCAAAGTCAGGACTATCTAATTACTGATCAATATGACTAAACCCCTGTCTCATTAGTAAGTGCATGATCATATATATTAGTCTGGAAGGAAAGAGCTACAAGCTGATTATTCCCACTTCCCTTTCCCAGAGGCTGCAAGGTAACAGGACCAGGGGCGTTGTAACACCGGCATGTTGCGTGGACATAAGCAGAGTGCACTGCAGATAAAATAAAGCAAAATCTTAGCGAAAACCTATCACAGTGTTCTAAATACACAATGTTTCAAAACTTATTTTTCTATATTTTTCCCTTCTCCTGTTAGGTACCTAACTGAGGAAAACAGACTAAGGTTAGCTCTTTTTAGTTAGTGCGGTCAGCTTCTTAATGGCAACTGCGTTTTTACCTGTGGGTGACATTTTGTCTGGAATGTAGGTACAAGTCTCCCCTATCATCTTACAGACACTCCCTTTTTTGGCTAAAATCGTACCTAGTGCCATTCTATTTTGAAAAGTCGTAGTCGAGGTAGGTTCTATTGGTCGACTAGTCCCTATAAGGCGTCTCTAGTATAATTTATAAACCGCTGTTAATTATAATAAACATAATTAATCCAGTCAACATTTATTTACCCTAATGATCGGGAAAATGGACTCGAATCTAGTTTTAACTTGGTCTCTAATTTTTAAAACTTGTCAGGTACCCCCCTTGGCTATCCTATGATGTCAATGTATACGTGTAGATCAAAACTATCACCAGGAGCCTCTCTTCTCACTCTAATGTGCTGTACTAGAAGTACATACTAGTAGTGTGCACATGTACGCACGGCGTGGGACTCCCTAATCTTCACCCACACCATTGTCCCTCCTGGAGATAGTCCTAATGGTGAACACGTCCAGGTCGCTTCACCCTTGCGTCAGGGTTTTCCCACTGCCCGTAAGTCCCTACTCCTAAAAGGGGAGGGATCCCTACCTCACCTCAGAAGGAGGCCATGGATTCCCTGGGCTTATTTCCGGGCATCCATACCCTCTATCTGTACGAGTTAACACCCCACAGGGTGTGCCCTCGCCGGAACCTAAGGTCTTCTGCACTTTCCCTAGGCAAATGGGAAGTCCACTGACAGTCCATCTTATGAGACTGAGGCAGGCGCAGTACTGGTACATTTCTCCATTCTTCTGGTAACGTACCTGGTTGGCATTATCGGAACTGGCTCTTCATCTTTTTCAAACAAGGGAAACATTGGTCACATTAAAGGGAGAATACACGTACAGGAAATTACATACCCCACCTCTCTCTGCGAAAATCATATCCACGGCCACTCTATTTTGGAACGCCATGGATGCAGTGGGCCCTAACTGGTTAGCTAACCCTTGCAAAGCATCTCTGGTGTAGTTTACAAACCTCTGCTGATTGTAAGAGAAATAATTCATCCAATCTACATTATTATTAACAGTGACAAAAGCAAATGAGGAATCAAAACCTGCTTTAACCTGATCTCTAGAATTAAATTAATCTCGCTCCCCCCTTGGCACTCCTATTACATCTATGTGTACATGTGGATCAAAGTTACCACCTGGAGCGTCAACGTCTCTCTTAGCACGATGCAGTGTTGGATTCTCACCCTCAGTGTAGGCTTCATATTGCACATTTGATTGTATTAATTTGTTCTGAAACAGGGGGCTAGTGTACAGTAGTCAAAGGTGTGTGTTAGAGGAATTGTACCACATTATAGCATGTAAAGGATATGCAGGATCATTATTTTTTTCAGTGCGAAGTGTGGATCCAAGTGGGCTTTCCTTTGAGCTTGACTGCAGTTGGGGTGGTGAACAACATCTGGTAGGGACATTCAAACAGGGTTTCTCTCTTAAACTTTTCCACATAGACCCTGTCACCTGGTTTTAGATTGTGACACTCATCTGTAGGACCTGGGGAAAAGCAGAGACTGCAGAATGCATTACTAACAATTCCTTGGAGAGGCCTATGACAAAATTAACAAGAAAATCATTCCCCAAATTCAGCTACTGTGGCATGTACCCTCCTGGGAAAAAGAAAAACTAATGAAAGACACTCAATTCAAAATTTACCCATTTTCTCTATTGCCTTTTGTATCTACTTTCCCACTACTCCGTGGATGGTAGGGTGTGTGAAAAGCCTGAAATATACCCAAAACAGACATGATGTGTTGCATTATTTCACCTGTGAAGTGTGTACCTTTGTTCGACTCAATCACTTCTGGTACCCCATATCTGCAGATTACCTCATTCATGAATTTCTGTGTGGTTATCTGCTCATTTACCTTAGTATCCGGGTGGGCCTCCAACCTGAAAAAGACTCGAGCAACAACAAGCACATATTCATACTCCCCAACAGGTGTGAGCTGAATGTGGTCAAATTGGCAATCTCTGAAATGGGTAGAGTGGTCAAGGCAAGTGTTATATGGCCACCTTACTTCTGTCCGGACTCGCATATGGCAAAGATCATGCTAACTGGACAAATGATGCAGCAGCTACAGAGAACCCAGGTGTCACCCATTCTTGTTCAGTGTCGCCGTCATCGCTGCTTTTAATTCTGTGTACCAGCTGGGCCATCATGGGGAACAGGGACCTCTGTAGGCAAGTTCTGTTGATTGTTCGCCATACGCCGTCCTGTTCTGTCGCTCCCGTCTTTTAGCCCATCTGCTTTCTTTCCTCGTTGACTTGTAACTGTAAAGTCCTTGACATATCAAAGTCCAAAGTTTTTATCAAAGTCCAAAGTTTTTATTAAAGTCCAAAGTTTTTATCAAAGTCCAAAGTTTTTATTAAAGTCCAAAGTTTTTATCAAAGTCCAAAGTTTTTATCACTGACTCATGCTGTCAGTATCTATTCTTCTTTCTTCCACGGCTTGAGGGCCGCTGCCTTTGCTGTGTTGTCGGCGAGGGTGTCATCTCTCGCTTCTCCGTTGTAGAAATCGGTGTGGATTCTCCATTGCCAGGTAGTAGTAGTAGGGTTTCCATGAGACTCTGCACCGCTGCACCATTCTTAATTGGCTGTCCTACTGAGATAACAAGCTGTCTGGCCTTCCATGTTGGGCCATAATCATGAGCTATGCCAAATGCATTCCAGGAGTCAGTGTAAAAAGTTGCCGACTTACCTTCTACCACTCCACCCGCCTCAGTGAGGGCCTCCGGTTCCGCTTCTTGCCCTGAGACATGCGGAGGCAGAGCTTCTGCGTTTAGGACATCTTGTTGTGTGACCTCTGCATATCTGGTTCGGAATCATCAATCCTCACCCTGATACCATCTACAAAAGAAAGCTCAAAATATGCATCATTAACAGTGTGTACATCACTACAATAATGCACAGAATTTTAAACAATTTAAAAAAAAAAATAGCTGATCTGCCATACTCAAATCACCTATGCCTCCCCTCCCCCCAGGAATACCTGATTAAAAGAAGAGTAGCCGGATTCAAGGTATTACAACATTGGGAAGAAATATTGGGGGAGGCATGGAAAGAGCACATTGTAGCCGGATCTAATAGGCCAGAGATAAGTGCTTGGGTTGCACTTGCATGAGTATGTTCTGGGTGTCATTTGGGGTGTGGACCACTAGGGGTAGTCCAATACCAACTTAGAAGATTTGTCAACCATTGCCTGTACTGCTGCCACCGCACAAGCAGATGAGGGAGCTCCTCGAGTCACTGGATCCACCCTCATGGCTGTGGTTGTCCTCCGTGCTTTTGTGTCAATACTGTCATATGGCCGGCAGTATGAAACAAGGCCCAGAAAGGTGCGGAATTTGGCAACGGGTGTATGTACAGGTATGGCCTGCAGAACTTGGTTAGTCTTTGGAGGCCTCCAGGCCTTACAGCCTTCTGCAAGAGAAATTAACAGTGAAATTGTGGCCGGTTGGCAGTTTTTTCCAAAGCATCAGCACACAGCACCTAACATATGTGGCTGACCTTTTTTTTTTTTTTTTTTTTTTTTTTTTAAACTAGGGGGATACTGTTTGACCCAGGGGTGTGTATCTGGGTCTCGTATATATTATCATGGTCGATACATTCAATTTCCCTATGCCTGTCTTGTGGGTGTCCCATAATTCGTCAGGAACCGTGGAAAGCTGAGTTTGAGACAGGAGGAAAAAACAAAAACTTTTTCTTCTGGCTATCTATGATTCTTACCCCCTCCTTGGATAAGAGACGTGTTCTTGCATCATCAAGCTCCACCCCTCTGAGAGTGGCTAATCACTTACTTCCTTATTCTCTCATTCAATGTTTGGCAGTCCTTGGGTACACATCACAACTCAATAAAGATAAAGTCTTATGCACCACACAATTTACATTTTACAAATTACGGGTCAATCTGCCCCGTTCCTCCTGTGGATACCTGGCCTTATCGTTACCTGCTTGTTTCCTATTCCTTGGCTTCTCTACCGTCTCTCTTACTCCCTGTAGTTTATTTATTTATTTATTGTCTGTGAATATACGTTACTTGTGCTGGGACTACAGGGCAAGTAACTTCCTCTTTTTAAGTCTCTCGCTCATGTGACAGCCCAGCGACAGGATTATTAGGGAGAACGGCTAATTTTTACTTTTACAACAGTTTTTGTCCCAGACTTCCGGCGACTGGGCAGATGCAGTCTTAGATGCCGGGCATCTTCATCTGATTGGTAATGTACTGCAATTCTCTCTATTCACTAAACTGGTGTCTTTGGCGTGTATTAATACAGACGCCATTGCAGCCCACCTTCACTTCCTCTTTTCTGACACTTAGGGAAATTCTAACATCTAATGCATAAATCTTATGTTGTAACCTTACGGTCACAGCGGTGACCACCTAACATTGTATGTGGTTACAATTGAATTGGGGACTGCTAACATGTACGCTGTTGGGGACTTGGCAAACATAGACGTATTTTCTTGTGGGCATGGTGGGCTACGCAGTCTGTTACAGTTACAGTTTGTATTCTCAAGAGCCCCCTCAGGATGTGAGTGGCATATAACTTTTTACATTTATATGACGGATGTATTTGTCTGAAGGATTAGGTTACATAACAAGCCATCCGCAGTAGTTTTAACATCCAACAGTAGTTATTTATTACAGCACAGGAATTGCTCCGCTTCTATTAAGAGTTCCACTTCCTCTTTTTAAATGAAGTTAGCAGCCTCTTTTTTTTTTTTCCTTCCTCCAAACTCACTTACGGGCACAAGCCTATACTTCTATGCTATTATTAACGTTTAACAATTCAAAGGCAACACAGTTTAGTAGTCTGTCTTTTACTAGAAGGGATCCAATAATGCAACCTAACCTATAAAGTCCAAACCCACAGCGCGCCGCTGTGTACGGTGCATCATCTTGGCTATACCCAGCCAATGCATTCTCATTGCTAACACTCCCTTCTTACAGTTTAGCAGGACTGATACTAATTCTATATAACAACTCAGCAGGATTAGCTCTACACAACAGACAAGCACACTAACTTTATATAAAGGACAGGTAGGACGTTTTAAACACACAGAAAGATTGCTTGATTAATCAATGATAACTTGACTCTCCACCCCTTCCACACTTTTCTCGAGGGTGTAAGAATTAACCTTGGTACATTGTTTGCTGCCTTTCAATTTCAATCATGGCAGCCAGATTCATGATTATAGAAGTCTCCTCAGACGCCGGACACAGTATGCCCCGCCCTAGAGTCTAGCATTTCTGTCGCTACACAGTTTATCAATCTACCCTCAGACGGAGGGATCTACTCGTGGACATTTAAACGATAAACAAATATTTGTGGACACACACAAATAGACAGAGCACCAGTACGGCTGGCTTTAGTCTTACTGCCCCTCGGGATCCGGTCTGTCAGTTCCCTTTCTTCGGAAGCCTTTTACCAGACTTTACCGAAGTAGCAATACCTGCCCAGACGTTTGACGGCTTCCTTACTCTTAGGCTTTGTAACCAAACCAGACCAGAGCAGGACAGCCTTTCCGTCAAACTACCCTCACGGGTCCCTTACTCTTAGGTTTTGTAACCAAACCTGGACCGAGTAATCGGGACACCTGCGCAGGGTCAACCCCCCCCTTAAGGCAGCTACTGACCTCGCCACTCGACCAGTACTCTCAACACACCAGGCATGTAAACATTCCTTTATATCTTATGACAGGTTCTTATCATGTGATCGAGACTTAAAGAAGTACCTGTCGTCGTGCGTCTCCAAATCTATCGGCCTGGCACGGCACATAGGCAAGCCCGGAGTTAGCCACACAGGTATTGATAATTAATTTATCCTACCGTGTATTTGGTGGGCCCGCTAAGTCCAAGGTTGTCCATGTCCATGCCTTGTGTCCGATTTCTTCGGAGCCTATCGATCACAGCCCCACGTTGGGTGCCACTGTCGTAGAATTCCTTTGCGGAATCACGGCTTACTCAATTTGGAATGTTTACACCCTTCCATATTAATTCTGAATTGATAATGCGCATAAGAAGTTTCCACACTGACACGAGGTTCAGCATGCATAGCTTCCTCAATTCTAACTTTAATGATCGGCGTGTAGCCTGTTTTAAGAGTTTAACACATCCGCCCATCTGGGCAGGTCAAAGATTACATAGATACAACGTATTGTTTAATTATTGGATAAGCATCTTGCAATTCTTCCATCCTCCGGTCATCTGTGATTGGCCATCAGGTGGTGGATGAGATGAGTGGGTTGTCTTGGAGCCACGTGTGGTTCCTTCGATATGATTGGATGTTACATCATGAACTATAAATTGCACAAACCTCCCATGTTATAATGAATTGTGCTCGACGCGTTTCCCCACAATGGAAAATTGTGGTTCATCAGGAGCTCAGATGGATTCGACAGGCATTCGTATAGCACTGTTTGTAGTAATGAATTAGCAAACGATTTTTTAAAATGAAGTCAGATGGTACAGATAGTGCAGTGACTTAGAGGCAATCTGTATGATTGCTCAGTATCTCAGATGCATAGAAGCAAAATTGCGTATTCAGGCATCAACTAAAGAAATACACGTGCACTCCCAGCATTAGTATGCAGAGTATGGTCTCTATGCTTGATCTTAGTTGATGGGAGCTTATCAGTAGGAGGTCTGAGAGATATTGGCTCAATATATTATGAAAACTGCAGCCAAAGTATAGGCTCCCTGGGTAACAGAGAGCTATAAAGCTGAAAATCTGGATGGAGCATCAGCTTGGCAGTTTAAATAATAGCCCAGTGTCATCAGGACTGTCTCGTCTAGATGATATAACGGAGATAAGAGGAGGATGTTAGGTATATAGGAAGGTGATCACCATATGAGTGTGGCCGCCTCTATAACCAAAATAGACTTCAGACCCAGGCTGAAGCTATAGGCTTAATTTTAAATAGTATAAAGAGCCTCCCTGCATGCTACCAGATATAGAGCAGCAGCAGGTTTCTCTGATCTACTCCTTCCTACAGAAGATAGCTGTTATGCCTATGCATCAAAAAGTCAAAAAGCACCAAAAATAAATAAATAAAGAGGTAAAGCCTGTGGCTCTGATGGTGAGCCACAGGGGTAATGCAGGAGTGTATGTGTCAGCCTCTCATATACTGATTACTGGACCGCCTTGATGGGAGGAGAGTAATAAGTGAGCCAATCAGCGGCTCACAAAAATAAAGGGGACCCAACTATGCAAATATCCATGCTGCAGCTCTAATCAGAGTGTTTAAGATGAGAATCCACAGTTGCAACATGCTTATCAGCATATTGCCGGCAAGGGGGTTAGGTAGACCAGTGCATAGCGGTGTCTGATCGCTCACCGCTATGCCAGATTATTCAGAAATTATGCTAGTAGCTCCTACCAGCATAGGAGGCTACTGCACATGTGTGTGATGTCATCACATGGTCACATGATCGCCAGAATGGTCACATGATCGCCAGAATGGTCACATGACCGCCAGGAAGGTCCTGGTGGCAACAGAGATGGAATGCAAGCCCTATATGAACCGGAGGGCAACCACAGCGACCTGAGCCAGTATTAAAAATTTAGAGCTGCTGAATAAAGGTGTATTTGCAATGTCTGTACTTTCCTTTATATATTATTGTTTGTAAAGGACAATTATAGATGGTACCCATTATGAAGATGTTCTTTCAGGTAAATATACACATCCAGTAGTATATAATGGTACTCAAATGCAGAATAAATATGATGCCACACAAATAAATGTTTAGATGATCTAATATCAAATATGTACACCATAATAGGAAATACAGGCTGAAGGAGAACATGGAACGGTCTATTCGGAGGAGAACATATTAATAGATCTTATCCGGGGAAAAAAGCACAAATGCTGTTTGAATTAAACCAGGAAACAATTAAAGCATAGACTTTCATTGAGGCCAAGTGGATTCAGACTGTTCATACGAAAAATCCATGCCGCTTCTTTTTGTAACAGCCGCTGGTCCACATTGCCCCTTCTCCCATGTGTGCGTAACAATTCTATGCCTTGAAATTTTAGCGTATTTGCATCACCATTATGCGTTGACCAAATATGGTCTGCTAAAGGTGTAGATTCTCGTCTTTCTATGTTTCCTATGTGGCCAAGTATCCTGCGCCGGAACTGCTGTATCGTCTTCCCTATGTAGTTTTTTGGGCAGGGGCAGGTGGCCATGTAAATGATATTACGAGTCTTGCAGTTAATAAAGTCTTGGCACTGGAAAGTCTGGTTGGAAACAGCACACGTGAAAGAATTAGCTTTTAGAATGAAGGGGCAAGCGGCACAGGTATGGCATGGAAAAGTGCCTACTGGTCTATTTTGACCTAACCAGGTCAGTCTGGATTCGTCAGGATGTAAATGACTTTTGACGAGATGATCTTTTAAATTGTGGCCTCGTCTGTAAGTAATGCATGGTTTCATAGGTATGTGATCTCTGATATCCGGATCATTTTTGAGAATGTCCCAGTAATGAGATAAAATCTCTCGTATCTGCACCGAAGCTGTATCAAAGGTGCCTATCACTCGTGGAGAATGTTCAACAGCCCGTACTCGTGGTGTTAGTAATGTAGTGCGAGGCTGTTGAGATGCATATTGATAGGCTTTCATGACTACGTCCTCAGGGTACCCCCTTGTTGTAAAGCGTTTCATTAGTTTTTTACTTTCTTGGAAGAAGGAAGCTTCATCTGAACAATTACGGCGTAGACGAAGGAACTGGCCCTTAGGAATACCGCGTTTCAAGGGTGTAGGATGGTAACTCTGCCAGCCCAATAGACTATTGGTAGCAGTCTGCTTCCGGTGCAAAGTTGACGAGATGGTGCCATCCTCGTTCTTAGAGATCCGAAGATCAAGGAAGGGTAATGATGTCGGGTGGATGTCACTAGTGACACGTAGGTTTAAAGTGTTCACATTTAGTGCATCCACGAAGGTCTCCAAGGATGAGGGAGTCCCCTTCCATAGAACGAGGATGTCGTCTATATAGCGTAACCAGAGGATGATATTGTCGGACCAGAGTGGATTATTGTAAATGACCCTTTCCTCCCACCAGCCCAGGTACAGATTAGCATAAGATGGGGCACATGGCGTCCCCATCGCTGTACCCCTGAGCTGGTGGAAGTACTCGGAGTCAAACACAAAATAATTGTGCTTCAAGATGAATTCCAGTAGGTCAACGACACACTGGTTGTGGCTATTGTAATGTGCACCCCTTTGTTGGAGAAAGGAAGACACTGCTGTCAAACCGCCGTCATGAGGGATGGAGCTGTACAATGCTTCGATGTCTAGTGATGCTAAGATGACATCGGGTTCGTTTGTAATGCCATCAAGAATACGCAGGACGTCCATCGTATCTCTAACATACGATCTCAATGAGAGAACGTATGGGCGCAAGATCTTATCAATGTAAATGCTAACATTCTGGGTGAGATTGTTTACCTCTGATACGATAGGACGTCCCTTGATAGGGTTAGTACCCTTATGCACCTTTGGCAGTGCATAAAACGTAGCGATGGTTGGAGTTGGAGGGTACATGAAGCGGTATTCATTAGTATCAATATTCCCAGCAGCCAGTTCCCGTTGTAAAAGATCACGCAGTAGGACCAAAAATGAATTTGTTGGGTCATATGAGAGAGTACCATAGGTGGAGGGATCATTCAAAAGTCGGCGGCACATGTCAATATATTGTGATCTATTAAGAATCACAATATTGCCGCCTTTATCAGCTGGCTTTATAATAATCGCAGAATTTTTTTCGAGATTTTTGAGTGCCTTAGTTTCCCCTTGTGTCAGATTGGAATGTGGACCTAAAGAGGTTTTCAAGGTTTTAAGATCGTTTTTTACCAATCTCTCGAAGATGTCTATTTCCGGACTAAGCAGTGCCGGGGGATTGTATCTACAGGAAGGTTTAAGGTCCGTAAAAGGACCCATGCCTTCAATTCTCATATTCTCATTCTCGAGATCCTGCAGAATCTGAAGGCCCTGAAGATCTGCCAAATCCAGGCCCATTGCTCTGAGTCGTTCTTTATCTTTGATGGCAAAAAATTTTTTCCATCTTAGTTTGCGGGTGAAGAGGGAGATGTCCTTCGTCCACACGAACGGGTTAAAACGGGTCGTGGGTTCATTCTAACACTCTGACTATGAGTGTCCGATTGTGAAAAATCCTTATTATAGGGAAAACTCTTTCTCTTTGCCCGTGATTGATGCCAAAGAGTTTGAGATACTGACACGTCCCTATGTTGGATACTGTCTAAGACAGCAATCACTCTGGTGGATCACTGCAGCATCTCAATATCAAGTTGGAGGAGCATCTTACCTCCAAATCTTGATGCTGCATGATCTTTACCAGTTTTGGAAGTGACTAAGTTCTTTCTATCACTTACCTGTAGCACTGATCTGCTATCTGGCCCCACACACATATCCGGTCTTTGAGTGGAGGCCAGTGATATACCAAAAAATAACTGACTTTTTTGGTTTATATTTTTTTTTTGTTTGTGTGTTAGCCCATTTATGTTTTTTAATATACCCCTAATAAAGAATTTATATTTTAGTCTGTTACTGTGAAAAGGGCTTACCTGTAGTTATATAGACTTTTTCCGTCCCTGTGATTAGTTCCCATGTTATTTGCATACGTTTCCAGTAAAATTGCTTGGGTAATTTCTGCGGTTGTCCATGTCTGAGTTACTGTCCTCCAAAGTTGCAAAACAGATGGAAAATGTAACGTGTTTATACTATATATTATCTTGTCAGCGTTTTGAGTACAGAAGTTTCATGTTGGCTTCCCCATGTCAGCAGAGTTATAAAACAGATATTTTCATATGAGCGGAAGTACCTATTGCATAACTGTAAGAACATTATGTTTGTAGCAAGACAGAAAGCAAATATGTATACAGAATGTTAAATTGACAACTGTCTACTGCCAAGGCCCACCGATCCATATAGATATATACTGGGCTTCCACCACACAACTTTAGTGTAGCAGAGTTATTAACTCTAGCAGAGCAGGTATTTGCCAGTCAGGAAAGACAATGGCGCGAGCCTGCAGTAAACCGTAGCTGGTTGCGTCTGATTTTTGTACGTTGTCCACGCAGCACACACGTACACGGAGACCTTAGGACTGACACAGGCAGGCCAAATATAATTTCTTTTCCTTTTTTGCAAAGGGAAGGACCCACTGCGTATATTCAATGAACAATAACTGTGTTGTGGCCCTGCCTACACAATTCTGTCCCTGTAGTATCAATGGAGGGTGCAATGCTCTGCACAGACGATTTTTAGAAAAAAAAAATTATGCAACACTGCTAACAGCAGCCAGCACAGTACTGCACACGCTTAAATTTGGCCCTAGAAAGGACCGTTGAGGTTCTTGAAGGCTACACTCACTCCTAACACTCTCCCTGCCTATGCACCACTTCTGTCCCTAATGTCGGGTGCAATGCTCTGCACTGCCGATTTTGAGGAAAAAAAACAAAAAACACTGCTAGCAGCAGCCTGCACACAGGTAGATGTGGCGCTAAGAAGGACCTTTGGGGTTCTTGAAGCCTACACTGACTCCTAACGCACTCCCTACAGCAGCACCAGCACGATAGTACTTTCCCTCAGCTAACTCACAAGGCATGTGTGGCGAGCCGCGGGAGGGGCCGACTTTTATACTCGGGTGACATCTGATCGCCCCAGCCACCCACAGCAGGGGGGTGGTATAGGGCTTGAACGTCACAGGGGGAAGTTGTAATGCCTTCCCTGTCTTTCAATTGGCCAGAAAAGCGCGCTAACGTCTCAGAGAGGAAACTGAAAGTAACCAGAACACCGCGTGGTGCTCGTTACGAGTAACGAGCATCCCGAACACCCTAATATTCGCACGAATATCAAGCTCGGACGAGTACGTTCGCTCATCTCTAGTTACAATCTCTTCAGAAGAGACCGTGGGAACCAAAAAGTGGGAGTGGTGTGTCTGTAATCATACTTCATACTCCAAGCTGAACCTGCTCTTCTATTCCCTCTGCCTAAACCATCTGTGCTGATTGCGCTGTGAACTGTGTATTTTGCATTTCATCTGTCTGCATTGGTACGTCTATTTCTGCATCATCCCACTCCAAGAGGAACCCGCTTTGCTATTCCCCTCTGCCTAAACCATCTGTGCTAATGGATCTTTGTCAAGCCTTGACAAAGATCCATAAGGTTTTAAACGTCGCTTGCATTACTGCATCTGTTTATTGCTGTACGTGGGACGTGAATAGAATAAAGTTCCTTTTAATGATAGAATGCCGTGGATGCTGCCTCTAATTGTGCTGTTTCTCTGCTGACTTTGGAGCAGGTCTGGATCCAACCTGCGTGGAGGCATGTCATCACCTTGGCCTGTATCCGTGTTCTAACGGGAGCCTGATCAGTGAGTGCTGCTGTATCTGTGCAGAGTTATTTGTAAACCACCTGTGCTGATTGCACTGTGAATTGTGTTGTCAGAACCAGCAATTCTCAGGGCCGCCGTGCCCGCACCACCGGTCCTGCCACTCGGGTTACAGGAGTGCGGCGTAGGGGAGCCCCGGTTCTAGTGATCTCCCCGGGCCGCTGTAAAACTGGTCACCGCCGGGTTGCTAGGGAGGCAGTAGGTGCTTCTCTAGTTACTTGACTACCAAGCAGGCTTCCCTGGTAATGGTCTGTTCTGCAAGGCTGGGGGCGTGTCGCCAGCACCTCCTTGATTGGCCCTGCTGCTGTCAGACTCCCCGCCCCAATCAGCTGCTGGGGCGGGAGCTCTGACAGCATTTAAAAGTGTGTGTTTTCCTTCCAGCCCTTGCCAGTGTTAGTTTGGTTCTCCAGCTGCACCCGCGTTTATTCTGACTGCTCTTTGTGACCCCGGCTTTCCTGACCTCTGCTTTTGGACCTTGACTACGTTTTTGCCTTCCCCTCTGTACTGTGTACCCTCCTGCTGCCGACCCGGATTGTCTGACCACTACCGTTTGTTTGTCTTCAGTGTCTGTTTGTCTTCCTGTGTCCCGCTTCCCTAGTGAGGGTAGGGACCGCCGCCCAGTTGTCGCCCTGGGGGTTAGCCCAGAGGGGCAAGTAGGCAGGGACAGGGGTTGCGGGATACTTCAGGGACCCCTATATCCCAGACACTATCCTGACATGTGTATTTTGCATTTCATCTGTCTGCATTGGTATGTTTTACTGGCTAAATGTAACTTTACTTTTAGTCATTTCTGCCATCCACCTTCCCCAAATGGCATCTTTCATCCATCCTTGTTAAGATGCTTGCCTTAACTAAGCAGAGCAATAAATTCCCCCTCCTTTTGGTCAGTAGGTTTGCAAAGCTAAACTCAGCTGACTAGTCAATTGGAACTTGATTAGCCACTCCCATTTGTTTCCTAGTTGTACCTTAACTTTCATTATTAAAAATCAGTGTAAGCATGTATGCCACTCGAGTGGCTGCCTTGCGAATATGAGCTGCATTAAGTGTGGCTGGAAGAAGTGTGATGCAGTTTGACCATGGCAGTTCGACAGGGTAGGAGACAGGTAGGCAACAAACTCTGCCTAAATGCCTTAAACTTCAAAGCTATCATTATTGCTGTCACCTCTGTTCTCATCCTTGCTCTCAGTTTCAGAACCTCTTTCAAATGTCCACCTCTGGGGCACTCTATTTACATTAGCCCCTCTCTCCTGTCCTCATCTATGCACAGCTTGCATACACGCTTTACTTTTTTACTTAGCCTTAAACCCCCTAATGCCACTAACAAACATAACAATCGCCCTCATAAATCTCCTAACCATCTGCTCACCCTTGCTATCTTGCTGCTACTAGCAGCTGGGGATATCTCTCCCAATCCTGGCCCACCCTCCACTGCTTCTAACTATTACCCCCTACCTGACTCACTAAGAAAACCCTCAAGCCCAACTGCCAGCCCCTAACTCCTTTAAATGTGCGCTCTGGAACTGCCAGTCAGCATGTAATACACTCCCCAACATCCACGACTTCTTTACTGCTAAATCTCTAAATCTGCTAGCTCTCACAGAAATGTGGATACAGCAGTCTGACACGGCCTCCCCTGCTGCATTGTCTTGCAATGGCCTGCAGTTCTCCCATAGCCCGAGACCAGATGACAGGCATACTGGAGGAGTAGCTGCTCTTCTCTCCCCGAAATGTACCTACCAGGTCATCCCCTCTGTACCCTCACTCACTTTTCCATCATTTGAGGTACATACACTATGGCTTTTCCGCCTGCTGTCCATGCGAGTAGCAGTTATCTACCACCCCCCAGGTACTCCTCGCCTGTTTCTGGACCCCTTTGCTGCCTGGCTCCCCCACTTCCTATCCTGCGAAATTCCAACCCTCATTTTAGGCTATTTTAACATCCCCACTAATGACCCCATCTCTCCATCTGCCTCTCAGCTTCTATCGCTCACCTCCTCCCTTGGTCTCTCTCAACTCACAGCCTATCCCACTCACAGGGATGGCAACACTCTTGATCTGGTCTTCCTCTGTCTCTGCTCTGCTTCCAACTTCACTAACTCCCCTCTCCTGCTCTCGGACTATAATCTCCTCTCTTTCTCTGTCACGCTCCCTAACATCTCTCCAGACCCACTTACTCACCTTACCTACAGGAACCTTAAGGCCATTCACACCCAGGACTTTGCTGAGTCCCTACAGTCATCTCTGTCCCATATCTCTGTCCTCTCCTGCCTCAGCCTGGCTGCCGCACACTACAACAGCACTTTCAAACATGCACTGGATAAAGAGGCGCCCCCCATGACCCAAGCCATCTGATGTAGAATGCGGCAACCCTGGCTCATGCCTCAAACACGTTCCATCCAGCAGTGCTCTAGAAGTGCTGAATGGCTGTGGAGGAAGTCGCAAACATCTGCGGACTTTCTCCACTACAAATTCATGCTCAGAACCTACAACCTCACCTTCCACCATGCCAAACAAGTCTACTTCACCTCTCTCGTCTCCTCACTATCGCACAACCCTAAACGGCTCTTTGATATTTTTCACTCCCTTCTCAGCCCTAAACCACAGCCGCCGGTGACAGATCTCAGTGCTGTAGAGTTGGCTGCCTACTTCAAAAAGAAAATTGATGACATCCGTCAGGAAATAACTTCCCAATCAAACGACCTCCTGACAGCCAAATCGAGGGGCGATTACTCCTTACTGATCCTCCTCAACCTCTCCGCAGCATTCGACACTGTTAACCACAAACTCCTGCTCAGTATGCTTCGCTCCATTGGCCTAAAGGACACTGCTCTCTCCTGCTTTTCCTCCTACCTATCTGACCGCTCATACAGCGTCTCCTTTGCTGGCTCTACCTCCCCCTTCTCTTCCCCTTGCTGTTGTGGTCCCCCAGGGCTCGGTCCTCGGCCCTCTCCTTTTTTCCATCTACACAGGCCACCAAAAGCAACAGAAGAAACTAAAAACTTATTATTAAGACAAATAAAAGGGGTGTCAAACCACAATGAAGTAATTATTATGGGGGACTTCAATTATCCGGATATAATATGGGAAGACGAAACCTGTAAATCTCATAAGGGCGATAAGTTCTTGAGAACAATTAAAGATAACTACCATACCCAGCTTGTATGGAAGCCAACTAGAGGGCCACTCTGGACTTAGTATTAACTAACAAACTGGACAGAATCATGGGGGTGTGGGTTGAGGGACACTTGGGAAATAGTGACCACAATATAATTAAATTCCAGCTGTCAATCAATAAGAAGCCTTATCAGGGAGCAATAAAAAACTAAACTTACGCATTGCACGCTAGATTAAATTGGTAAGGGGTCTAGTTTTCAAAATGAGGTCATTTGTGGGGGTTCTCCATTGATTTGGTGGCTCAAGGGCTCTACAAGTGTGCAATGGGGCCTAAAACACCTTCAAGCAAAATTTCTGTTCTGAAAGCCACCGGATGCTCCTTTCCTTTTGGGCCCCGTTGTGCATACAGACATAATATTAGGGCCACAATGGGTATGTTTCTGAACACAGGACAAACAGAGGTATTCAATTTGGGGTGCAAGTGCTCATTAATATGTGTGCTGTACAAAAAAAACTGTTTTTCAATTAATGACACACTTGCCAAAAACATGAAAAATTTTTTTTTTTTCCTTCTGCTTTGCTTAGATTCAAAAACTGTGGAATAAAAATATGCAGTACACCCCTAGATGAATTTATAAAGGGTTCTAGTTTTCAAAATAGGGTCATTTGTGGGGGTTCTATATCGTTTTGGCTTCTCAAGGGCTCTACAAGTGGGGAAGGGGGCCTAAATCACCTTCAAGCAAAATCTCTGTTCTGAAAGCCACCAGCTGCTCTTTTTTTTAGTTTAGGCCCCGTTGTGCGTACGGACATAATATTATGGCCACAACGGTATGTTTCTGAACACGGGACAAACAGGGGTATCCATTTTGTGGTGGAAATTCTAATTTTCCTCTGCACTCTAGAAAAAAAACTGCCTTTAAAATGACATATTTGCAAAAATATGAAATTTTATTTTTTCTCCTCTAAATTGCATTAACTCCTGAAAAAAAAAAACTGTGGGGTCTAAATACTTATGACACCCCTCAGTGAATACATTAAGGGGTGTAGTTTTTAAAATGGGGTAATTTGTGGGGGTATCTATCATTCTGACACCTGTGAGCCTTTGCAATGTTGGCTTGGTGTAGGAAAACAAAGTGTTCCTCAAAATGTTAATAATCAATGTTAAATTATACGTCGCCTAAATGGTTAAAAAAAAACAAAAGCTTTTCAAATGTGCAACAAAAATAAATTAAACAGATGGAAATATATATCTTATCAAAAATTTGAACAGTATGTTTGCACGTATGTGATATATTACAATTGAAAATGTGAAAAAATGACAATATGTTTTTAATTTTCCCTATCTTGGCACTTTTAATAAATATACACAGATTCTATCAGACTATTTTTACCTCTTAAATGAAGTACAACATGTGGCAAAAAAAACTGTGTCAGAATCACTTGGGTATGCAAAACCTTTACGGAGGTCTTCTATGTTAAAGTGACACATGTCAGATTTCCAAAATTTGTCTTGGTCATTAAAGCGCAAACAGGCTTGGTCACTAAGGGGTTAATAAAAATCTTAGCACATTTCATATACTTGTCTACTACTCAGAAGTCTTGAATATGTAAAATACTTCAACTAATTTACAGACAAAGTTTCTGAAAATCTGTCTTAAACGTTTTACTTTCCTACTTGCGTTCTGGGACATAATCCCTTGGGCAAGTTATAATAAATTTAGCTAATGTTTATAAAGTGCTCATTACAGAACCTGAACTTCATACAAGTCCTGATCTGAGACAAAGTTGAGCACGACCTCTAAGGATCTGAATCTGGAATCCACTTCTAGACACCTGCATTTTCAAAACAGTTGAGACTGCACAATACGGGGAACATATATACAATTTGCTGATAACATAAGCTTTTGGCTTACATTTGTAATGATTTTGGTTATTGCGTATTTGAAAATAGTTGCCAACTTTTCCTTTGATAGTGTCTATTATAGCCCTTGCATATTGGAACACTAGAATTTGATTCAACTAGTGAGTATATATAATATTTGAAATTAGCATTTTTTCGAGAGTCTATTTTTATAGCTGTTACCAGCACAACACACTGACTATTGGGAAATCATAATTGCCTACATACAGATATCTTCTTTGCAATACACATTTATTTACTGCCTTTAATCTTCAAACAAACTACTAGATAAAGGGGACATAGGTTTTGGATTACTTGCTGCATGTATTAAAGGGATTTTTAGCCTAATAATGGTATTTTCATACGTAGCACACTTGCTGCAGAAATTCCTGCAACTGAAATTATATTTCATACATCTGACTCTGGTTGTTTCTGCAGTATATGCATGGAATGAATGGGATAGTTACAGAAATTTCTGAAAGAAATCTGCCACATACCAACATAACTCACAGGTACGCTCACACATAGCGGAAATGGTGTGGATTCTTTGCAGCGGAAAATTTGCACCAAAATCCACATCAAAAAAACGTGTGAAAATACACATTATTTGATCTGGATCTGCAGCAGATGTCACCCTTTAAGTTAATGGAATGAAGTCTGCTGTGGATCTGCACCAATGGAAAAGATTTTGACGCAGTTTTTGATGTGCATTTTAATCTGATTTTCCACTATGTGTAAATATAACTTTAAAAGGGTGGCCTGGAGGAGCATTATTGCTAAAGAGGTCATGGAGGGGTATGATTACTAAAAGGGGGCATTATTACTAATAGGAGGCCAGAAGGCACATTATTACTTAAAGGAGGCCAAGGGGGGAATTATTGCTAAACAGGGGCCATAAGGGGCTATAATTTTAAGATAGGGTCAGGATTGGCATCATTACTTAAAAGGGCATTATTATTACTAAAGCAGTCCAAAAGCAGCATTATTATTACAAAATGGGGCAGAGCGGCCATTATTATTGAGTGGGGGCATTAAAAGAGGCGCTATTTCTGTGTACGGTAACCATGCAGTTTTATGATGTGGTTTTATATTTAAATTTACCCTGTGTAAACAGCGTAAGAGAGCCAGCGATACAGCGGAAAGTTACAGATGGAATGTTGACAGGGTCTGTGGGCCTGTAGCTACACCGCTGGACTTTGAGTAGGGCCACGGAGCAGCATGGTCACAGAACATTTGGGAACCAAGCTGGGATATTGTTTGGTACAGTTTCAAATTGATTGTTAAATGGTTGAAAAATTTCATTTCTAAACAGTGGCTTTACCGGCAATGCTGTACAGACCATAATAACAACTTTAGGCCCCCTGTTGGTAAACCGCCGGCGAATCACACCGGCGGACGCTTTCCATAGAAAGCAACAGCCCCTGTCCACGAGCGGAGAATCATTGCGATTCTCCGCTCACGACGGGCAATTTGCAGCATTCTCCGGGGCCAGCCTATCTATTAGTGAGGGCTGACCGGCGGAGATTTGGCGGCGGCTCCTGCTCCCGGGTGGCGGCTCCCGCAGCGGAGATCTGCCGCGGGACCTCACAATGCCTGTGGACAGGGGGCCTTACAAACTATCCCACCATGCTGTTCTGCCCATATTTTAGCTGCATCATGACTGCCGAGAAGTCATACTATGGGGTCCTGATCAGGAGGGGGCGCCAAACTGTATTTTTGCCCTCAGTGCAAGTAGACCCACTGTAGCTGCATCTCTGCTACAACTAGATGTATATATGTACACAGTGAACAGTGTAATATATTTACTGTATCTTTTCAATTCAGATCTGTCCCTGTGTGCAGACACTGACTTATGATGTGTCATCTCTGTAGATGTAATGTTCACTTTCAAAAAACAAGAACTGAGGACTGAGTAAACTCTGTAAGGTAAGTTTATGGTACAATTTATACATTTTGTGCTCATATAAACTAACTGACTTAAAGGGAAGTTTGGAAGAAAACAGGACCTGCTGGGGCGTATGATCTTGTTGAATAGATTAATCTTCAATTAAAGCAATAGGTACACAAACAATGTTTCAATTGTCTCTACTCTGTGCTGATGAGAAACAGCTATCTTTTATTGAATGTTTTTAACTAATTTGTTAAGTGCCTAATGAAGATTTCGTTCCAGAATAAAAATGTGTTGCCTATGTACCTATTGGTGGAATTAAAGATTAAAGGGAACTGCTCACTGGGTTAATACTGTCGTGGATAGCATGAACCCAGGACAGGTATTCCTATTGCCCGGTGTATGTTATTTTGAAAAGCCGAAGCATTTCAGAAAGCTTGACATAAAATGGAGCTTCAAGTCAAAGAGACAGGTTGCTCCTACTTCCTCTGACATGCTGCATGTAGAGTGACCGATCTCTTCCCTTTTGTGTATAGGGAGAAAACTGTCAGTTAACATGCTGTGGGTGGAGCTTTGTTCTGACTCTGACTTCAAAGTGTGTTTTTTATAATAAGCCACAGCTTTTGAGAATAACACATACACAGAGGAAATAGGCATACCTGTCACGAGTTCTTGTTGCTGTTGGTACAGGTAGCATAAACTCTGTAACAGGTCCCCTTTAATTGATCAGCAATATCAGCAGTGCCGAAGACCTGTTTAGTTCCAAATCTCCAATGTTGTTAAAGTAAGAATGGTTCTCTCTCTCTGATAGCTTGGACCTGGCAACTGGTTCCTGAATGTATTCTTCCAACAGAATTGTCGAATCATATAATGGTGGAGTTGGAATGGACCTCCAGGGTCATCAGGTTCAACTTCCTGCTCAATGCAGGATTAACTAAAAATTCCCAAACAGATATTGTTCCAACCTCTGTTTTGAAGACTTCCATTGAAGGAGAACTCACCACCTCCCGTGGCAAACTGTTCCACTCATTCATCGCCCTCACTGTCAGAAAGTTTTTTATCTAATCCGTGTCTGCTTCCTTTCAGTTTCATCCCATTGCTTCTAGTCTTTCCTTCTGCAAAGGAGAATAGGGATGATTCATCGGCAATGTGACAGCCCTTCAGATATTTGTAGACAGCTATTAGGACATCTCAGCCTTCTTTTTTGGAAGCTAAACATTCCCAGAACCTTTAACTGTTCCTCATAGGACATGATTTGCCAACCACTCACCATCCTGGTGACTTTGCTCTAAATTTGCTCAGTATTCCAGGTGAGGTCTAACTAAGGAAGAGTAGAGGAGGGTAATTACCTCACATGATCTAGACTTTATGCTTATCTTATCTTATCCCAGAATTGTGTTTGCTTTTTTTTGCTGCTGCATCACATTATTGACTCATGTTCAGTCTGTAATCTATTTGTATACTCAAGTCTTTTTCACATGTATGCTTAGCCCAATTCTTGCCATTCTTTATGTACTTTTTTCACTATTCTTGCCCAGATTCAGGACCTTGCAATTCGCTTTGTTAAATACCATTCTGTTAGTCACCGCCCACTGTTCAAGCTTTTCTTTATCTTTTTAAATCCTCTCTCCTCTCAAGTGTTAGTTATCCCTCATAGTTTTGTTTTGTCAGCAAATTTGTTCAGTTTCCTCTTAAATCCCTCCTCAAATGTTGAACAACACTGGGCCCACGACAAAGCCTTGCGATAACCCACTTGCCACATTCTTCCAATTGGATGTGTAGCCATTTATGACCACTCTTTGAGTATGATCATTCAGCCAGTTGTGGATCCACTTAACAGTTGCCTTGTCAATCCCTTTTTTGGTCATTGTTTTTTAATAAGGATACTATGAGATACTTTATAAAATCCTTTACTAAAATCAAGATATATTATATCTACTGCAGTTCCCTGATCAACGCAGTTGGTCATTCTGTCATAAAAGGAAATTAGATTACTCTGTCTCTGGTTAATTACTTCATTCTCATCCAAGCACTTGCATATATGCCGTGTAATAATTTGTTCAAAGATGTTTCCTGGTATAGAAGTCAGGCTCACAAGCCTGTAGTTTCCTGGGTTCATTATCTTACTTTTTTTGAACATAGGGACAACATCATTTTTTGCATCACATCTGTTTTCTAGATATTTTCAAAGATTACTGCAAGTGGTTCAACAATTACCTTTAGTATCTCAGGACATAATTTATCTGATCCTGGAAACTTGAATTTATGTAAGTTAGCTAAGTGTTCCCTCATCATACCTTTGCTTATAGAAAGCCTGTATTCTTTTATTACCCCAATAGCACAGGGAAGATCAATTGATGTTCCATCTACTTTCTGAGAGAAAACAGATACAAAATAGAAATTTTAAAGTTCAGCCTTCTCAACATCATTTTTAACCAATTCACCATTTTCATCTTGCAAGCATCCAATAGCATCTTTGACTTCTCCTTTGCTTTTGACATACCTCAAAATCCTTTTTATTTCTTTTAGCCTCTATTGCAAGCATCAATCCACTATTAGCTTTAGCTTTTCTGACACTTGCCCTACAGTTTCTGCAGACCGCATTATATTCTTCTTTAGATATTCCCCCCTCTTTCCATTTGATAACCATATTTTTCTTCCTTTTTAACATGTGTGCAAGTTCTGTGTTCATCCATCCTGGTCTCTTTAAATGCTTCCCATTCTTCCTTCTTTTAGGGATTGTTAACGACTGTGCTTTGAGAATCTCATTTAGATATCTCCCCTCTTTCCATTTGATAAACCTATTTTTCTTCGTTTTTAACATATGTGTAAGGGATTGTTAACAATTGTGCTTTAAGAATCTCATGTCACAATATTTCCTAACCTTCTTGTACATTTCTGTCCTTAAGAACAACGAGCCATTGGATCCTTCCTACCATCTTTCTGAGTCCATTAAAATCTGTCTTTTTGAAATCCAAACTTGAGGTTTGAGTCTTTTCAGGCCATCTTCCCTTTGTTATCCAAAATTCAAAGATAGCATGATTGTTGCATCCTAAAGTCCCAGCCACCCTTATTTCCTCAACTATTTTCTCTTTGTTGTAAAGAATTAGGTCCAAGATAGCAGGTTAATGGCTGTCTATTTCTCCATCCCATTTCTATGTATTACTACGGTAACTATACAAGGAGCCATTCTATTTTTCTTCTCTACAGATTGCTTTAAAGGGAGTCTGTCAGCAATTTTGCTGATGTAAAAGTACCGACAGATCTAGTCAGTTACAAGATAGACGGTTGTAAAAGTTCAGAGCACTTACAGCATCAAAGTTCAGGTCAGGATACAAGTAAATTTGCCCCAACTTTACCCTGCCTCTAACTACTGCTGTAAGCAGTTTTGCATCAGCAAAATAACTGTCAGACTCCCTTTTAAGCAATTTATGGAGCAAAAAAAATAGAACGCCTAATCATGCCATTACCTCAGATAAATAAGGAATAGTAATGAAAAAAAAGACACCAGCTAACCTGGATTGTGTAAATCCTCTGTTATGGATTTGTCTGTGGCACATTTTTCTGCCACATGTGGAAGCACCCTTACCTGCTAATTATTTTAGGAATAATGTGTTGTAAACAACATCTCAACTAAGCAAAGCTGTGAGTGTAAATTACACACCTTACCTTATAGATACATTGACAACTAGAATAACTGCATCATAATGTATACAATGCATTTGGAAAATCTTCAGACCCTTTCACTTTTTTTTACATTTTATGTTGTGGCCTTTTGGAAATTTACAAACAATTTCAAGTTTTCCCCCATGATTCTGAATTCAGTACCCTATACTGATAAAGTGAAAACAGAATGTTAGAAACCTTTGTAATTTTTTTAAAGATGAAAAATTAACATTTTGCATTGACATAAGTATTCATCCCCTGCACTCAGTACTTAGTTCAAGCACTTTCGGCAGCAATTACAGCCTCCAGTCTTTTTGCGTATAATGCCAAAAGGTTTGCACACCTGAATTTGGGGATTTTCTGTCATTCTTTTCTGCAGATCCTCTCAAGCTTTGTCAGGCTGAATGGAGAGCATCTGTGTACAGCCATTTTCAAATATCTTTAGCGATGTTCATTGGGGTTCAAATCGGGCTTTGGCTGGGCCACTCAAGGATATTCACAGAGTTGTCATTAAGCTACTCCTGTGTTGTCTTGGCTGTGTGCTTAGGGTTATTGTCTTGTTGGAAGGTGAACCTTCTGCCCATACTGAGGTCCCTTGCACTCTGGATTAAATTTTCTTTAAGAATATCTCTGTACTATGCTCCATTCAGCTTTCTGTCAACCCTGATGGTCTCCATACCCCAACCACTGAAAAACACCTCCAAAGTATGATGCTGCCATTGCGATACTTCGGGATAAAATAGGAGTGATAAATAGTTCCATAATGCTTAGAGTTGAGGCCATAAAGTTAAATCTTGTTTCTCGCAGTCTTGCTTTTTGACACATTGCAGGTGGGCTTTGGTGAGGTTTTTTACTTGGGAGGGACTTTTTTCTGGCCACCTGGCCAGAAAGCCCGGATTGCTGGAGTGCTGCAGTGATGGTTGACTTTTTGGAAGTTTCTCCCATATCCACACAGGATCTTTGTATCCCAGCCACATTGACCATTGGGTTCTTGGTCACCTCTCCTACCAAGACCCTTCTTCCCTGATTACTTAGTTAAGTGGGTCGGCCAACTCTAGAAACAGTGCTGGTTGTTCCAAACTTCTTTAATGTATGAATTATGGAGGCCACTGTGCTCTTCAGAACTTTCTGTACAACATACTTTTTTGTAGCCTTCTCCAGATCTGTGCCTCCACACAATCCTGTCTTTGAGCTCAGGCAGTTCTTTCCTTTTCATGGCTTGATTTTGGCTCTGATATGCATTTGGTGCTGTAAGACCCTATATAGACAGTGGTGTGTATTTCAAAATTATGTCCAATCAACTGAATTTTCCATAGGTGGACTCCAATCAAGGTGCAGAAACATCTTTATTATGATCAAGAAAAAAGCTCAAGTGTCATACCAAAAAGTCTGAATTCTTAAATCAATGCAAAATGTTATTTTTTTATTTAAAAAAAATGTGCAAAGATTTCCAATATTCCCTTTCCGCTTTGTCATTATAAAGCATTGAGTGCAGAACAGTGGGGCAAAACATTTTTCCTTATTTGTTCCAGGCCACAACATAAGAAAATGTAAAAAATGTGAAAGGGGCTAAAGACGTTGAATAAATAAATTACCTGAAAGCGCTGCAAAATAAAATGCCACTAAATAAATAATAAGATTTTATTTATTTTTAAATGCATTGTAGATCTGGTTTGCTCATTCAAATAGTTGTTTCTTTATAGGAGGCTGATGAGTTTTTAAGTATTGGGAATTGGAAGATTATGATTCCACACAATACTAGCATTGGAATGAACTTGTCTAAATACACAACAGTTGAAGAATTCATTCTTCTTGGACTAGCCAGCCAGAAGAATATTCAGATAGTGTTATTTCCTGTATTTTTATCTTGTTACATTATATCGCTAATTGGTAACATAATCATTATTATTCTTAGTAGAATAAGCTCCCGGCTTCACACCCCTATGTATTTCTTCTTGAGCAATCTGTCATTTTTGGACATCTGGTACACATCAAGTATTGTCCCAAATATGCTCATTAACTTTTTGTCAATGAGAAAAAGCATATCTTTTAATGGTTGTGTCACTCAGATGTTCATCCATCTCTGGCTAGGAGGGGTGGAGTGCTACATCTTGTTATCAATGGCCTACGACCGGTATGTGGCTATATGTTCCCCATTACACTACACTACTATTATGCATCCCATCTTGTGTATTGAAATGGCAATTGGTTCCTGGGTAGCAGGCATAATAAACTCTATTGTACACACAATCCTTGTATTGCAGTTGCCGTTTTGTGGTCCAAATGTAATAAATAACTTTTTCTGTGAGATCCCATCAGTCCTGGAGCTGGCCTGTGCGGATATATCTCTTAATAAGACTGTTCTTTTCTTCCTTGCTATGTTGATGGTGATGGTTCCATTCTTCCTCATCCTCATTACATATGGTTATATAATTTCCAGCATATTGAAGATCAGCACAACTGTGGGGCAGAGGAAGGCCTTCTCCACCTGTGCTTCACACATTATAGTTGTATCCCTCTTTTATGGTGCCGGTGTTTTCGTGTATTTGAGGCCAGGATCAACCCATGTAGAGGGCCAAGACAAAATGGCTACTTTGTTCTATAGTGTTATAACCCCAATGTTGAATCCTTTGATATATACTTTGAGGAACAAGGATGTTATAGGAGCATTTGTGGACATCACAAAGAAAACATTTGTATCTGACAAATAATCTAAAGATTGTTTCTATAAACAATGTGTCTTTGTACTGAAGCCTTTCCTAATATTTTTTCTTTACAAAATACATTGTTTAGGACAAGAACAGACCTTGTTAGTGTCATGGAAGGTCCCCTGTTATTGGCTTGCTTAAATTGTGTTCCAACCTTCTATTGAATGTATCCTGTACATCAGGACTATATCTAGAGGTACTGTATAACTATTATGTTATAGCTTTCAGAAAAACATATAGTGACATACTCTATGTGGCTCATAGGCTTCTTACAATCAGAAACTAGCAATAGTTATAATCTTCCAACCTTCATTGAGTCAATTCAATAACATGCTGCTTAAAGCGATACTGTAATGTACATTTTGTAAAATAGAATTAAATAAAAAGAGACCGGATATACAACTCTAACTTGTTGATATGCCTTTTGTTAAAATTTGTTTTCCAGAAGCTTTTTACATGAACTTTATTGGGGCCTCTTCCTCGTATAATCACCTGTGAAGTTCTCTATAGAGTACAATTGGATATTAATTTTAGACATGTCCTCATATAGGAAATATTAGATGACAATCCTGCAGGAAGCATTTATTGACCAACAATGCTCTTACCATAATGCTAGAACAATATGGGAAGGGAAGTGAAAGGCCAGGTAAAAATATACAGTTAATTAATACCTTTGAGAACCTCACTATTAGAAGTTGAAAGAAAGAACAAAGACAAAAAATTCAGAAGGCAAGTAGAGGAGCAAGAGACACTGATCACAAACTAAAATGTTTCTACACAAATGCACAGAGCATGGGAAACAAAAAAGGGGAATTGGAGCTCCTAACATGGGAAGAGAAATATGATGTCATAGGCATCATGGAAACTTGGTGGAATTATACACATGATTGTAATACAAGGCTTGAAGGATACAACTTATTTATAAAAAACAGACCTAAAAAAAGGGGAGGAGGTGTTGGGTTGTATGTTAGGAAAACATTTATTTCTACAGAGATTCAAGCTTCAGAGCATGGTAGTTCTGTAGAAACTGTTTGGGTAAGAATACAAGGAGAGAACAACAGAAAGGACATCATTGTAGGCATTTACTATAGGCCACCTGGAAAAGCAGAAGATATTGATGAACTCTTTTTACATCAGATAGCCAAGCTCTCAAAAAAGCATGACATTGTGGTTATAGGAGATTTTAACTATCCAGACATTTGTTGGGAATCTCTCTTAGGTAAAAGTAATGGATCCAACCAATTATTATCCGCTCTTCCGGATAACTTTATCTTCCAAAAGGTCGAAGAGAAAACAAGAGGATCTGCTATCTTGCACCTAATTCTTACCAACAGGGAGGAAATGCTTGAAGAAGTAAGGGTGGCTGGGACCTTAGGAGGCAGTGATCATGCTATCCATGAATTTTGGATAAAAAGGGGAGGAAGACCTGAGAAAACTCAGACCTCAAGGTTGGATTTCAGAAAGGCAGATTTCAATGAACTCTACTGCAATTACTGAATGAATAGCTAAGAGCTATGTGTGATTGGCTGAGCGCTCAGCCAATAGCTAAGCAGTAGCTGCTATTGGCTGAGCCCTCAGCCAATCTGCACAGCCCTTTCAGGAGGCGGGGATTTTTAAATCCCTGACTGCTGAAAGAGCCTAATAGCAGTGCCATGGAGCCAGCAGGAGGACGTGGCTGAGCGCAGGAGAGGTGAGTAATAATTTTTTTAATTTATTTACCACTTATTGATGATTATCGGGGAAGGGCTTATATTTCAAGCCCTTCCCCGATAATCATTCCGCAGGGCTTGGCAGAAAGCAGTGCTTTCAATGGGATCAGCAGCAGTGCCGATCCCATTGAAAGCAATGGACTAGAATGCCGAGACTTCTGCCACAGCTGTGGCAGAAGTCCACAGCATTCTCCATCTCTTTTCAATGGAGCTAGCGCTGCTGCCGCTGGCCCCATTGAAAAGACTGGCGATATGTCGGTGTGATGCCGATATCCCGGCATCATGCCGATTTTTTTCTCGCACTGCGATGACAGACTTTAACTTTAGTCTCGCATCGCAGTGGAGAAAATATCGCCAGTGGGTAGGAGCCCTAACTGCTAAGTCTATACCATTTCATATTGTAATGTACCAATGCTTTATTTGTGAGTTGTCCTGTACAAAATAAAAATGTTTAAAAGAATTTTTTTATTTAAAAGACTAGATAAAAATAATATTACATAAATAGATAAAATAGATAAAAAGTATATAAATATAAAAATAGTGTGAAGATTATATAAAAATGAGTATCCATAAGAACATGCATATACGAATTTATGTAATTGTGTAAGGATTCGTATGTCTGACCAGTTGGGCTTTGTGAAGGAGAGAGAGATGAGAGACAATACAAACAAGACCCTTCTGCTCCTAAACAAACCCAAAACATTGAGCAAGCCGTTCTTCCTTTTATCGGTGGATGCAGAAAAGGCCTTTGATCATGTCGATTGGAGCTTCCTCCACTCTTTCTTAAACCAACTAAAGATTAGAATCAGTGGACATATAGCAGCGCCTTGTGTAGCTGTAGTGGATATAAAGTGACAATGCACTCACCTGGTGCACGGTGGAAATCCCATACGTCCCTGGAAATCCACCGGTATCCTGCATCCAGGTCTGCATATCAGTAAACTCCTTGTCCTAAATCGGGGGGTTGCCAGATGAGCAGCTAAGGGAATAGAGCCAGCCGTTCCACGGTGGCTTGCATAGATAATCCACAGGAAAAAATAAAATAAAATTAAAAAAAGGAAAGGAAGTAAGGTTATTTGAACCAAATACCATCGGGTCCAAAAATCCTTTAAGTCTGTGAGCGCTGGAAGCTTTTATTTTATTTTTTTCCTGTGGATTACCTTAAACCAACTAGGCATGGGTCCTAGTCTTTGGGCTAAGATACTGGCCTTATATGGGGACACCTTGGCACAGATTCACGTGAATGGCCTCCTTTCAGCGGTATTCCCTATAAGGAGTGGCCCCAGAGAGGGATGTCCCCTATCCCCACTCTTATATGCCATCATGATGAAGCACCTGGCAGTGGTATTGAGGATCAACCCTGACATGCATGGGTTGAGGGCAGGTTCTCAAACATGTAAACTAGCACTATTTGCAGACAATCTCTTAATGTATGTGTCGTATCCCCTAATATCTTTCATGATAATTCTTTGGGAATTCGAGAGATATAGCCACCTGAGCAACTTTAAAGGGAATACAAACAAAACAGAAGCTTTAAATGTGTCTCTTCCCACTGGAGAGGCTCTTCACCGTGACAAGCTAATTTGATTTCAATTGGCGTTCATCCTCTCTACAATACCTGGGGGTGAGTGTATCAGCAGACCCTTCTTCCTTGCATCAGTTGAACTCTAATTCCTTTCTAATTTTTCAAACAGATTCAGGGGGTGTTCCATAGGTTCGGGTGGGGAGCCAAAATAATTTCTGGACCTTGACAAGCTCTAAGACCCAGGGAGGAGTAGGTATGCCTAGCCTTAAGTTGTAGTATGCAGCGGTGATACTGTCCAGACTACTGGATTGGCACTTCTCCCGACAGACATCATTGCGCAGCAGGCTGGAGTCTTTTTATTTCAAGACAATTTTCTGTTGCTTTTTTAAACCACTGGTAGCAAGTTTACAAGGCAGCACCAGAGCTTCAAAGCCCCACATGTCAAGTCGAACTGTATAGTTAGGATATAGGCTACCCAGCGCTCCCTTGGCATTGTTCTGGGAGTACAGCACCACTCTCCACCCTTACTTGGTTGCACGTAAAACCCAAAGCAAGAAGCAGATGGAAAGTAAAGAAAATTGCTCCAGGGTAGTCAAAAAGCGCAAAGGGCTACTCCTCAGTAAGTTTATCCATATGTGTATGTCCAATGTAGATATATAATTTTTAGAGATGAGCAAACGTACTCGTCTGAGCTTGATGCTCGCTCGAGTATTAGGGTACTCAAGAGGCTCGTTACTCGAGACGAGCACCACGCGGTACTCGAGTCACTTCCATTTCCTTCCCTGCATGTTTTGCGCCATTTTCTGGCCAATAGACATGCAGGGAAGGCATTACAACTTCCTTCTGTGACGTTCCAGCCCTATCCCACCCCCCTGCAATGAGTGGCTGGCGAGATCAAATGACCGCCGAGTATATAAAGCAGTCCCGCCCGCTGCTCGCCTCAGACACACGCTGGCAGAGATTAGGGAGAGTGCTGCTGGTGCTATAGGTAGAGTGTTAGCATCTTCAAGAACCCCAATGGTCCTTCTGAGGGCCACATCTGACCGTGTGCATTACTGTTGTGGCTGGCTGGGAGCAGTTTTGCACAACTTGTTTTTTTTCATCTCGGGCTGTGCAGGCCATTACAGCTATAGCGTTCTCAGTCTGCAGTCTATTATACGGAGTATAGGGAAAGTGCTGCTGAGATACGGAAAGTGGTAGTGTAGGATCCTGTATACAAGAACCCCAACAGTCCTTCTTAGGGCTACCTCTGACTGTGTGCATTACTGTTGTGGCAGCTGGGAGCAGTTTTGCTGTTTTTTGTTTTTTTTTCATCTTGGGCTCTGCAGACTATTGCGTTGTCAGTCTGCAGCCAATTATACAGAGTATAGGGGCAGTACTGGTCAGGCAGGGACAGTGGTAGTGTAGAATCCTGTCAACAAGTTCCCCAATGGTCTTTCTTAGGGCTACCACTGACCGTGTGCATTACTGTTGTGGCAGCTGGGAGCAGTTTTGCACTCTTTTTTTTTCATCTTGGGCTCTGCAGACTTTTGCGTTGTCAGTCTGCAGCCAATTATGCAGAGTATAGAGGCAATACTGGTCAGGCAGGGACAGTGGTAGTGTAAAATCCTGTGAACAAGTACCCCAAAAAAGCTCCTCCTTAGGGCTACCTGTGAGCGTGTGCATTACTGTTGTAGTGGCTTACTATTAGCTAGCTAGGCCTTTCTGCAGCCCAGTGTATACTTTTTTCGGCCGACAGTGTGCGTTACATAATCGCTGTGACCCTCCAAGTGCAGGCTAATAATTTCCTAATTTTTTACACCGCTCTGTGCGTCCCGTCGACCGCCACATGTGTCTTTGTGGCCATAAGAGCCTGTGAATTATTCATACTTGCCCCTCCACTGGAGGGCACGCATAAAATACACGCAATATATCAGGTTGCTAATAATTGGACACATTGTCTGTCCTTAATCTTCGATTGAGGAATTCAGATTTCTAAGTGAGACAGAATCCATTATATATACGTGTTTGTCTGTTTGTCTATTTCATACTTTCTAAGCGTAATAAATAAAAGTTAATTTTTAATTTTAACCTTATTAGTCTGTCGGTCCAAAAGAGTCCGAAGAGGAAAGGGGTTTGAGAGTGATGCAATACCAAAGGGCCCTGGTGGACAAACTGATGGTAAACTTCCCATCTGACAGCGCTAGCGGCAGAAGGCGCAGTTCCGAGGGCCAAGTAGCAGGGGAGGCGCGAAGATCAGGCAGCATGTTCAGCGCAGGGGAACACTCTCCAAGGCCTTTGCCAGCTTTATGGCTCCCTAGCAAGACTGTGTCACCACTCCCCAGTCAAGGCTGAGATGGAGGGAGCACTGTAAAAAGATGGTGAGGGAGTACGTAGCCGATCGAACCACCATCATCCATGATGCCTCTGCTCCATACAACTATTGGGTGTCAAAGCTTGACACATGGCACGAACTTGCGCTGTATGCCCTGGAGGTGCTGGCTTGCCCTGCCGCTAGCGTCTTGTCAGAGAGGGTGTTTAGTGCAGCTGGGGGAATCATCACGGACAAGCGTACCCGCCTGTCAACTGCCAGTGCCGACATGCTTACACTCATAAAGATGAACAAAGCCTGGATTTCCCCAGACTTCCTCAGACTTCTCTTCTCAACTGGTGGAGAGCAGCGGAACCTAAAGATTCTTATCGCTGCAACCGCAGATAAAAGCACTCTTCCCTATCACTGGGAAAACGGGGCATTTCTCTTTGTCAATCTGTCTCTGACATTAGTCCTCCTCCTGCTACTCCCCCTCCAGAAACATGTCATCGTGCTGAACGGACAATTTTTCTGCGGCCCAAAAGGCTCATCTACATCTACCAATTTTTCTAAGTTTCAAAAGCATTGAGACTGTTACATGAACCAATTTTTTCAACAGGGCTGCCTCCAGGCTCTGTTACAAATTAAGCAACAGTGAGCTGTAGCTTTAAAAAAATGTTTATGGGTTTCACTTGCCCTCTCGGTTGATACATTTTTCAGAGGTACACTTGTACTCTTGGTACACTAATTTTTCGGGCCCATGCCTACACTCTTATTCTAATAATTTTTCCGGTCTTCGCCTACGCTCATGGTATCCCAATGTTTCAGAGGTTGGCCTATACTATTACTACAGAAATTTTACTCGGGTCTGCCTGCCTATACTTCTGCTACGAGAAAGTTACAGGGGTCTGCCTTTACTGCTGCCACTTACATGTTACAGGGGTCTGCCTATACTGCTGCCACTTGAATGTTACAGGGGTCTGCCTATACTTCTGCTACAGAAATGTTACTGGGATCTGTCTATAGTGTTACTACTGAAATGATACAGGGGTCTGCATATACTTCTGCTACAAAAATGTTACTGGGGTCTGCCTCTACTGTTACTACAGAAATGTAACTCGGCTCGGTCTATACTGTTACAACAGAAATGTTACTGGGGTCTGTCTATACTGTTACTACTGAAATGTTACAAATACTGGGCTCTGCCTGTACTGCTGCTACTGAAATGTTACAGGGGTCTGCATATACTGCTGCTACTGAAATGTTACTGGGGTCTGCCTCTTCTGTTACTACAGAAATGTCACTCGGCTCGGTCTATACTGTTACAACAGAAATGTTACTGGGGTCTGTCTATACTGTTACTACTGAAATGTTACAAATACTGGGCTGTGCCTGTACTGCTGCTACTGAAATGTTACAGGGGTCTGCATATACTGCTGCTACTGAAATGTTACTGGGGTCTGCCTCTACTATTATTACAGAAATGTCACTCGGCTCGGTCTATACTGTTACAACAGAAATGTTACTGGGGTCTGCCTATATTTCTGCTAATGAAATGTTACTGGGGTCTGTCTATACTGTTACTACAGAAATGTTACTGGGGTCTCCCTAGACTTCTGCAACATAACTGTTAATGGGGTCAGCTTATACCTTTGCTACAGGAATATTACAGGGGTCTGTATATACTATGGGTGCACTGAGTCTTACCATCGCGGTGTTCTACCTATCTGGCGCGAAAAACAACCCAGACTGACTAGGTCATGGCTTGTGGGCCGCAGCCAACATGTATTTCCTCTCACGTAACCGCAGCTATCCGGGGCACTGCAATGGGATTCCTTTCTGTACCGTCTGTGTGTTTCTGCTAACCACCCATGCTGTGGGTGTACACAGGCTTGCCATAGCGGAGTTGTACCTGCCTGGCACTTTTAAAGAAACCACGAATGTCTAGGGCATGGCGTGTGGGCCAAAGCCAAAATGTATTTCCTCTCACGTAACCGCAGCTATCCTGGGCACTGCAATGGGATTTCTTTCTGTACCGTCTATGTGTTCCTGCTAGCCACCCATGCTGCGGGTGCACACAGATTTGCCATAGCGAAGTTGTACCTGCCTTGCACTTTTAGAAAACCCAGAATGTCTAGGGCATGGCGTGTGGGCCGCAGCCAACATGTATTTCCTCTCATGCAACCGCAGCTATCCGGAGCACTGCAATTGGATTTCTTTCTGTACCGTCTGTGTGTTCCTGCTAGCCACCCATGCTGCGGGTGCACACAGACTTGCCATAGTGGAGTTGTACCTGCCTGGCACTTTTAAAGAAACCACGAATGTCTAGGGCATGGCGTGTGGGCCAAAGCCAACATGTATTTTCTATCACGTAACCTCAGCTATCCAGGGCACTGCTATGGGATTTCTTTCTGTACCGTCTGTGGGTGCACACAGACTTCCCATTGAGGTGTTTTACCTGTCTGTCCCCAAAACACTGACAGACTTGTGTAGGGTGCAGAGTGCAAATGGTTTACCCCTTGCGTTGTCGATGAGGTATCCGACACCCAAACAAAATGAGTAGTGTGTGGACACATGGAGTCCCCATTGGACGCAGGGTTGTGCGGGAGGGGGGGTTGGGCAGCATGTAACCCAGGAGAAGAGGCAGCGGTGTGTCCCGCAGGCAGTGATTGTGCTTGATTGGAGGTAGTGTGGTGCTTAGCTAAGGTGTGCCTTGCTAATGAGGGTTCGTCCGAAGTAAAAATTGTTAGGGGGGGGCCCACTCTTGCCGCTATTGTGGCTTACTAGTGAGACCTGGGAACCTGAGATGCAGCCCTGCATGTTGCCCCTCGCCTGCCCTATCCGTATCTGTGTCGTTTCCATCACTTTCTTAGGTTTTGCAGTTTTGAACAAATGAAAACCTTAGCGAGCATCGGTCATATACAAAAATGCTTGAGTCGCCCATTGACTTTAATGGGGTTTGTTACTTGAAACGAACCCTCGAGCATCGCGGAAAGCTCGACTCGAGCAATGAGCACTTGAGCATTTTAGTGCTTGCTCATCTCTAATAATTTTATTTTCAGGGCTCGGTCATACGAGCGTTTTTTGGTCCGCGCTTGCGATCTGCAAATCTATAGACCCAATGCATCCCAATGGGAGCGGTCACATGTCCGCTTTTTATGTGGATGTGCGATAAATTATAGGACACAATGACTTGCAGAACGCGCCTATCTGCGTTCTGCGAATCGTTGTGTTCTATATATGCGCTCAATGGGGCTGGCAGCAGCAGCCTCGACCCCATTGAGAACATACACTTGAAGATCGTTCTCCTCTGCCACAGCTGTAACAGCTGTGGCAGAGAAGAACGATGTTCATCCATTGAAAGCAATGGGCTGCCGGCAAGCGCTGGATGAATTTTCAAGGAAGGGATTAAAATATAAGCCCTTCCCCGAAAAACATTCTGAAAATGTGTAAAAATTAAAAATAAAAGTATACTCACCTTTTTCCTGCAGCCGGAGTTCAGCCGCGTCCGGCTGGCAGTTCTCCGCCTGCTGAATGGGCTGCCTCTGATTGGTCACAGCCCTCACCAATCAGAGGCAGCTCTCACTCACCCATTCATGAATTCATGAATGGGTGAGTGAGTGCTGCCTCTGATTGGCTGAGCGCAGGGCTCAATCAGGAAAAAGGTGAGTATAGTTTTTTTTTTAATTTTTACACATTTTCAGGATGGTTTTCGGGGAAGGGCTTATATTTTATGCCCTTCCCCGAAAATTCATCCAGCGCTTGCCGGCAGCCCATTGCTTTCAATGGAGCCGGCTGTATTGCCGGCTCCATTGAATTCAATGGGCGAACATCGTTCTCCTCTGCCACAGCTGTGCCACAGCTGTGCCACTATTGAATGACAGCTGAGAGCTGCCTCTGATAGGTCCCTGTGCTCAGCCAATCAGAGGCAGCACTCACTCACCCATTCATGAATGGGTGAGTGAGAGCTGCCTCTGATTGGTGAGGGCTGTGACCAATCAGAGGCAGCCCATTCAGCAGACGGGGATTTTAAATCCCCGCCTGCTGAATACTACACAGAGCAGTTCAGCTGTGGCAGAGGATAGCGGGGCCGTTTAGCTGAAAACGCTTCTAGGTGCAGATTTTTCAGTGAATAGTCGGCCCGGTCACGCAATTTGCGGATGCGCATCTGTTATGCGATCCGCAAATCGCGTGAAAAAATGCCCGTGTGACTGAGGCCTTGGGGGGGGGGGGTACCTTTTTGCTGTTTACAACAGAAGGACTGGGCATACCTCTATACTTGCTTCGCAGCTAAGATCAGGACCAGCTGTGTATGGGGGTATAAAACAGTAATCTCATTCACTCTATTATGTTAAAAGTTAAATAACTTTTCATTTATGTAGTGTTAAAGCATTATTAACTTAAAACAAAACAAAACTCTAATAAAACTCTTAGCACATTTCAAATACTTGTCCACTACTTAGAGGTCTTGAATATGTAAAATACTTCAACTAATTTACAGACAACAAAGTTTCAGAAAATCCGTTTTTAAAGTTTCACTCTTCTACTTGTGTTCTGGGACATAATCCCTTGGGCAAGCTACAATAAGTTTAGCTAATGTTCATAAAGTGCTCATTACAGAACCTGAACTGCATATAAGTCCTGATACAAAGTTGAGCACGACCTCTAAGGATCTGAATCTGGAATCCACCTCTAGACACTATATCTTGTGCACTTCTAATACTGCCAAGAATACAAGGAGAAATAAGGAAATGACATTTTAATCTCTTTCTTTTACATCAATGCCACATATGCATAATATATGAAACCCTAATTACAGGTAATTATCACTGCAGAGAACTTTATATTTGTATGTTAGTTTTATCTGTGTAAGATGAAATGTATCTAGTATAATATTGGCATCAAGCAGATGAAAAACCCAGGAACTTATACAATACATGTAGGGCACAACATTCACTGGGAGAGTTTGAAATTGTCCCATTATAGACAAATGTGCACTTATATAATTACATTGCGCAGCTTAATTGAAAAACATACTGAACTGCACTTTTCAAAACAGTTGAGACTGCACAATACAAGAAACCTATATATAAGGCTACAATTTGCTGAAAACACGAGCTTTTGGCTTACGTTTGTAAAAATTTTGGTCATTGCGTATTTGAAAATAGTTGCACAACTTTTTTTTTTTTGTAAATTCTTTGTTTTTAAATTTACTTAAATTTTACAAATTAAAAGTCGACGATTCTGTTTAATTATCCAAATAGCATGCAATATTTAAATTGTAATAGAAAGTATATCTATGCTGGATGTAGTCAGGTAGCAAAATTTCCCTCTTTTCTTTCCCGTCCTCCCTCCCCCTTTTCTTTACAATCGAGAGAGTGGTTCGTCACTAGGGAGCTTATGCGTTGCCATTAAACAAAAGATTCTGTCTCTTTTTTGTAGCATAGCCGTTTACTCCAAGTCTCCAGATATCTATCCAGATTCTCATCTCGGAGGTATGTATTTTTTTCATAGTTGCTCATGGTATTCAGCTCATTGTACCTCTCTTGAATGACGGGTGGATCTGTATCTTTTCAACTTTTTCCTATAGTGTTTATTATAGTCCTTGCATGTTGGAGCACTAGGATTTGATTCAACTTGTAAGTATATATATTTCATATTAACATTTTTTTGTGATTCAAGTGACGTTATTGCAGCCTATTTATATAGCCGTTACCAGCACAACACACTGACTACTGGGAAATCATAGTCGCCTACTTTCTGGTATCCTCTTTGCACTACACATTACTCTTACTGAATAGTCTTTAATCTTCAAACAAACGGTAGTATTAGACAAAGGGGACATATGTTTTGGATTGCTTACAGCATTTGTTAAGCATAATAATGGTATTTTCATACATAGCACATTTACTGCCGATATTTCTGCAATTAAAAATCTGTTTCACATATCTGATGTCAGGTCCGGTGGCTCTGGGGGTCTCCGTGCCCACACTACCGGTCCTAGTACTCGGACTGTGGGGGTGCGGCGCAGAGAAGCCCCGATCTTAGTGACTTCCCCTGGCCGCAGTGATCTGGTATACCGCCTCTGGTCCCGCGCAGGGAGCGTGCGCCTAGTTAGCTGGGTTGTTGGGAACACGGCAGGTTACCACACCGCGCCGCGTCCCCTGTTGCCATGACACCCAGGCGTGTTTCTTCTGTCTCTGCTCATCTTTAGCAGGCGCCGGGGGCTGTTCACTCCCGGCGTCCTGTGATTGAGTCCTGCTGCTGTCAGGCTCCCCACCGCAATCAGCTGTTGGGGGGGAGTCCAGACAGCATTTAAACTACTCAGTTTCCTCCTGACCTTTGCCAGTGTATGTTTGGTCTCCAGTTACACAAGCATTACCTGTATTTGATTCCCTGCTTTGACCCGCTTGCTTCAGACCTGACTTCGCCTTCACCTGACCCCTTGTATTTCGTTCTCTCCTGTTGCTGACCTAGATTGCCTGACCTGCCTTTGTGTTTGTGTGTTTCCCTGTCTGTGAGTCTGACTCCTGCCCTGTATTCCTAGCGAGACTAGGGACTGTTGCCCAGTTGTCACCCTAGAGCCTAGCCAAGGGGGGCAAGTAGGCAGGGGCAGGGGTTGCGAGTAATTTCAGGGACTTCCAGTTACCCGGTCCACAGCTCCCTTACATCTGACTTTGGTTGTTTCTGCATTATATGCATGAATTGAATGGGATAGTCACAGAAATTTATGAAAAAAATCTGCTAAATACCAACATAACCAAAGGGTACGCTCACACATATTGGAAATGGTGTAGGATTTTTTTGCAGCTGAATAACCGCACCAAAATCCACATTAAAAAGTGTCAAAATCCACATTATTATTTGATGTAGACCTGCAGCAGATTTAATCTTTTCAATTGTTAGAGTGAAATCTGCTATGGATCTGCCCCAATGGGAACAATTTTGATGTGCATTTTGATGTGAGTGTTCCACTATGTGTGAACACATCTTCATACGGGGAGCCAGAAGGGGCATCATTACAAAAAGGTGGCATATAGGGGCATCATTACTTAAAGGAGGCATGGAGGGACATTATTACTAAAAGGAGACATGGAGGGGCATTATTACATAAAGGGGGCAGGAGGCCCATTATTATTAAAAGGTGGCCAAGAGGGGCATTATTGCTAAACACGGGCCATAAGGGGCATTATTATTAAAATGGGGCCAAGATGGGGCATTACTACTAAAGGGGGCATTATTATTACTTAACATAGGCCAGGAGCGGCATTATTATTACTAAATTGGCAATGCGGGGCATTATTACTGAGTGGAGGCATAAAAAGGGGCACCATCATAGGCATACCGTCAGGGGTCGCTGGGGTCGCTGTGGCGACCTGGCCCCTTGCGTTGAGGGGGCCCAGAGGCAGCTCTCCGCCATATACATATGCACATTCAGTGCATTACCAGTTGGTCGCTCTGTATGCATTACTGCACCGATCCCGCGGGAGGCAGTGCAGCCAGCCTGAGAGGAAGCAGAGAAGAGTAGGGAGGAGGAGGGAGGCAGTCACATGGGCCGGCAAGGAGTTAAGCACAGTGATGATGTCATCATCGTGCTTCCCCTGCCTCCTTCTGTACGGTGCCTGCTGCGCCTGCCTGTTCTACTGCTGTCATACAGAGAAGTGGTTCGGGCCCCGGCGTGTGTGTGTGTATATACATATATAAATGTGTGTATATGTGAGCGTATATATGTATGTGTGTGTGTATATATATATATATATATCTATATATATCTATATATATATATATATATATATATGAGTATACATATATATGTGTGTGTGAATATATATATATATATATATATATATATATACACACTACCGTTCAAAAATTTGGGGTCACCCAAACAATTTTGTGTTTTCCATGAAAAGTCACACTTATTCACCACCATGCGTTGTGAAATGAATAGAAAATAGAGTCAAGACATTGACAAGGTTAGAAATAATGATTTGTATTTGAAATAACATTGTTTTTACATCAAACTTTGCTTTCGTCAAAGAATCCTCCTTTTGCAGCAATTACAGCATTGCACACCTTTGACATTCTAGCTGTTAATTTGTTGAGGTAAGCTTGTGAAATTGCACCCCACGCTTCTAGAAGCATCTCCCACAAGTTGGATTGGTTGGATGGGCACTTCTGGCGTACCATACGGTCAAGCTGCTCCCACAACAGCTCAATGGGGTTCAGATCTGGTGACTGCGCTGGCCACTCCATTACCGATAGAATACCAGCTGCCTGCTTCTGCTGTAAATAGTTCTTGCACAATTTGGAGGTGTGTTTAGGGTCATTGTCCTGTTGTAGGATGAAATTGGTTCCAATCAAGCGCTGTCCACTGGGTATGGCATGGCGTTGCAAAATGGAGTGATAGCCTTCCTTATTCAGAATCCCTTTTACCCTGTACAAATCTCCCACATTACCAGCACCAAAGCAACCCCAGACCATCACATTACCTCCACCATGCTTAACAGATGGCGTCAGGCATTCTTCCAGCATCTTTTCATTTGTTCTGCGTCTCACAAACGTTCTTCTTTGTGATCCAAACACCTCAAACTTGGATTCATCCGTCCACAACACTTTTTTCCAGTCTTCCTCTGTTCAATGTCTGTGTTCTTTTGCCCATCTTAATCTTTTTCTTTTATTGGCCAGTCTCAGATATGGCTTTTTCTTTGCCACTCTGCCCTGAAGCCCAAAATCCCGCAGTCGCCTCTTCACTGTAGATGTTGACACTGGTGTTTTGCGGGTACTATTTAATGAAGATGCCAGTTGAGTACCTGTGAGGCGTCTGTTTCTCAAACTAGAGACTCTAATGTGCTTATCTTCTTGCTTAGTTGTGCAACGCGGCCTCCCACTTCTTTTTCTACTCTGGTTAGAGCCTGTTTGTGCTGTCCTCTGAAGGGAGTAGTACACACCGTTGTAGGAAATCTTCAATTTCTTAGCAATTTCTCGCATGGAATAGCCTTCATTTCTAAGAACAAGAATAGACTGTCGAGTTTCAGAGGAAAGTTCTCTTTTTCTGGCCATTTTGAGCGTTTAATTGACCCCACAAATGTGATGCTCCAGAAACTCAATCTGCTCACAGGAAGGTCAGTTTTGTAGCTTCTGTAACGAGCTAG